>NC_054481.1:127818973-128141473 GCF_017639515.1 Carcharodon carcharias
CTAAACCAAAAGGTGGTAGTTTTTCGTAAGTCAGTATCTGTGCTTAAGTATCCGACTACAGAAGGACCCACCGCTATTTATTATCTGCAAATCACTCTTCGTAAATATTAAAGATACGGTCCTTAGCTGTGAACGTGTACAGATTTTGTATTGGAGAAGGTCAGATTAAATAAGTATGATCAGTAGAGCCAATACAATGTGCGCCTGAGGTCAGCCAACCTGCAGAGCTCACTGCGAGATGGTTCATGCCAGAGGCCAGCCAACCTCCAGAGCATGGGCAATTTGAAAAGCATTTGATTAGTAGGACTTAATGTACCATACATTGGTTAGCTAATGCCTCAGTGTCTGAAAACTAAGACTAGTTCATTTTTATATGCTAAGTACTAGATATTTGAAATCATTGCAGTATATTTAAGTTGGGATAAAGTAGTCAAAATAGATACACGTTCTTGTATGATCTTTATAGCTAGATACAGGTATGAATGAAGGATGTTGTAGGAGTAAGCTTTGAAGCCTTTACTTTCCACATTAGATACCAAATGAAATTTGCACATCTTGCACTTTTAATATCATGCTTCCAGCTACATCACAATGTAAGCAGCACTGGCACTAAAAAGATATATCTTTTAATACCAACCTAACTATAGACAAAACAAAACCCTAGATATCTTCAAAACATGATGTACAGTTTAGTAAGGGTATAACTGCTCTGAATTGCTCTGTTAAAATATAAATTGAAAACTGATGACTGAATTTTTTGTCATTTTCTTTAAAAAAAGGGTAACTAAGTCTAAAATAGTTTGGGAAGTCAAATCTGCAATTTGCTTAAATCTTGATGCATTTTCAGGGAGCTGAAACATATCTTAATATATGAAATCACATGAAAACATAGAGTTAACCCTGTTTGAGAGTTGGCCTTCTCTACAGTTAGAAGAAATAATGTCCACGTTTTTAGAAGCAGATTTTTTTTTATTGTATCAAATCTCAAATAAATGAACTGAGACCCAAAGTTACCAACCCCTCAGTGAATCAGATTTGTCAAATGAAGGACACTGATAGAGCAGAACATGCTTAAAAAAATGACTTGGCCTTCAGTGTTGATGAAGAAAAGAAATCTAGATGGATGTATAAATATCTGTTCACCTGAGTAAGTCAAATCCACAGAACAAGTGCACTGGAAGTTCTTTTACTTTAGTACTGATCTTTTTAATTAACATTGTAAGATTCCATTATTGCCATTGTTTTATCAACTTTCAGATTATAAATCCAGTTTCTACTGGAGGCCAGAATTTGTTCACATGTTAAACAAATATCATGGATTCATCAGAGCACAGCTTTCCCCTCTCTCACTTCTAGCTTCTGTGTAATTTTTAGCTAGTGCACAATGAGTGCACTATTTATTTTGTATGAATTGTTTGCAGTAAATTGCACACCTTTTAAGAAGTAATTGTTTAGGAAGGGATTGAAAATTGCTGTGGGACATTGTATATTTTCTCAGCATAAGAGCCCTTTCACCAGTACTGCACATTTGGATATGAAACATACAACCACTTTTTTTGAGAGAGACTGTATACCTTTATAAAGAACATAAAGCGTTCAGAGTAGGGTTCCAGTATAACAGTTGGCTTTTTGTTTTTCAGATAAGCCAGACTGCAAGTACTCTAGTACTCTACTGCAGTACTTACTGTGATTTATTTTATTTTTTTTTAATAGAGTATTTTGCATGGAAATTTGAAAACTGGTAAATTGAGTGATCAAATCCACACTAATCTTTCAGCTCTGCCGAAGCCTCCTGTACATTGTTTATGGGAATCAGTGCTGAGATTGAATTATTTTGTAGATTTGATTGCATGAAGAACTTATATATAAATTGATGAGTTATACCATCTCCCTCAAAATAAAAGATGAGTGGGTATTGCCATTAAAGGGAAAGATACGGTAGCTGCTGTTCGTAGGTTTGAATGTGCTGGTAATCAGGAATTTACCTGTGTGTTTTTCTAATTTTAATTTTGTCTGTTGTGGCTGGTTAACCACAATCCATTGTAGTTTAAGGGTAGTTTTAGTTGGGATTGATTTATTGTGCTTCCTGTCAACACCAGTCCCCTCAGAGGAGTGCATCAACACTGTACATTATTTATTATATTTCATCAGGGTGGCTACACATTCATAATTTTTATTTTGTAAATATGTGTTGAACCAAGCTTGAGGTATAAAGACTTAAAAATGTAAATATTTCATTTATTTGTACTAATTATAATCCATTCGCTGTATAGCATAGACGTGTAATGCAGATATCTAATTCTGTGTATGGTAACCTGCACCACTGAACTGTTTAGTGAATGAGGTAACAATAAAGGTACAACCAGAGCATAAGCAAAATAAACTTGTCTTGTTTTTATTCCTACTTCATATAACACCGTAAAACAAGTGGACCAATGAATATTTCGAGTAGTTTTCATTTTAGCTGGTAAAAGAATTTGCATTTATATAGTATATGAACCTTGGACTTCACAGACAACAGATTACTTCTGAAGTGTAGGTGTTGGTTCTAAAGAAAAACATGGAGCTGGAAAAGGCACACAGCAAAGTCCCACAAACAGCAACAAAATAAATAACCTGTTAACGGGTTTTTAATGTTGCTTGAGGAACTCGTATTTTCCAGGACATTGAGAACTCCCTGCTCCTCAAAAATAGGCTGTGGAGTTTTCTACGTCCACCTGAACAAGCAGGTGTGCTTCGATTTTAACGCCTTGCTCAAAAGACGGAGCTTTGGACAGTGCAGCTCTCTCTCTAACGCACTGATGTTATCAGTTAAGCTGGTGTGCTCAAGTGGCATTTCAAAAATGGATTTCATGAGCACGTAGAATGTTTATGGCAGGTTAATTAGTGTCACATCGACCTAGATATTGTTACAGAATGCTTCATAATAACTAGATGCAAGACTTTCATTGATAATATGCTACATCCTTGTCTATTACAAAATGATCTAATACAATAAACTAGCTTAATTCTGTTTGTATCAGTTTGATTGAATAGTGCCTTCAGCTTTGATCAGTAGATTGTGGGACTAGCTCTCCTTTAAAACTAAAACGCACAAACTTGGGGCTCACTCCAATGTAATACTGACAGCGGACAGAATAGTCAGAGGCACCATCCTTTAGATAAGATCTACCTACTTTGATGATTCTGCTAGACATTCAAGATCCCATTGCATTAGTTAAAGAATTAAAAAGTTCTCCTGGTGTCTTGGCCAACATTCTTTCAATCAGCACCATGGAAAAGAAACAGATTAACTAGCCTAAATTAAAACCAGAAAATGCTGGAAATACTCAAAAGATCAGGCAGTATCTGTGCAGAGAGAAGCAGAGTTGACATGTTTCAGGTTGATGGCCTTTCACATTAACTGAACATTCATTTCAGTCCTTTTGGTGGAATTTGCTGGGTAAAGATACCGGTAACATTTTGATCACATAATCCAGTGCACTTGGAAGTAGTCAAATGTACCTGAAGTACTTGACATTGCGGTGCTATGTAAATGTGCTTTTACTTTTCATATTGGTAGTCTTCAGGGAACATGGCTTCCAGTGGTACTTTTGCAGACATTGGGTGAGACCCTGGGGAGCAGCCTAACATACTGGTCTTTTGGCTAACTAACTCACTGATGGACTTGGAGCAAATAACAAGATTCAATGTCTTCTGGAATTCCAGCTAAGTTATTTCAAACTGGTAATGTCCTTCCTCCTTGACTTTGTGGATAGAGATGAGTTCATCATCCAGACAGCTACATCATGTGCTTTGCAATGTGAAACTAGGATTCCCTACTTCAATCGCCAGTTAATTTGAATAAGCATGATCTTGCCCATAATTTGAGAAGTGACCATTCATGTGCACCTTTGAAAGGTAATACTAGAATGGATGTATTTACATTCTCCACTTTGTGCCTGTGTATAGATAGTTATTTCAGAAGAATGCAGCTCGGGTTAGTATTCCAATAGTTTTGCCTGTATATTTTGAACTTCTAAAAATGTTTTCTACATCTTAAAAATTAATACATGTTCAGGTCTTCAAGATTGTATTCTGGAGCATTCAGAGGAAACTGGGAAAGAAAAATATTTTATTGATGGAATTGCTTAATAAGTCTATCAGTGCTCACTGTTGACTAAATTGGCAGCAAAATCCTGTGCTTGCACATGTGCAGTTATCCTGCTCCTCCAAAAACTTTGCTATGACAGTATCTTGCCCAGAGACTCAGCGTTGAGTGTGAATTTGTGGTATTCCTATGACTGATACCCACTAGGCACAACAGAAAAAATCGGGGCTTAAGTGTATTTGTAAGTGAATTTTTAACAGCATGATGTGTCATAACTACTGCCAAGCAACTTCCCTAATACTAAAAATTAACTTTGACAAGTGTGGATTCTCATTCCTTAATATATTAATTATTACTGGAGACTTTTAAAAATCCATTTTACTTTTTCTTTTGGCCTCTTTTCCTGCTCTCTTAACCCAATCTTTCTTTTGCTTTATTTCATTCTCTCTACATGGTTTGTCATTGAATTAGCAATTCTAATTTATGCCTCCTGATTTAGACTCGGCATCTCTCAGGATTTTTCAATCTGATTATGGAGACACACTGTTGCTTGCCGTCTTCACGCAGGTCCCAGATTCTCTGGAGAGGTTACTGTGCTGCTTTGGCCTGTCATAATTTTTTTTTATTTGGTCGTGGGATGGGGGGCATTGCTGGCTAGGCCAGCATTTATTACCCATCCCTAATTGCCGTTGAGAACTGAGTGGCTTGCTAGGCCATTTCAGAGAGCATTGAAGACTCAACCACATCGTTGTACGTCTGGAGTCACGTGTAGGCCAAACCAGGTAAGTTCAGCAGATTTCCTTCCCTAAAGGACATTAGTGAACCAGATAGGTTTTTTTTTTAACCATAATTGACAATGGTTTCATTGTCATCGTTAAAGTTTTTTAATTCCAAACTTTTTTATTGAATTCAAATTTCACCATTTGCCATGGTGGGTTCTAACCCAGGTCCCCAGAGCATTACCCTGGGTCTCTGGATTACGAGTCCAATGACAATACTATTACACCACTGCCTCCCCCTAATCTTGGGTTCCAATGCAAAAGCTCGCAGTCTGTGGGACAAGTATAAGTGTAATAAATGGCTAGTATCATTTGTTCACTGCTGACTGCAAAATCCAGGCTATTACCATTCATCCCTGATTCATGCTGATAATTTGCCAAATTTAGTCAATTTATTAATATGGCAACAGAAAGGCCAAGACCACTATCCCAATTTTTCCTTCATCTCCTTGTCAGTCTCATCCTTCTCCAACCCCCTGCCCCCTGTCCCACACATCTGAAAATGCAATCTTATAGCACATCAGATGGTCATTTTGTCACTTGGCACCAACCCCTTACTGGCTAGTCAGTTGCAATCATTCATACCAAAAGAAAAGCTCCTAAAGGAAGTCAGGAATGACGATATCGGCCAATTTTAAGCCTACGTAACCATGTAGCAGCCTATGAGCCATCACTAAGCACTACTATCTTAACGAAAGAGTTACCTGTAAGGATGGATTCTAGTTACATCTTGGAATACACTAACACCTGAACTATTATGGGCTCTTGTATGCATTATGATTTGAATAGTGCCACAAGCCTAATAATTACCCTTCTACTATGGGATTAAGCACCAGGCTATTTTGTATATTAACTGCCTGTGATCATCAAAAGATAAGAACTATTCTCTAAGGGTGTCCTGTAGCCAATTTTTAATTTGCATTACATCATCCAGCTAAAGTTATATGAACACTCCCTCCATTGACCTTTGACCTGTCTTGGACAACAGTTGACACTTTTCAACAAAATTACATTTCAAAGTTTTAATCATGGATTTAAGGTCCAGGAGAAAGCTTGCTTGAGATCAAGTCAATCTCAATTTGAGATAGGGGACAATATTGAACCAATTTCAGATCTGATGAATGTGGAAGATTGGAGTATGAAACCTTCCATATATCACTAGTCCAGTGAATGATCAGATTAAAGTGACAGATGGGTTATGGCAAAGCTGCAAAACAAATTCTCCATCCACTGCAGCTGAATGGTTTACGGTAAAGACTGACCTAGTTAACGGGGCACGATTCAATGTGGGATACCCTGGGAGTGCAGGGGTCCTGCAGCAGAGTGCATAGGCAGTGGCCAGCTGGTAACTGATGACATCAAAGGGCCTCCTCCTGCACTATAAAGATACTGGGCCTCTACTCACTTGCAAAATCTGCAACATTCCAGGTTGACTCTGTATATTGCCTTCTGAAGAAGAATCATGTTGGGCTAGAAGTGTTAACTCTGTTTCTCTCTCCACAGATGCTGCCAGACCTACTGAGCGTTTCCAGCACCTTATGTTTCTATTCCCTTTTGTAATGCTTATCTTATACAAACCAATGTAACTGGAAGCTGCAATAGGAGATTTGGCTGTCCTCCTTTCCTGCTCATTTACTGTGGAACAGGGACAAGATAGATTTAGTACTAAAAGAATTCCAGCTGGCCCTACCCAAACTAAGCGAGTAGATGCAGACAGACTGAATTCATAGAATGTAAGGCAAGTAATAATCCTTCCTGTATGAAACCAAAATTCCCGTAAAGATATGGGATTTCCACATAGGAATAGCAGGGTTGACATATTTAAGCAATGTGATTTCCCGCTTTCCATTTACATCAAATGACAGGTAAGATTCCTTAACAAAAATAAAAATGCCTGGAAAAACTCAGCAGGTCTGGCAGCATCTGCGAAGAGGAACACTGTTAACATTTCGAGTCCGTATGACTCTTCAACAGAACTAAGGAAAAAATAGATAGGAGGTGAAATATAAGCTTGTTTAAGGGGGGGAAGGTAGAGCTGGATAGAGGGTGGAGATAGCCAAAAGATGTCACAGACAAAAAGGACAAAGAGGTGTTGAAGGTGATGATATTACCTAAGGAATGTGCTAATTAAGGGTAGAAAGCAGGACAAGCAAGGTACAGATAGAAACAAAAAACTGCAGACGCTGGAAATCCAAAACAAAAACAGAATTACCTGGAAAAACTCAGCAGGTCTGGCAGCATCGGCGGAGAAGAAAAGAGTTGACGTTTCGAGTCCTCGTGACCCTTCTACAGAACTAGAACTAGTTCTGTCGAAGGGTCACGAGGACTCGAAACGTCAACTCTTTTCTTCTCCGCCAAGGTACAGATAGTCCTAGTGGGGGTGGGGTGGGGGGGAAGTGATTGAAATAGGCTAAAAAGTAGAGATAAAACGATGGATGGAAATGCATTTAAAAATCATGGAAATAGGTGGGAAAAGAAAAATATATATAAATTATTGGGGGGGGGGGAAAAAGGGGAGGATTGGAAAGGGGGTGGGGGATGGAGGAGAGAGTTCATGATCTAAAGTTGTTGAACTCAATATTCAGTCCGGAAGGCTGGAAAGTGCCTAGTCGGAAGATGAGGTTCCTCCTTTTTTTTGGTCCCCCATGAGTATTCCCAGGTGATTGAATTGTGAGTGTAGGCAGCCCCAGCCGGCGGGACCTTGGCCCCCACATTCACCTGTCGCCCACGCTCTGTCCCTGCCCAAAATGTTAAGTCACGTTGACTTGCAAGAAAATTGCTGCCAATCAGCAGCTGGGCTCAGCTCAGGCCATTCGACCCAAGCAAACGAGTGACGATTGACTCGATGGCCCGTCCCTGACCCACCCTTCTGGGGCTCGACACCCACCGCCTGAGCCGAGCCGCCGCCCTCTCTTCCCCTCCCCCAACCCCAACCCCATCGGCTGGTCTCTCTTTCCCGGGTCCCAGGGGTGGTCAGTGGCCAATGGCCGGCAGCCGCCGCCGCCGCCGCCTCTCTGCAGCCAGCAATCGGTGGCCCTTCCTTTGCTTCAGCCGCGGAGTTTCCGGGTGGCTGGTGACTGGCAGGCCCTCTGGGCCAATCGGCGCGCGCCTCCGGTGTAGCAATCTGGGCTCCGTCCAATGGGCGGCGGAGGGGGCGGGGCCTGAAATGTAACAAGCGAGCAGAAGGCAGTTTCTTGCAGCAGCAACTGGCCAGAGAGAGAGAGAGAGAGAGAGCGCTGACCATGGCTGAGTGAGTATGATTCTCAATCCAGTCAGTGAAGCGTAACCTTCATTGTCACTGGGACACGTTTTATTTGCTGCTTTGGTCTAAATTTATTTATTTTTTTCCCCCTTCCCTGAGTGATTCTGCGCGTCCGAATCCAGAGTGAAAAGGGGGATTTACTCGCTTGAATCTGGGCGACTTCCTCTTCCTCTTCCACCTGAACGTTCCTTGTCATAATCCCCTCCGCCTTCCCTCATTTCTCTTGCAGGTTTCTGGGGCCAGCTGTCTTTTCCTGGGTGATGAACGAGAAGATGGAACGAGTTCTCAGGCTCTTGTTCAGAGGCTCTTGTTCAGAGGCTGTTCAGGGGGACCTAACAGTGCCTCCACCGCCCCCCCCCCCCCCCCCCTTCCATGTGGCATTCTATCAATGGGGTGTATTCATTCAGCCTCTACATTGCAGATTTGCCAGGGTGCTGCAAAGCGAGGGGAATCTATAGTCGTTGAGCGTGATTTCAGATCCTGGAACTATCATTGCTGAAGTAGTGAAGATTCAGAGGCGATCTAACAGTTTTTAAAATTAAGAGTTTCATAGAAGCACAGTGAAATGGGGCCACCTGTTTAAAAATGGCCACAGAGAGGATAGGAGAAATGTCTTTGCACAGGGTTGTCAGACGTAGTGCACTTTGATCGCTGATTTTTAAAAAAATGCATCTTTTAAGGTAAAGTTAAAGTTAAAAGTAAAATACTGCTGATGCTGGAAAGTTAGAGCTAAGTGTCTGAAATGGCAGAATGCCCCATGGATTGAGTGCAGGGCTATGGGGTTAGTTGTGCATTTCTCCAGCAAAAGGCACAGCAGCTTCAGTGGTGTAAAGTTTCATAGTTCTGCAGTGCTGTGCTTGTTCCCCTTTGGGAGCTGTGTGTGTGGGGAAATTTTAAGGTGCAGAAGGAAAGCCATTTAAGCCATCAAGATCTTCCTTGTTGATTCCATTCCCTTGCCCTTTTCCCACCTTTTTCACACTTTTTCTTTTCTAACCAATTTTATCTTTTCTAACTATTTATCCACTTACTTTTCTAAAGCTATTGGGTTCCATTGTTTTTCTCCCTTGGGCCATTTGGTGATGAACTGAAGGTTACGCTCCCAAACCACTGAAAGCACTTTCCCCTGACTTTATCAAATGGCCTCACAGCTTTAAAAATGCTTTTTGTAGTTTTTTTGGGTTAATGAAAAGAACTCTGCTTTCTCCTCATAACCAAGGCCTCTCACCCCTGGGCTCTTTCCGGGGTGATGGGTTGGGGTAAGGAGGAAAGGTGGGGGGGTGTCAGTGTTTACATCCTCCAATATGAAAAATATCACATTGACCACTTTGTTTCCTGGTCTTTCAGCTGATTTCCCAATGGAAGCACAGATTTGGCTTCCACTGTTTAGCACAGTCTATTAGAATAATTATTTTCTGAAAGTGAACAAAAGCAGCATTGTTAACCAGTTCCACTGAGCCTGAATAAATCACAGAACCTCACAATTTGAGAAGTTGGCTGTGTCTTTCATTGAAGACTGGCGAGAGATTAACAATACTTCTTTAGACTTTGGAGGAACATTTCGTCTTTTCTTTAAAGCTGAGGCAGGAACTGTAAGGAGGAAACTGCCCTTAAATTTCTCTCAGCTCAGGTTAAACTTGCCGCTGGGCTGGATAAAAGCAGTTTGCCCTGTCTGGTCCTGGTTGAGGTTCATGAATGAGATTCTGTGTTGGCGTGTGGATTATTTTGTGTATTGGTACAAACACACCATTGGTAAAATCACTTTGCGTAACATTCAGAAATATTTGACAAACTGCTTCATGTGTCACAATTTATCACTTCAATTGTCTCCCACTCCTACCACAATCAGTGACACACAGCCACATGTGTCAGTGCTTTTCCTTAATCTTTCTTCAATCAAAAAGCTCCGCGGCACAACTGCATTTGGAAGTTTAATATGTATGATTGCACTTATTGGTGCAAGAACAAAACACTTCGGATGCTGGAAATCTTTTCCTTCATTCTTTCATGGGATGTGGGTGTCACTGGCAAGGTCAGCTTTTGTTGCCCATCCCTAATTACCCGTGAACTGAGTGACTTGCTGGGCCATTTCAGAGGGCAGTTAAGAGTCAGCCACATTACTGTGGGTCTGGAGTCACATGTAGTCCAGACTGGGTAAGGGGACAGCAGATTTCCTTCCCTAAAGGATATTAGTGAACCATATGGGTTTTTAACCACAATCGATAGTTTCATGCTCAGTTCCAAGTTTTGTTAGTTGAATTTAAATTCCACCAGCTGCCCTGGTGGGATTTGAATCCATTTCCCCAGAGCATTAGCCCAGGTTCTGAATTATTAGTCCAGTGACATTACCGGTACTCTATCCGACCAAAAAAAATGCTGGAAATGCTCAGCAGGTCAGGCAGATGCTGATCCTTTTCAAGCATTGAATAATCATTTCTCATCACTTTATCCAGCACCCCAACCCCTGACAGCAGTGATTTTAATGTTTTAAGATACAAGATTGAAACTGAGTATTTTGTGGAATAGTAAAGGCATGATGGGCTGAATAGTTTCCTTCTGTGTTGTATCGTACTGCAGTATTTCAGTGGCAGATGTGCAGGATATAGCTGAAGGTGAATAATAATGTTTTGGGCTTCTATTGCCTGTACTGCTCATTTGTCCCTTGAATCTCATTTTCTTTTGAACAGTACTGCTTTTGTGGAAAGTTGGAAGATCTTTAGTTCCTCATTTGATAGGTGGGATGGTATCAGGAAATACCAGGTTGCAACTTAACCAAATGACTGTAGAGAGCTATTGCCACATATTCTGTGAATCCTGCTGCTATGTTTAAAGTTTTACGCTGTTTAGCAATATTGTGTTTCGAGTTTTGTAACCAGCATTAAATTAAAAATAGTATTGCTCTCTGACTAGAGGAAGTTGTGCAAACTGGGGAATTAACATGATTAATTGTATTGGACTTGCCTCCTAACCATCAGAGACTAAGAGGATAATGCAGTTCAGTTACACAAGACTATACCAGCAACCTCTGAGCTGGAACAGGATTGTATATTAAGAGTACAAACACTTTAATTGCCTCTTTTACAAAGCATGTTTGCAATGGTTTTATTTTCCATCCTGTTTCCTCCACAAGGGTGAAGGTATTCATTTGTGTCTTGCTCTCTGGGTGCTCAAAATCCTCCCCTGCTTCACCCAGTTGATCATTTTTTTCCCCAAAATATACTTATTCATTAAAATTTTTAAAAGTACATTTACGAAACATTTCAACTTGAAAATTAGAGAGTGCGATAAAATTCAACTTGCCTTCTCGTAATGTAAGAGTAAGGGTGTATTCAATCTGCTTCAGGGTGCAGGAGCTTATCAGGTTCCAGGGAAGAGGAAGAGGCATCATGTTGTGGAGGAGGAGGAGGAGGAGGGGCATCGAATTGTTGGGGAGGGGGCTGGGGAGAGGAGGAGGGGCATCACATTGTGGGGGAGGGCTGTGGGGAGGAGGAGGAGGGTGGTCCCAGCCAAGATCAATACTGCCCTCATGATGTCTACAACCAGGAACCCTGTCCTTTCACTGCTCCGTTATTAGCCCAGGGCAATTGTGGGTGATCTCTCAGTGCCCAGGTCAGGGACTGAGACTGGTGATCCATTGACTCAACAATACTGACCTACTGGGTTAATGGGTTTAGGAAAGGTTTCATTAGTTTCTACATAATATCTATTGAGAGAATTTTAATGGGGTTTTCTCTTTTCCATCCCTTTGGGTGAAGAAGGTGCCTGTTGTTTTGAATCAGTTCTCTTGTCCCTGGTCCAGTCTCTAAGTTTATACCAAGCGCCCCTCCCTGCCCAACCGCTTATAAGTGGTTTACACAAAGTGTTTGGCCACAAGCCAAGGATTTTCAGCCAATTCTGTTGCCGCCTTCAGTCATTCTTGGGCATTGCCCTGACCCTGGCACACAGTGCAGTTGACCATCTAGAGGAGCGGTGCCATTTTGTATTGTAGTAGAATAGTGCTGGACACACAAGGCTGATATCAGCTGAAAACATATATCTTAAGTTTTAGAAAAACTGATGGAACAGTCTTTCCATCAGGTAGCTTTCTACCTGTAGCTAATTCTACAGTCAGAGAATTCAGAA
The DNA here is from genome assembly GCF_017639515.1 of Carcharodon carcharias. NCBI lineage: Eukaryota > Metazoa > Chordata > Chondrichthyes > Lamniformes > Lamnidae > Carcharodon > Carcharodon carcharias. The sequence goes on from NC_054481.1 coordinate 127,831,224, forward strand.
GAAGCTTCTTTACCCAAAAGGTGGTGAGAATGTGCCACTCCCTACCACCGGGAGTGCCTTTTGTTTTATTGGTTCATCGGATTTGGGTGTCACTGGCATTTATTGCCCATCCCTAATTGCCCTTGATCAGACGACATTGAAGAGTCAACCATTTTGTTATAAGTCTGGAGTCACATGTAGGTCAGACCAGGTAAGGATGGCACATTTCCTTCATAAAGGACATTAGTGAACCAGATGAGTTTTTCCTGACAATTGGCAATGGTCTTGTGGTCATCTTCAGACTTTGGAATCCAGATTTTTTTAATTCAAATTTTACCGGCTGCTGTGGTGGGATTTGAACTTGTGTCCCCAGAGCATTACCCTGGGTCTCTGGATTACTAGCCTAGTGATAATACCACCAGCTCCCCTAATTGTCTAGCTTCTTAAATACATCACTACTAGTGTGTGAGGGTGTCCTGGGTTACAATGGTAGATTTAAACGAGAAAAGATGGGAGGAGACTTGAGTGGAGCCTAAATACCAGCTTGAATCGGTTGGGCTGAATAGCCTGTTTCTCTGCCGCATGTAATGCACCAACAAGCCAAGCGACTAACTGAAATTGGGAGTCCAGTTCACTTGGTCAAAGAGCTTTTTATATTGGCTTATCCGCTCAATTGAAACATCTCGCCCTTTGATAGAGAAAACTCTGTTGCCCTCCTAGCAAAGCCTGTGGGCAAGGGGAGGCGGTAGCTTAGTGCTAATGTCACTGGACTAGTAATCCAGAGGTCCAGACTAATACTTTGGGGGCAGGGGTTCAAATCCCATCATGGCTGCTGATGGAATTTAAATTCAATTAAAAGCTGGTGAACATGAAACCATTTCCAATTGTTGTAAAAACCCAACTGGTTCTAATGTCCTTCGCTTCCTTTAAATCTGCCACCCTTACCTGGCCTACATGTGACTGTAGCCAGCCACTCAGTTGTATCAATCCACGACAGGAAAGTCAGTCAGGAATAAAACCGGATGGACCACCCAACATCCATCTAAACAACAGCAAAGTCCTCCTTATTAACACCTGGGGGTGTTTCCCAACATTGGGAGAGCTTTCCCACAGACCAGTCAAGCAACAGCCTGACACTAACAAAAACAGAACTACCTGGAAAAACTCAGCAGGTCTGGCAGCATCGGCGGAGAAGAAAAGAGTTGACGTTTCGAGTCCTCATGACCCTTCGACAGAACTTGCGTTCGAGTCCAAGAAAGAGTTGAAATATAAGCTGGTTTAAGGTGTGTGTGTGGGGGGCGGAGAGAGAGAGAGAGAGAGAGAGATAGAAGTGGAGGGGGGGGGTGTGGTTGTAGGGACAAACAAGCAGTGATAGAAGCAGATCATCAAAAGATGTCAACGACAATAGAACAAAAGAACACATAGGTGTTAAAGTTGGTGATATTATCTAAACGAATGTGCTAATTAAGAATGGATGGTCGGGCACTCAAGGTATAGCTCTAGTGGGGGTGGGGAGAGCATAAAAGATTTTTTAAAAATTTTTTTAAAAATAATGGAAATAGGTGGGAAAAGGAAAATCTATATAATTTATTGGGAAAAAAAGGAAGGGGGAAACAGAAAGGGGGTGGGGATGGGGGAGGGAGCTCACGACCTAAAGTTGTTGAATTCAATATTCAGTCAGGAAGGCTGTAAAGTGCCTAGTCGGAAGATGAGGTGTTGTTCCTCCAGTTTGCGTTGGGCTTCACTGGAACAATGCAGCAAGCCAAGGACAGACATGTGGGCAAGAGAGCAGGGTAGAGTCTTAAAATGGCAAGCGACAGGGAGGTTTGGGTCATTTCTGCGGACAGACCACAGGTGTTCTGCAAAGCGGTCGCCCAGTTTGCGTTTGGTCTCTCCAATGTAGAGGAGACCACATTGGGAGCAACAAATGCAGTAGACTAAGTTGGGGGAAATGCAAGTGAAATGCTGCTTCACTTGAAAGGAGTGTTTGGGTCCTTGGACGGTGAGGAGAGAGGAAGTGAAGGGGCAGGTTTTGCGTGGGCATGGGGAGGTGCCATAGGAGGGGGTTGAGGAGTAGGGGGTGATGGAGGAGTGGACCAGGGTGTCCCAGAGGGAGCGATCCCTACGGAATGCCGATAGCGGGGGTGAAGGGAAGATGTGTTTGGTGGTGGCATCATGGTGGAGTTGGTGGAAATGGCGGAGGATGATCCTTTGAATGCGGAGGCTGGTGGGGTGATAAGTGAGGACAAGGGGGACCTTATCATGTTTCTGGGAGGGAGGAGAAGGCGTGAGGGCGGATGCGCGGGAGATGGGCCGGACATGGTTGAGGGCCCTGTCAACGACCGTGGGTGGAAACCTCGGTTAAGGAAGAAGGAGGACATGTCAGAGGAACTGTTTTTGCAACGACCGTGGGTGGAAAACCTCAGTTAAGGAAGAAGGAGGACATGTCAGAGGAACTGTTTTTGCAACGACCGTGGGTGGAAAACCTCGGTTAAGGAAGAAGGAGGACATGTCAGAGGACATGACAGCCTGACACTGTCATACTCGCGGAATCATACCTTACAGACAGTGTCCGGAACACCACCACCTGTCTCACCGGCCGGACAGACCCAGCAGAGGTGGCGACAGTGGTATACGGCCAGGAGGGGCAGAATTGTACTCAAACACAACCTGTAACCTCAGGGCCCAGCATATCCCCCACTCTACCATTACCACCAAACCAGGGGATCAATCCTGGTTCAATTGAGGGTTCAGGAGGGCATGCCAGGAGCAGCACCAGACATACCTAAAAATGAGGTATTAACCTGGTGAAGCTATAACACAGGACTACTTGCGTGCCAAACAGCATAAGCAACAAGTGATAGACAGAGCTAAGTGATCCCACAATCAGATCTAAGCTCTGCAGTCCTGCCACATCCAGTCGTGAATGGTGGTGGACAATTAAACAACTCACTGGCGGAGGAGGCTCCACAAATCCCATCCTTCATGATAGGTGAGCCCAGCACATCAGTGCAAAAGATAAGGCTGAAGCATTTGCTACAATCTTCAGCCATAAGTGCCGAGTGGATGATCCATCTCGGCCTCCACCAGAGGTCCCCAGCATCACAGATGCCAGTCTTCAGCCAATTCGATTCACTCCACGTGATACCAAGAAATGGCTAAAGGCACTGGATAGTGCAAAGGCTATGGGTCCTGGCAATATTCCGACAATAGTACTGAAGATTTGTGCTCCAGAATTTGCCACGCCCCTAGCCAAGTTGTTCCACTACAGCTACAATACTGGCATCTACCCAGCTATGTGGAAAATTGCCCAGGTATGTCCTGTACACACATATCAGGCCAAATCCAACCCAGCCAATTACTGCCCATCAGTCTACTCTCGATCATCAGCCAAGTAATGAAAGGGATCATCAACAGTACTATCAAACAGTACTTGCTCAGCAATAACCTGCTCACTAACACTCAGTTTGGGTTTCTCAAGGGTCACTCAGCTCCTGACCTCATTACAGCCTTGGTTCAAACATGGATAAAAGAGCTGAACTCGTGAGGTGAGAGTGACTGCCCTTGACATCAAGGCAGCAATTGATTGAGTGTGGCAGCAAGGAGAGCCCTAGCAAAACAGTCCGTGGGAATCAGGGGGAAGACTCTCTGCTGGTTGGATTCATACCTAGCACAAAGGAAGATGGCTGTGGTTGTTGGGGGTCAGTTATCTCACTGCAGGAGTTCCTCAGGGTAGTGTCATCAACCCAACTGTCTTCAGCTGCTTCATCAGTGAACTTCCTTTCATCATAAGGTCAGAAGTGGGGGGATGTTCACTGATGATTGCACAATGTTCAGCACCATTCGCAGCTCCTCAGATACTGACCAAATGCAGCAAGACCTGGACAATATCCAGGCTTAGACAGACAAGTGGCAAGTAACATTCGTGCCACACAAGTGTCAGGCAATGACCATCTACCAACAAGAGAGAACCTAACCATCACCCCTTGACATTCAATGGCATTACCATCACTGACTCCCCCACTATCAACACCCTGGGGGTTACCATTGACCAGAAAATGAACTGGACTAGCCATATAAATACAGTGGCTACAAGAGAAGGTCAGAGGCTAGTAATCATGTGACGAGTAACTCACCTCCTGACTCCCCAAAGCCTGTCCACCATCTACAAGGCACAAGTCAGGAGTGTGATGGAATACTCTCCAGTTGCCTGGATGAGTGCACAACACTCCCACAACACTCAAGAAGCTCGACACCATCCGGGACAAAGCAGCCTGCTTGATTCGCATACCATCCACAAACATTCACTCCCTCCACACTGCACAGTGACAGCAGTGTGCACCATCTACAAGATGCACTGCAGCAACTCACCAAGGCTCTTTTGACAGCACCTTCCAAACCCGTGACCTTTACCATCTAGAAGGGGAAGGGCAGCAGGTATATGGGAACACTGGCACCTGGAAGTTCCCCTCCAAGCCACTTGCCATCCTGACTTGGAAATATATCACCGTTCCTTCACTGTCGCTGGGTCAAAGTCCTGGAACTCCCTCCCTAACAGCACTGTGGGTGTACCTACACCAGATGGACTGCAGTGGCTCAAGAAGGCAGCTCACCACCACCTTCAAGAGCAATTAGGGATGGGCAATAAATGCTGGCCCAGCCAGCGAAGCCCACATCCTGTGAAATAAATTAGAACAGAAGTTGAAGCAGAAGTGGAGAGCCACTGTAATTACAAGTAGTGGTATTAAGGGTCTTAAGGTCCTACCAAAGGGTTAATTCACCACCGTTCTCCCTCTCTGACCTTTCTGACCTTGGCCTACTACAGTGGTCCAATGAAGCTCGAGGAACAGCTCTTCATTTTTCAACTGGGCCTTCCCAACACAACATTGAGTTCAATGATTTTAGATCATAACCTCCACGCCGCTTTGCTTGTTTCATTGCATTTTTCTCTATAGTTTCCTTGACTTATTGTTCAGGCAGCACTGTTGTTCCATTCGCTCCTCCTCTAAACACATCTTTGTTTCTTGTTCCATTACCACTCCCTTTGGCTTTGCACCATGAACCTTTGTTATTTAACCTCCCCCTGCCCTTCACCCTAATAACAGACCTTTCCCTTTAGTGCTCCCCTCCCCCCATCCCCTTTCACTTGCTGAAAATCTGTTACTTTTCTCACTTTTCCTAGTTCCAGTGAAATGTCACAGACCTGAAACTATAACTGTTTCTCCCTCCACAGATCCTGTTTGACCTTCTCTGTGTTTCCGGCATTGTCTATTTTTATTGTAGGTTTTTAAAATTTTTATTCATTCACGGGATGTGGCCAGAATTTATTGTCCATCCCTAATTGCTCTTGAAGGTGGTAGTGAGCTGCCTTCTTGAATGGCAGCAGTCCCTGTGGTGTAGGTACACCCACTGTGCTGTTAGGGAGGGAGTTCCAGGATTTTGACCCAGTGACAGCAAAGGAACAGCGATATATTTCCAAGTCAGAATGTTGAGTGATTTGGAGGGGAACTTTCAGGTGGTGGTGTTCCCATCTATCTGCTGCCCTTGTCCTTCTAGATGGTAGAGGTCATGAGTTTGGCAGTCCAGCTGAAGGAGGCTTGGTGAATTCCTGCAGTGCATCTTGTAGATGGTACACACTGCTGCCACTGTGTGTCGGTGATAGAGGGAGTGAATGTTTGTGGATGGGGTGCCAATCAAGCAGGCTGCTTTGTCCTGGAAGGTGTCAAGCTTCTTGAGTGTTGTAGGAGCTGCACTCTTCCAGGCAAGTGGAGAGTATTCCATCACACTCCTGACTTGTGCCTTGTAGATGGTGGACAGGCTTTGGGGGGTCAGGAGGTGAGTTACTCGCTGCAGGATTCCCAGCCTCTGACCTGCTCTTGTAGCCACAGTATTTATATGGCTGGTCCGGTTCAGTTTCTGGTCAATGGTTACCCCAGGATGTTGATTTCCAGCATATGCAGCTTTAACATTGTACTCCTATGATAGGCTGATGGTAGTTTCCATATTCTGCATTAGAAGTGAAGAAGCTTCTATTATGTGTTCTATCTCGAATCAACATGGGCATCTTTTTTGGTTTTGTGACCTGCATTTCTCCTGCTTCGAGTATGAATCTAATAGAACAAGATTAAGAAATGATAGTATTTTCTCTCTTTCCTAATAGAGCTGACATTGCACTCATTGGATTGGCTGTGATGGGCCAAAACTTGATTTTGAACATGAATGATCATGGCTTTGTGGTAAGTGTGACCTGAATGATGATTCACCTGAGTTTGCTGTGAATAGCACCTTGCTGGGTACCCACTGGCTGCTGGGACAACAGTGACTGGACTGCAAATGTTAGTCACTGAATGCGACGTGACCTGTGCCTCTGGTGACGGGCTGTAAAATTGGAAATTGGCTTGTGTTCTTCCTTCCGACTTTGTCTACTTATCCGTGCTCCTGTATAAATCAGCAGAACCTGGCTGGGAAACAGGCCGCTCTGACTATCAGCAGATAAGTGGGTTGTGTTAAATCTGTTTGTGGGAGTTGATCTGGGTCTCTAGCTCTCTCTCCAACAACAAAATAGCTTAATTTGTCTCCGTTCTTCCCAAAGGCTCTCCGTACTCTTGTGGGTTCCTTTTTTTTTGAATAAATGTGGTTTTCCTGATGAATTTCTCTGCTTGAAGGAAGGAGAGGAATTGTGTGAACAAGAGCTTCATGATTATAGGTTCTTACTCACCGTGAACAGGATTGTAAGTCGCTGAGATTTATTGCTCCTGAGGCCTCCCATCAGAGGCAGATGCCGATAAATCCCATTGGTCCAAGCTGGATCCAGACGCAGGGTTGAGGTGAATGGGAAGGCTGTTGACCTGTACGTTATCTTATTCCCTATAATCCCTCACCGCCAAAATGCTCCTGTGAAATTAGTTTAATGTCATGACGATGATGCAGGTTTCATCCGTGTTTATTCCAACACCAGAGGTGATGGCGTAGTGGTATTTGTCACTGGGCTGGAAACCCAGGGGTAATGTTCTGGGCACCTGGGTTCGAATCCCGCCACGACAGGGGAATTTGAATCCAATAAAAATCTGGAGTTAAAAGTCTGATGAAACCATCGTCGTAAAAACCCATCTCGTTCACTAACGTCCTTTTTAGGGAAGGGAATCTGCCATCCTTACCTGATCTAGCCTACCTGTGACTCCAGACCCACAGCAATGTGGTGGACTCTGAAATGCCCTCTGAACAAGGGCAGTTAGGGATGGGCAATAAATGCCGGTCCAGCCAGCGACACCCACATCCCATGGGTGGATTTTTTTAAAAGTGAGGTGGCTGTACAGGGTTGTAATAATGATGCAGCGTTGAAGAAAGTTGACTCTCTGTTTCTGCTGTAGGTCTGTGCCTTCAACAGGACTGTTTCCAAAGTGGACAGTTTCCTGGAAAATGAGGCCAAAGGGACCAAAGTGATTGGTGCTCACAGTCTGAAGGAGATGGTTTGCAAGTTGAAGACTCCTCGGCGTATTGTCCTGCTGGTCAAGGCTGGCCAGGCTGTTGATGACTTCATCCAGAAGCTGGTTTGTTGACTCTTGCAGCTTGTTCCAAGTTTCTGTTGTAGGATTCCTTTACAGAGTCCGAAGGAGACCCACAGAAGGAGAACTGTCTGCTTGAGTCAGGGCTGAACAAAGTAAAAAGGGAAAGGCTTTTTTTGACTATCTTAAGGGATATGTATGTGGGATACAGGGGTGGCCAGGTTACCTACCCTCCTACAAAAACACACACCCTTTCCTTCTTATTTTCAACCCCATAAGGATCAACTCCCTTCTTCGGCTCTGCCCCTCCTGGGTCCCTGTTGGTTGATGTGGCCTTTTATTCCTGTCCTGAAAGTCGAGGTGCAGACTTCTGCAAGCTCCCTGCTCGCTTCATCTCCCCACCTATAGATAAGCAGAAGTGGTGATGTTACTGGACTAGTAACTCAGAGGCCTGGACTAATGCTTTGGAGCCATGGGTTCAAATCTCACCACTGCACCTGGGAGAGTCTTAAATTCAATTAATTAATATGGACTAAAATGCTAGGCTTAATAACGATCGTGAATCTACAGTGCGGTTTGCCAATGACCTGCAAGGGAGGATATTTCCAACCTTAGCCGGCCTCATGACTCCAGACCCACAGCAATGTGGTTGACTCTTAACTGACCTCTGAAATGACCGCCTACTCGAATCAGACTGCGACAGCAGATAAAAGGTACTGTGGGTGTACCGACACCACATGGACTGGAATGGTTCAAGAAGGTGACCCACCACCACCACCTCGAGGGTAGTTAGGGATGGGCAGCAAATCTCAGCCTTGCCAGTGACACTCACATCCCAAAAACAATTTAAAACAAAAAGTAATCCAGACACTATGGGTGTATTGGTAATGTCACCGGACCAGTAACCCAGAGGCCCAGGCAAATTCTGGGGACAAAAACAAAAATACCTGGAAAAACTCAGCAGGTCTGACAGCATCTGCGGAGACGGACACAGTTAACGTTTCGAGTCCGTTTGACTCTTCACCAGAACTAAGGAAAAATAGAAAAGTGGTGAAATATAAGCTGGTTGAAGGGGGGTGGTGGGACAAGTAGAGCTGGATAGAGGGCCAGCGATAGGTGGAGATAACCAAAAGATGTCATATTTTCTGGGGACAGGAGTTCAAATCCCTTCGTGGCAGCTGGTGGAATTTCAATTCGATTAATAAAGTCTGGAATATAAAGCTAGCCTCAGTAATGGTGCCCATGAACCTATCATCGATTGTTGTTAAAAACCCATCTTGTTCACTGATGCCCTTCAGGGAAGGAAATCTGCCATCCTTACGCGGTCTGGCCTACATGTGACTCCAGACCCACAGTAATGTCATTGACTCTTAACTGTCCTCTGAACAAGGGCAATTAGGGATGGGCAACAAATGTTGGCCTGGCCAGCGATGCCCACATCCCATGAATGAATAAAGAAACTACCAGCTACAGGATGGGTATCAGTGAGCAGCTCTGTGGAACGTCTGTACTGTGCCCCTCACACACTGACATTAAATGGTTTAGCAATGGAAAACATCGTACAGTTAGCAGAGATCCTTCATAGACCCCTTGCTGCACAAACTCCAAACTATTACTGTGATAACTGAAGATTTGGGGTAGAACATCATACCTTCTATCTAGCTTGAGCATTGTGACAGGGCTTAATGGAAGAATGTATCCATCACTCCAAATAGATGTTTTGTCTTTGTATTTATTCTTTAACCAGATATGGGCATTGCTGGTACAGCCAGCATTTCTTGCCCATCCCTAATTGCCTTTGGGCATTTGGTGTTCAACTGCCGTCTTGAACCGCTGCAGTCCATGTGGTGTAGGTACACCCACAGTGCTGTTAGGGAGGGAGTTCCAGGATTTTGACCCAGTGACAGTGAAGGAACAGTGATATATTTCCAAGTCAGGATGCTGAGCACCTTTCCAGCCGGTGGTGTTCCCATGTAACTGCTGTCAATGTCCTTCTAGATGGTAGCGGCCGTAGGTTTGGAAGGTGCTGTTTAAGGAGCCTTGGTGAGTTGCTGCAGTGTATCTTGTAGATGGTACACACACTGCTGCTACTGTGCATGGGTGGTGGAGGGAGTGAATGTTTAAGGTGGTGGATGGGGAACCAGGAAGCAAACTGCTGGCTACTACATATAAAGCTAATTGAAATCTTTCCTTCTCCCCAAACACATTACAACCATCGTATAAAAAGATTATCATACAATCTGAAAAATTGTTCCCATATTAGAGTATAGATTGTATTTTCGGAATGAGTCTCAGGTTTTCAGGTGTTCTAATATTAACCTATTTATTTGGCCGCTGGTTGATTATTTGATGTTCATCAACTACAGCTCACCCTTGATGCAAAACAATCCTAGCAACTCTGCTTTGTGCTTGAGCCTCTGTTACCACCTGCCCCTTGGGAGAACATCACTGAGTGGGTCACCATTGCTCCCTCGGGTATGAGCTACTCCAGCTGAGGCAGTGTCTGTCACCCCCTGTAACTAACGTCCTGTTTTTACAGCTATGATTCCATTTGGTTTTCCCAGTCTTCCATTTTCCATCTCCAGGCCTGCTTCAGGAGTCATTACTCCTTCGATCAGTACTTTTACCAGCCCAATGATGGGGAGCTCCCCCACTGCACTGCATCCTCACTTGGACTCTTGCACTGACTTTTACATTCGAATCCTAGAATGATGCAGCACAGAAGGAGGCCATTCGGTCCATCGTGTTTCTGCAGGCTCTTTGGTGGAGCTATCCAATTAATCTTGCCCCCCATTCTTCTCTACAGCTCTGTCAAATTTTTCCCTTCAAGTATTAGCCACTTCTCTTTATTGAAAGTTATTCTTGAATCTTTTTCCACACCCTTTCCTGATCACAACTTGCTGTGTTTCTTTTTTTTTCTGGGGGAAAAAAAAATGCTCATATCGTGGAAAGTTTACAGCACAGGAAGAGCCCACTTGGCCCATCGTGTTCTGTGCTGGCTGAAACCAAGCCACCCAGCCCAATCCCACTTTCCAGAATTTGGTCCATAGCCCTGCAGGTTCCGGTACTTAAGGTGCATATCCAGACACCTTTTCAATGAGTTGAGGGTTTTTGCCTCCGCTACCCTTTTCAGGCAGCGAGTTCCAGACCCCCAAGACCCTCTGGGTGAAAAAAGTTTACCTCATCCCCTCTTTTTAATCTTTCTACCAATCACTTGAAATCCATGTCCCCTAGTCACTGACCTCTCTGCTAAAGTAAATAGGCCCTTCCCATCCACTCTATCCAGGCCCCTCGCTATTTTGTACAGCTCGCTCGAATCTCCCCTCAGCCTCCTCTGTTCCAAGGTGAACAACCCCAGCCTATCCCATCTTTCCTCATAGCTGCAATTTTCCACTTCTGGGAACATCCTTGTAAATCTCCTCTGTGTCCACCTGGTTGTTTTTTTTTCTCTAGTCATCATAAATCTGTAGTGTCAGGTTATCAACCCTCCTGCCATTGAAACAGTTTCTCCTTTATTTATTCTATTGAAACCATCCCTGCTATTAAACCATTGTTGAGTTTTCCTCTCTCCAATTGCTTCTACAAAACCTCCTCTTAACCGCTGCTCGAAGGAGAGCCTGGCTTCTGAATCCCATTTCTTCAGGTTTTGTTTGTGGCTCTGGTTATAATGGAGAGTGCAGATTGGTTTTCTCCTCCTGATAGGTGAGTTTATCTTTTATAATTGTATTTTTTCCCCCCCTTGCTACTGGGATAACAGAATCAGTTTGTTCCTCTTTCATCAGGTTCCGCTGCTGGAAAAAGGTGACATCATCATTGATGGTGGGAACTCGGAATACAACGACACAACAGTTAGTATTGAGCCTTCCCTAGTCATTCAGTTTAATATAGAATTTTATTATCTATCTCCTGGTCGCTGTCAAGTGCAGTCTTGGGGCATTTGCAGGACGGGGAGACTGGACCAGGGGCAGAGGTATAATTCAATCCCCACTTTAATGTTGTGCCTCCTGTTCTATTCTCCATGTTTATGTCCATATTTATAATGGATTTGGCTCATGTAAACTCATCACACTGTGGTGAAACCCTCCAGTAAATGGTGCTGCAGCATCACTAGTGCCCGGAGGGTGTAATTACAGCATAACTCATTTATCTCCGCAGTCTCTGTTCTCAACTTGGATAACAATTTTAAATGGGGACAGTCGAAGCTGGCATACAAGTGTTACAAAACACTTTATACATTAAAATAACTTTATACATTAAATTTGCGCTAGTTATTGAAAGATTGTAATGAAACCCTTCCCAAATATCCAATACCATTGAGAAAAGGTTAACGGATAATCTATTGTGTTTTCCCTTGCAATAGCTTGTAACTTTGTTTTTATCCTGCGTTTGAGCTTTTATCTCCCTTTTTTAATAAACTATTGACTGATCCTGAAAACTGCACAGTTATTTTCCTGAGCGAAGGAGTTTAAGTAACATCCTAAATCTGTAGATAAGCTGTGCGAAAGCCTCAAATAGAACTTTTAATATTTAAACGTGTTCTCGTCTTTCGCCTGCACTTTTCAAGTTATACACAGCAGATCAGGGAAACGTCGCAATCTGCACTGTAAGCTGCTGTGTAAAATCCCAGAAGCTTTGGTAACTGTTGTGCTGCCCCTGGGCTTTCATTGGTGGACAAAAGGGATTCCTCGTCAGCGTGTCGAGTGCTAAGGAGGTGTGAACAATGTGCCTTACTTTTCTTCCTGATGTGTAGAGGAGATGTAAAGAAATGAAAGCCAAGGGTTTGCTGTTTGTTGGGAGCGGTGTGAGCGGTGGAGAAGACGGTGCCAGATATGGACCTTCTCTGATGCCCGGTGGTCACAAGGAGGCGTGGTATGTCAACAGCAATCTAGTCCTGATTACTGTAACTAGTCCTTTTTATTTAAAAAAAATGTAAATGAATCTTTGCAAATGATAGTATTTCTGAAGTGCTGCCCTTATATTTGGAAATAGGATTCAGAAATGAACTAATGGGGTAAATACTGATTAGTCAATGAAGTGTTCTGATATAAAATATCATCTTTAGATATTAGTTGCTTTTCTGCTTATCCCCCTGTGAATAATGTTCAGTTCAAGCAGATTCTCCAACTCCTTTTGGTTCTGTGAATCCTCACTGTCTGCTTCGGCTTCTATGAGTTCAGTGTCCATACCACGAGCTGTGTTCCTGGCTACCCTGTGGTAACTTCCTCCTTTTATTCAAGGACAGTAACCCCTCCTCTCGGCAGGACAGGCAATGGAGAAACCAGCTCTGCTTATTCACTGTGGCTGCAGTGATGGTTCTGCAGCTTCAATCACTCACTCCACGCCCCCCCGCCCCACCACCACCACCACCATTACTTCAGTGTGATTTGCTCCTGTTGTGCAAACTCCCATCCCCCCCTAATAGCCTGGAAATAGTCTGGAGTGGGGGAGACCTCCACAATGTGATTAGTTTATAAATTGCAGAGAATGGATTTCCACCCCCCCCCCCCAGTCTCCTGTCTGTGTGTGTCTCTGTGTCTGTGTGTGTGTCTGTGTGTGTGGACTAGTCCCTTGGCTGGGACTGAAAGCCCCTTCTACGGCGGTGACCGGCTGTGTTCTGGTTTGAATACTGTCAGCAGAAGCCTGCCCACTTCATGTTCTTCTGAGAATTCTACAGTTATCAGTGGGATTGTTCACGACTTTGTGAATTGTGATCCTTTGCACTCTGTGTCTCAGTAATGCTGCACTGGAGAAGCACTGAGCAGAAGGCAGATGAGAGAGGTGCTTCACCCTGGAAAGCCTCCTTTCCGAATGGGGTTGGCTGAGGAGAGAGAGAGAGAGAGAGAGAGTGAGTTGGCCATTTGCAACCTCAAATGTGATTGAAGCTGAGACCAGGAACGAGGAAAAATACACTTTTTAAAAAGTGAGATTCTGGTCCATTTACGTATTTTTATTTACAAATTATGAGAGCACCGTGTTTGACCTCAAAGAGTAAACAAAATAAGAGAACAATTCATTCCCCCGGACTAGAAAAGGAGGTTTAACGCAGCACAGTATGTTTTGGTTAATAGTGAGCAAATATGGCAATAAATGCCTGAACTTCACTGTCAAGTGCAAATGGTGATGTCCATAATGTATTATTCTGACTCATAGTGCGGGAGGGCTTTTTTTATAAGAACATTGTGCTCCTGTGCAATGATGGATGAGTGTAAAAGTTTAAATCATTAGTATTCTGACGAAGTTCATCTTTTGTAGGAGGGAATGTTTATTGTTTCATTTGTCTAATGACTTCAGTATCTTGGTGACAAGAGGCTAGTGATTTTTTTTTTTATTAAATAATTTGAGTCTTTCACTGGTTGTGTGGTGCAGTGGAGTGTGGACAGATGAGTCAGGTTTACTTCTGCTTTCCATCTGCCCTCCCCTCCTCTCAGGCCTCACATCAAGGACATCTTTCAGAGCATTGCTGCCAAGGTTGGTTCAGGCGAGGCCTGTTGTGACTGGGTAAGTCTCAATGCAGAAATCAAATGTTGCATAATATCCTTGAGCTCAGCTGTCAAACCTCTACTATCCAGAATAAAATAGCAAATGCTGGAGATGAGCACTTGGTCAGTTGGTGTCCAGTAGCGTTCAGTCTTTGGGTGAGACCATCATCAGAATATTAGCCCATCGTTCTCACCCTGACTAATCTGTTGGGTAACCTCAGAATCTGGAGCATTTGATTTATTTTTATTAAACTTTTTATTGCCCCTCTGTCATTGATATAAAGCTAATAATGTTTTGTAATTTACTTTGCAAAGCCTATTTGCCTTAATATTTGACACACGTAATTTAGTGTGTATGAACAAAACATCAACCTGTATTGAAGTCCACTTAGTGTAATATTGTGAATTTTTTGTCATCCTAGTTTTTTTAATTCTTTCATGGGATGTGGGTGTCACTGGCAAGGCCAGTATTTGTTGCCCATCCCTAATTGTCCTTGGACTGAGCGGCTTGCTAGGTCATTTCAGAGGGCAGTTAAAAGTCAACCACACTGCTTTGTGGTCTGGAGTCACATGTAGGCCAGACAAGGTAAGGACAGCAGATTTCCATCCCTAAAAAGGACATTGATGGGTTTTTACAACAATTGATAGCCATTACTGAGACTAGCTTTCAAACCCAGATTTTTATTCATTGAATTTAAATTTCAGCAGCTGCCCTGGTGGGATTTGGGCCTGGGAGCATTAGCGTGGACCTCAGGATTACTGGTCCAGTGACACCATCATTATGCCACCATCTCCCCTTAGTTTCTTCATAGCTCCAGCATTGGCTAAGAGGTTAAAGCATTAGATCATTTTGACATTGACGTTGAACATGCTTGTATTCTGTAATTACCATTTTATGTTTTTAAACAAGTTTGGGGTCTGTTTTGATTCCTCAATTTGATGAAGATTGCAGTGTTAAGGGTGCTGTTCTGCCTTATTAAATTGTCGTGGTGTCTTGTAGTTCTGTGAGCTCAGACGGCAGTAGTTCTGATCTCTGTCCTGCTTTCAGGTAGGGGATGAAGGAGCTGGTCACTTCGTCAAGATGGTGCACAACGGCATCGAGTATGGAGACATGCAGCTGATCTGTGAGGCTTATCACCTGATGAAGGACATTCTCCACATGGACCATGATGAAATGGCAAAGGTTAGCACTGTCTGCCTGTGAGGTATAGCTGTGATCCAAGGACAGTCTCCCAGTTCACTCCCTTCTGCATAATCTGGGTGCCTCCGGAACCTGGAACATTGAATTCTCCATTTGAAATGTTATCGTTTCCCCCTGGCACGGGATAAAAGCTGGAATTTCAGGTTCTGCATAACCCAATTATTTTTTTCCCTTTTATTCTTTCATGGAACATGGGTGTCGCTGGCAAGACCAGCATTTGTTGCCCATCCCTAATTATCCTTGAACTGAGTGACTTGATTTGCTGTCTCACAGAGCATTTAAGAGTCAACCACATTGCTGTGGGTCTGGAGTCACATGTAGGCCAGACCAGGTAAGGACAGCAGATTTTCTTCCCTGAAGGACACTAGTGAACCAGATGGGTTTTTACGACAGTCAGTGATGATTTCATGGTGGCCATTAGTGAGATATGTTTTTAATTCCAGATTTATTAATTGAATTTAAATTCCACTGACTGTTGTCGTGAGATGTCTCCAGAGCATCAGTCTAGGCCTCTGGATTACTAGTCCAGTGATATTACCAGTACATCACCAACCACCACCCCCCCAGCCTTCATTTGAATAGAAAATGTCCATTTCTTCTTGGGTGTCCAGAGTTATGAATAATACTATTCGTTATATAATTTGAACGAGCTATGGCACCTCAAGTGACACTGATTCCTTAGGACAGTCAGTAGAAGGCAAATCAGTGGCAAGCTGCCTTGCTTAAATTTCAAACAATGTTTGGCAGTTAACTGTCACTCACTGGTGCATTCTCCATGGCAACGCCTCCACCAAACAGAATCCACTTACCAACTAGTCAACCCACTTGCAAGAATGCCAACATGAGTGCAAGACGGAGACCTTTGGCCTGTCTCTCTCTTCAGCAATGCTGAAGTCCGGCTGTAAAATCTTTAATTTTTAACGTGGCATTTTAGAGGTTCGGCTGTAGAATTAAGTTGGTGGGTGTGGTGAAGGATCCTGATTTGTTCTCGTTTGAGCACTTGGTTATCGGTAAACGGAAAAAAGAAATTTGTACATTATTTTATTCCGCCGCAGGTATTTGAGGAATGGAACAAGACGGAGCTTGATTCGTTCCTGATTGAAATCACGGCAGATATCCTCAAATTTCGGGACCCCAGCGGGAAGCCTCTGCTGCCCCAGATCAGAGACTCTGCAGGGCAGAAGGGCACAGGGAAGTGGACTGCTATTTCTTCACTGGAATTTGGAGTTCCAGTTACACTTATTGGTAAGGAAGAGTTGGTTTGAATGCTCCACCTTTACTAAGTTTTTGTACCTGTAACTAGATTTTCTTTCTATTGAGGGTCCCATAGTTTGGAATAAAGCTTAAGCAACCTGGAAAGCAAACTTTGCAGCCTTGAAACCAAATGCTAACTACCTGTCTCTGCCGTGGGTGAATGCACCAACCTGCCCAGGCATACGGATCAGAAAGATCTCACGTCTGATCTCTTGAGCTTGGAGGGAATGGGAGTGCGTAGCTACAGTTGCCTCTGTCCCATCGGATTGTGAAAGTGGGGGGGGGGGATCAGAGAACAAAATCGACCAATGTCCCCCTCCAGATCTCTCTCCTGGGACCACCTCTGGATAGAGAGTGTGGTCATTTGGGTGAGATTAATGATTTTGATGGGTTTTTTTTCCTTCCCTACTTCTCTGTAAGGCTGAATAATTAAAGACTTGCATTTGTAAAGCGGCTTTCATCTCCAAAGTGCTTCACACCGATGATAAGCGTTTGAAGTGTGGGCTGTGTTGTAAAGTTGGAAACACAACAGCAAATTTGCGACAGTAATCTCCCACACATGGCAATCGATTGAGGGATAAATATTGGTCAGGACACTGGGGATAACTCCCCTGCTCCTCTTCAAAATAGTGTTAAGGGGTCTTTCTCTTCCATTTAGGGGAACTGGTTGCTCTCTGTTGCATCTGGAAGACAGCACCTCTGACAGTGCAGCTCTCCCTCAGTACAGCAATGCAGTGTCACCCTCAATGCACGGTGGAACTTCCTACCACAGGGAGTAGTTAAGACGAAGAGTTTGCTTTTAAGGGGAGCTCGACAAGTGCACGAGAGAGAAAAGAACAGAAGGATATTCTGATGAGGTTAGCTGAAGAGGTTTAGGAGGAGACTGATATGCAGTATAAATGTCGGCCTAGACTATTTGGTTCGGACAGCCTGTTTCTGTGCTGCAGACTCCATTTGTAATCAGAATGGTCTCTTTTTAGGTGAGGCTGTCTTTGCAAGGTGCCTGTCCTCTCTGAAAGATGAAAGGTTAATAGCTGGCAAGAGGCTAACTGGGCCTAAAACAACTAAATTCTCTGGGGATAAAGGGACATTCTTGGAAGATATCCGCAAGGTGAGATTATCGAAGGACTGCTTCAACTAAATTTTTGGCGTGTGTTGCATTTAAGTGGACACTGGTTTGAAATCTTGATGTAACTGCTGGGCGTGAAACTGGGTCTGGTTGCAACATGGTCATGGATTAAACAGACTCACCCTCGTTTATTTGGCAAGTCACTGTCGGTATAGAGATTCTGACCAACTGGCCCTTGCTCAGGTGCTGCTAAGGGTTTTCCAGGTGGTCTCTGTGTCCTGGATGGAGATGGGATCAGCTAGGGTTCCTGCTCCTGGTCGCTATGGTAACCTGCTGGAAGTGGATGTCCAATGAGGACAGGATTGAGCATGTGGTTGGAAAAGCCTGCCATTGCCCACCAGCAAACAGACAAATTGGGCAGAGTACCAGAGGATGACTGACACTGGAACTGTGCCACAGAAAGGAGTCCACAGTTCAGAGGAGAGATGAAGCGAGCGTATGGGGGTGGGGGGGGGAGAGAGAGAGAGAGAAGAGGGCATCAGATCTTTTGAGGGCTGTGCTAGACTATGGAGTGAATGATATCCAACTGCTTAAGATTTTATTTTATGTAAAATATTTTCATTTGAGTTTTATTCTGATTCCCTGCAATGCTAATTCCAGTTCCTGGTCGGAGCTGTTATGAGTGGAAGGTGCAAAAAAAACAGCCCTGGATTCAGTTAAAGGAAAATAGCACATCCGGGCTCAGATCCAGAAGTGGGACCAATTAGAGTTGCATAGCAACCTAACTTTTCAATGAGTTAAGGCGCTGCATTTTCAGCAGGGTTTCTGACTGGTGCCTGGAGATGAGTCACTAGCCTTTGCCTGTCTTAATGCTTCTGCGCATCCTCCAATTCAATCCATATATTGTGGAATGGGATAGGCTCTTATCCTCTCTCTCCCTCCCCCCTGCCAGCGCTCAAGATGTTCTTCTGTCAATTGTCCAGTCTCACAGCCCGAAGTATGTGTAGATGCTGCCCATGTATAACCCAACTTCATGCGTCATTGTACAAACAAGGGAAGTTACTACTCTGTAACGTACTGGCCCATGTGAAAATATTTAAAGTGGTGAGAATCCTTTTGTCCCTTTTGCAGGCTCTCTACGCTTCGAAGATCATCTCCTATGCCCAGGGATTCATGCTCTTGAGGCAAGCAGCTAAAGAGTTTAACTGGTCTCTGAATTATGGTGGGATCGCACTGATGTGGAGAGGCGGCTGCATCATCAGGAGGTGAGGCAAGCGCTGGATACATAACAACAGCTTGGATTTATATAGCACCTTTTTAACGTGGTAAAATGTCCCAAGGTGCTTCGCAGGAATGTTAACAAGCTAAGTTCCACACTGAGTGGCACAAGATGTTAGGCATATTGTGGCTTGGTGGTATTGTCACTGGCCTAGTAATCCAGAGACCCAGGGTAATGCTGTGGGGACCAGGTTCGAATCCCACCACAGGAGATGGTGAAGTTTCAACTCAATAAAAGGAAACCTGCAATTAAAAGTCAGTTGGTGAACTAGATGGGTCTTTACAACAATGTCCTTTTCAGGGAAGGAAATCTACCGTCCTTACCGGGTCTGGCGTGGACGCGTGACTCCAGACCCATAGCAATGTGGTTGACTCTTAAATGCCCTCTGAATTGGCCTAGCAAGCCACTCAGTTCTCTCAAATGCTGGCCTAGCCCATCCTATGAATGAATTTTTTTTTAAAGTGAGTAAAAGTTTGGTTTTGGGGAGCATTCTGGAGGAGCAGGAAACTTGAGGAATGCAATCATATATAACCAAAACAAAAACAGAATTACCTGGAAAAACTCAGCAGGTCTGGCAGCATCGGCGGAGAAGAAAACCACCCTGTAGATTATTGTATGTAATTTTTAAACATTAGATCTCAATTCAATGTCCTGTATTTTCTTTCCCCACGCGGAGTCTCTCTTCAGTTATCGTGCTGTTTGCCTTTGGACTAACGCTGTTTTGAAGTTGGGGCCACAAGTTCCTGGGCAACAGGACAATATTTGCCGGCTATTTCCACACAGCGCACATATTGTTTTTAAAAAAAAAAACCGCTTGCAGGAAAATATCTGTAAAAGTTGTTTATCTTCCTCCAGTGTCTTTCTGGGAAAAATTAAAGATGCTTTTGATGCAAATCCTGAACTGCAGAACCTGCTCCTAGATCAATTCTTCACGAAGGCTGTTCAGGATTGTCAGGTATTTACGCACTGAACTGAAATAGGTTAAACATTATAGAATCGCAGAATGACTATCAATCTATAAGTTATATGATTACATTTATGGCAATAAGAACATGAGAAATAGAAGCAGGATTAGGCCAGTTAGCCCCTCGAAGCCCTGCTCCGCCACTCAATAAAATCACATCTGACCTAATTGTGGCTTTAACTCCGCTTTCCAATCTGCCCACCACCCCCTGCATAACCCTTGACTCCCTCGCCTAACAAAAATCTGTCTAACTTAGCCTTGAATATATTCAATGCCCTATCCCCCACTGCTCCCTGGGGAAGAGAATTCCACAGACTAAACGATGATCCTCGAGAGAGAGAGAGAGAGAGAGAGAACTTCCTCCTCGTCTCATCCTAAATGGGCAGCCCCTTATTTTGAAACTTTTCCCCCTTTATAAAACAGCATTTCATTTCCTGTGAGCAATGCTAAGCGATCCATTAGTGTACAATATTGAGACGCGTCTGTCACACTTCAGAGTCACGGGCTGATATGTTACTACTTCTTTTGCACAAAGGAAGCCGTTAATGTGAAATGTTTTTCCACTCGCACTAACTGAGTGCGAACAGGGCGCCACACCTTAGAACAGACTCCAGAACATTCCAGTAAGACTGGCTGCTCCAGGGCATTGGACTCAGTTTGGCTCCGGCCCTTGATGTTGGATTTGGGCTCCGTTGACACTGTAGCTGCAGTGTTGGTGTGAAGCTGAGCTACTTGTAACTGTTGTGTAAAGACACCCTAAGACTGGCGCAAAAAGTGGCATAAAGACAAAATTAGTCATACAGAACTTGAGCTTTGCTTGAAAAAAAGAGACATGTTGAAGCTTTTCGTCTTGCACTTACCAGGACACTTCGCAAGAATATCGATATAAGGGGAAAACAACAATTTATACTGTATGAGATGAGAGTCCTGATTTGTTGGCAGGTGGACTGTAATTGGTAGAGACATTGCCATGGTGAATGCACCAATAGATGACGGCTGACAGTTAACTGCCAAGCATTGTTTGAAATTTAAACCAGACAGCTTGACCCTGATTGATCAAGCCATTGCCCTGAGGAATGAGTCAACCAATCAGGGTCAAGCTGCCTGGTTTAAATTTCAAACAATGCTTGGCAGTTAACTGTCAGCCACCATCACTGGTGCATTATCCATGGCAACACCTCTACCATTTACAGTCCACTGGCCAACCAATCAGCACTCTCTCTCCTCATAATAGTATAAATTAATGTTTCCCCTTTGTATTGATATTCTTGCTAAGTGTCCTGATGAGTGCAAGATAAAAAGCTTCGACATGTCTCTTTTTCAGCAATACTAAAAGCAAAATTCTTGAAATTGTCAGGCAGCATCTGTGGATAGAGAGAGAGAGAGTTAATGTTTCATCAGAATTAGTTGTAGACCTGAAACATTAACTGTGTTTCTCTCTGCACAGTTGCTGCCTGAGCATCTGAATATTTCCAGAGTTTGAAAGTATTCTGCTTTTGTGGGGGGAAAAAAAAATGCTCTTACCCCCTTTCTCTCCAACCCCCATGAAAGTAATTTTGGGAGAATAAAGACTGTCCTGTATGTTCCTGTCATGCTGCGAGGGACTAAATCCAGCAAAAAATGAAAACTGAATATTTTGTCCACAGGAATCCTGGCGTCATGTGGTCAGCACTGGGGTACAGATGGGCATTCCTATGCCCTGTTTCAGTACAGCTCTGTCTTTCTACGACGGTTACAGACACCAGATGCTGCCAGCAAACCTTATCCAGGTAAAGAATTGACAAGTTTGTATGATTTTTAGCAATGCTTTCTTGAGCTTTATTTCATTTTTCTCCCCTCAGTTCGATAAGTTTGTGCTGCACTCTAATTGCTGAGATTCCTCCCTCACTGCTCTTAACCAAATTCTCCCGGTATTATTATTCAAAACCAGCCAGGATTTCTGTCTCAAATGAAAATGGAAAGTGCTAGAAAAACTCAGCAGGCCTGTCAGCGTTTTGAGTCCAATATGACTGCACTTGAGAACAGACCTGCTGAGTTTTTACAGCCCTTTGTTTTTATTTCAGATCTCCAGCATCTGCAATATTTTGCTTTTATTTTAAGATTTCTGTCTCCTTGTTTGAAGATGCCTCAGCGGAGAGCATTGATATTTGAGACAGCTTCAAAACTCTAATCCAACAGGGTCCAGTTAAATTTGCTAAATCAACTATATTGACTTGCACAGTCAGAGCAGCTGTAAACAAAAGGGATTATTATTATTTTTTAATCCATGCCTTCATCTTTAAAATTGTCGAGCACATTCCAAAAAGATTGACGGACTAAAAGGTAAACTGAATCTTCAAGTGGGGCTCGTTTCTGTGTAAGGAATAAATCATGAGGTGAGGTTATGCAAACCGGAGTTGTGTTCCTTACAAATTAGAAGGTTCTGAAGTGATTTGACTCAAGTTTTCAAGGAGTTGGGGACCATTAACTCCTGATGCTGATTTGACCCAGCCACAGAAACAGTGGTGCGTCTGCTTTCCAATCACACTGTGTCCGCTGGCTCGCACTCAGCTTCTCCCGCCGTTTATGTCATTATGCCTCCCAGCAGTCAGTGCCAGTACTAGTTCGTGCTTGCGTGTTACTTGCTCAGCTGCGCTCTCCCACTCTGGGTAACATGGTGCCAGTCACTCTCCTTCCACCTCTTGCTGCCTCAGCTGAGGGAGCTGTCTTACCTACCACTGGCCTGCTCCCTCTGCCACCCCCACCCCCTTGGCCACACAACAGCTCCAGTCTCCGGCTGTTGCAAAGCCGTGGTCCATCAGACTCGGCTCGATGCTCCTGAGATGCAGCAGTTCACTCTTTAAACTGGCAGACGTGCTATTTCCCTCCTCTCCTGTTGCAATTCAGCAGGTCTGACAGCATCTATGGAGAGAGAAAGAGTTAACGTTTCGAGTCCGTATGTCCCTTCAGAGCTGTGAAAAAGAGTCATACGGACTCGATGTTGACTCTTTTTCTCTCCACAGATGTTGTCAGACCTGGGTTTTCCCAGCATTTTCTGTTTTTCTTTTGGGGTTTAATAATCCCTGTTCAAGTGACGCATTCACTTTTTAAATTGCTTATCTTCTGACACTTCTTGGCATCTGATATTTCAGCACATCAGGTACACGTTGAGGCTTACAAGGTACTAGCGCGCTTCCCTGAAAGAAAGGGCTTAGATTTTCCCCAGATCTCTGCTTTGAAGTGGCTGACTGCCAGGGTATTGCTGGCTTTGACATCACAGACAGTGCGGTTGTATGTGCAAGAAACATAAAGAAACAGTTGCGGTATCACCAAACTCCGCCTGTACTCATCACCCGCTAGGGCCATTAGGAGGAAGCTGAGTTCAGGCAATCTTAAACCAGTGCCTTAGCAAAACAAGCTCACCCAGTGAACAGCTACGATTATGGCCCTTGCATTTTGCAGGGCTGGGGGTTGATTTGGAGTTTAATTTAAAAAATAAAAACAAAAAAACTGCAGATGCTGGAAATCCAAAACAAAAACTGGAAAAACTCAGCAGGTCTGGCAGCATCGGCGGAGAAGAAAAGAGTTGACGTTTCGAGTCCTCATGACCCTTCGACAGAACTTGAGTTCGAGTCCAAGAAAGAGTTGAAATATAAGCTGGTTTAAGGTGTGTGGCGGGGGGGTGGGGGGCGGAGAGAGAGAGAGAGAAGTGGAGGGGGGGTTGTGGTTGTAGGGACAAACAAGCAGTGATAGAAGCAGATCATCAAAAGATGTCACCAACAATAACCTGTTTGGGAGTCATTGAGGGTGGAACTTCTTGGCTGCCCAGTACCTGCTAATCTAATCCTTCTTTTGCCCACAGGCGCAAAGGGATTACTTTGGTGCCCACACATATGAGCTGCTGTGCAATCCAGGGGCTTTCATCCACACAAACTGGACAGGTCATGGTGGAAATGTCTCCTCCTCTTCGTACAATGCATGAGCTATAAACAGTTAACGCTAAAACACTTTGGTTAAAATAACATTCCGTAAGAGTAGATATTTTAAACAAACAAAAACTGTAATTTTGAATATTCTAACTTAAGGCGTTCCCTATTATGTTGTGCTGGTATCCAATTTAGAACCAGGGAAATAGATTTACTGTGGATTTTCAATAAGGCCTTTGGGACTGATTGAAAAGTTTTCATGAATAATAAATTGTCTAAACTATGACCATGATGTCTGATGACTTTTATTTAAAACATAATTATTGCTCCTCTGCAATCGCAATACAAGGAAAATATTTTGTTATATTCATTCACAGGACAGAGGTGTCGCTGGCTAGACCAGCATTTGTTTGCTATCCTTAGTTGCTCTTGAAGGTGGTGGTGAGCTGCCTTCTTGGTGTAGGTGCACCCGCAGCGCTGTTTAGGAAGGAAGTTCCAGGGTTTTGACCCAGCGGCAATGAAGGAATGGCGACAGACCAAGTCTTTCTCGAGGGTGATTAGCGATGAGCAATAAATGTTGGCCTTGCCACTGAGTTTTAGTGAGCTGCTTGCTTCACTGCAGCATGTAGATGTTGCTCACTGCTGCCACTGCATTGGTGGAGGGAGTATTCCTTTTCATAGATTTAAAATTGATTTTTCTACAACTTTTAGTGATCTAATAAGTAACTTTCATGAGGCTTAGAGAATTTTTTGTTTTATTCATTCATGAGATGCGAGCATCGCTGGCAAAGCCACCATTTATTGCCTAAGCCTAACGCCCCCCCCCTGAGTAGGTAGTGATGAGCTGTTGCCCTGAGATACTGCAGCCTGTGGTGAAGGTGGACCCACAGTGCAGTTGGGGTGGAGTTCCCGGATTAAAATGTGCACTAAAAGAGCAAAGATTAGGACCGCTACTGCCCCACGTTGTTGAGTGCGGAGGAACTTGCAGTTTCAGTTTAAAAATAATCTCTGTATTTGATGAGTGGGTCCAGTGATTGGGACTGCAGGATACTTAACTTGACGTGTTCGAAGTGGCAGTCAGCCGCCTTCAAGTAAGTGATGAGAGCGTTATTGTCCTTTCAGCAATTCTTGTAAAAGTTGGAAATTAAAGGGGTGCGCGATCCCTTCTTGAGGTGAGGGGAGGTTTCAGTGCAAGGGATGTGCAGTTCCACACCTTCCTCTCCATATCTGTCACTAGTATCTGAACGAAGACCCAAATATTCACATCTCTCTGATGCTGACAATGGACCCTGCCAGCAATTGACTCCAATGAAATGATATGGGTCCTTTTGATAACTTAAAAAGGAGGGACTCGTTCGTACATACTAAATGTATCTCCACCCTCCACACTTCCACCCCTCACCCCCCCCAAGCATCTCTTTTAAGCTCACTAATACTCCTGAATTGGATCCAAAGGCTGACACAGAATCTGCCTTTGGGGGAAAAAATGAGGGGAAAAGAAATCGATGTGTTCTCCTGGGAGTGTACACAAAAACTTAAGGGGAAATCTTCTTTACCGTGACTGTTAGGTGACCCAATTGTGATCCAGGTGCTAATTTTTCAAAAGGAACTTGAAGTCAAGAAGTCAATTGTTTCCACTATGCTCTCCGCCTTGGAATTGGTTTCCGGAGACTCTTGCCAGGTCACCGCTGATCAAATCTGAAGGATGGACAGTGGCTGGGGTGACGCCCTTGATCTCTGATTGAAAAGGCCCCTTGAAGCTGGACTGGTGTCCCTGTAGTCCTGCACGTAGCTCAGCGCTGCTGCCTAGTGGCTGAAGGTGGAAGGGACTGAATCAATTACTTCCAGCCGATGTGATTGAGTTCTGCCAGCCATTTTGAACAATTATTACTATGTTCCATCACCTTGAGTGTCCAATAGAAAACCTGCAATTACTTCCCCAAAATACCTCGAGTGTACCAAATCCAATGATTGGCAGTTTTGCGGACATCAGGAGCTACATTCTTTGCATCAAAGGCTGTTTGAACTGAGATTTAAGTGAGTCCAGAAGACCCAATGATCTTGGGGCTGTTTCTCCCTCAGGCTTTAATCAGGGGAAAAAATCCTTGACCGTCTGACTGTTCACAGCCTGTTTCCCCTTTAACTTCCTGTGGAAGCAGGCTATGGGTGCAGCGAACATTCAGGAACACACTTCACACGGGCTCTTTCTTTCAGAGCTCCAGACTGAGTCTACGCATTAATTACTCTCCAGTGTTACACCCGTGTTTGTTGGAAGGGTTTAATTAAGCTTGTTATCAACAAGATCTTCCAACTTTTTGAAAACACTATTTGTTTAGCATCTGTATGTCTCTTTCAATGTATTTTTAGTTTATAGACCTGTTTTGTATCAAATAGCAATTGAAAGGTTGGTAGATTTGAAAGATTTTGAGACTAGATCAGCCCCTGAATCCCCAGGAAACTTGTTCCATCAGCATTTGGTCTGGTAACTCTATGCTACATTTGTGTGTACCGTTTACAAGATGCACTGAAGGACTCCTTCGGCAGCACCTTCCAGACCCACGACCACTATCATCTAGAAGGACAAGGGCAGCAGATAAATGGGAACACCACCCCCTGGAAGTTCCCCTCCAAGCCACTCACCATCCTGACTTGGAAATATATCGGCCGTTCCTTCACTTGCTGGGTCAAAATCCTCGAACCCCCTCCCTAACAGCGCTGTGGGTGTACCTACACCACATGGACTGCAGCGGCTCAAGAAGGCAGCTCACCACCACCTCCAAGGGCAACTAGGGATGGGCAATAACTGCTGGCCCAACCATCACACATCCTGTGAATGAATATTAAAAAACATATAACTAATGCAATGTGCTTTTGATTGGTTTTTTTTTTTGCTCAGTTGAAATAAAGTATTGAGATTCCGTTATCTTTTTAAGGACTATTGATGCTGGAGTGTTTCTGGATAGCGATTTGGTGAAGTTATTACAGAAAATAAGGGACTGGATTTCCTTGGCTTTTCCGACATAAGAATTCTGCATTTGGGGCAGGACAGGGTGGGGTGGGGGTGGGGGGGTGTGGGGTGGGGGGTGGTGGGGGTGTTGGGGTGGGGGTGGGGGGGGGTGGTGTGTTACACTTGGGCAGGACTGGATTATGCCAGGCCCATGACCCATTTTGCTATTCATCAAAATTTTTGCCCTATTTTTGGGTGGCTGCATCGTATACGTGGTTGCAAATGTGCAGCTGTAATTGTATACTATAATACAGTGCAGATTCGATGGGCCGAATGGCTGCCTTCTGCACTGTAAAGATATTGTGATATAGCAATTCCTTATTTATGCCTTAGCAGCAGTTGGTGGCATAGATTTCAGGTGATTGGCTATAGAGCTGGAGGTGACATGAGGAAAAGCTGCAGTGTTTTTAGTTAGAGTGGTCAGGGTTTTGAAATGTACTGATAGTGCTGGCTACTGATTCAATAGTGGACTTCAAAAGGGAATTGGATAAATATTTCAAGGAGGGGTAAAAGTTGAAAGATAAAGGCAAGGAGTGGGACCAACTGGGTTACCCTTTGAACAAGCTGGTGCAGACTCAATGGGCTGAATGGCCTCCTGCATTGTACTGTTCTGTGATTCAAGACGTCTCCTTGTCCCTTGCAACCAGTGTTGCTAAGGATGTGAGAGGCTGGATGCCAGAGTTTTCTCGCTGCAATTTATGGCATGTGGCAACCAACCAATAGCAAACAAGGCTTATTTTTATGGGCTATTTTGTTTGAGATAATACACTAATGCCCCCCCCCCCCCCAAGTGACACACAGATGCCCCCTCTAATATCAGGAGGCAGGCACCACCCACTGTTATATAAATGACTTGACACCCGGGGCACCAGGGCCTGATGACAGGTCCCAAGTGGCAAGTGGACAAGGCCCTGAAAAATATGAGGAAATTTAATCTCCAATACAGTTGTTCAGTGCCTGAATGGGGAGAATCTAGCACAGCTCTCTGACAGCAATTGTCTCTTTAAGGGGAAATTATGTCAATCCTGGTCATCCACCAATGGCACTAGAAGGTGAATTCAGAGCAAACCTAGTAAAGAGAGTCTTCTTGATTTTCTCTTCCTCATTTTGGGAAAACCCTTGGTCTCTGCTTGGTGCTTCCCTGTTGAGTGACAAATGAATCCAAGCTAACACCAAGTCCTGTTCTTTTATCACTCCTGCTCTCGCTGCTCTTGCATTGGCTCCTGGTCCATCAACGCATCCATTCTTAAAGTTCTGATCCTAGTGTTCAAACCCCTCCATGGTCTCACCCTTCCCTACTCGTGACTCCCTCCAGTCCGACAACCCTTTTGTACATCTCTCACTCCCTTCATCTCATCATTGGTGCTGTCTCTTAAGCTGTCAAGGTCTCAAGCTCTGGAATTCTCTCCCCAAACCTCTATGCCTCTCTACACCTTTAAGGTGCTCCTCAGAGCTTCAGCTCTTTAACTATGCTGTCACCTGTCCTAAAAAAGAAGCCAAAATTCCTGGGGGTGGGTCGTGTGCAGCTCAATTGGATTGTCTGTCGGTTGGCGGGAATTTAGGATGGAACTCCATTCCAAAAGCTCCCACCCAATTTGCAATCTAATAGTTGACCCAGATTGCTGTAGTTGCATCATGGCATTAATGTAAGATTCCTATTCACATATACTGTAGAGTAAAGGGTTAATGGTTATGATAATGAGACAATGAGGTTGATGATGATATTAGCATGACATCAAGAGTCAGATGACCAAGAGGCAGAGCAGTCTGTGTCCAGAAAACCATGTACACATCATGAGGTCTTTGTGAATTGTTAATATATTTAGTTTCTCTTGAAACTATTCATGTTGACCCTCTCAAGCCTCATGGAATAAGCAAAACCTCATCAAGACATGATAGCACACCAACCATGGTGATAGATCAAAACCTATGCAATTACATAGAAATTACAAAATAGGAAATGGATTGATTGATAAAAACAAAAAAAACTGCGGATGCTGGAAATCCAAAAACAAAAACAAAAACAGAATTACCTGGAAAAACTCAGCAGGTCCGGCAGCATCGGCGGAGAAGTAAAGAGTTGACGTTTCGAGTCCTCATGACCCTTCGACAGAACTTGAGTTCGAGTCCAAGAAAGAGTTGAAATATAAGCTGGTTTAAGGTGTGTGTGTGGGGGGGGCGGAGAGAGAGAGAGAGAGAGAGAGGTGGAGTGGGGGTGTGGTTGTAGGGACAAACAAGCAGTGATAGAAGCAGATCATCAAAAGATGTCAACAACAATGGATTGATTGAGTTAACCAGGCCCAGTTGATGTTAAGCCTTCCTAAATTCAATAATCCTAATCCAATGTGCCCTCTCAGTGTCCATTTCTTTTCCTTCAAGCACCTGTCCAATATATGCTTAGATGCTGACATGGTCACTGCCTCAATAACTTTCTACTAATGAATTCTACACTCTCATAACCCTTCATCTCAAAGAAAAAGCTGTTCCTGCTGTCTATCCAAAATCTCTTTCATTAAATCTTGTATCCATGCCCCCTTGTTTTAAACCCCACAAATACTGGTAGGAGTTGCTGTCTCATCCCTTCATCATTTCAAATCCCTCTGTCAAATCACCTCACTAATCTCCCCAGTTCTAAGGGAAGCAGCCTACACTTCCCCAGGTATCCTGGTTAACCCTGCAGTAATTAGGCAGGATTACTTCTTCACTTTCAGTCAGTCAGATGGTGGATAATATTGTGCAGAA
Organism: Carcharodon carcharias; assembly: GCF_017639515.1. Taxonomy (NCBI): domain Eukaryota; kingdom Metazoa; phylum Chordata; class Chondrichthyes; order Lamniformes; family Lamnidae; genus Carcharodon; species Carcharodon carcharias. Next base: position 127,860,608 of record NC_054481.1, read on the forward strand.
ATAGGTAAAGCATACAATCGATTTTATTTATATTCAAAGTATAGGAGTAATGTTTCAGAATACATTGTACTAAACTATCAGTATCTTAAAAAGACAAACATCTGAAGTGTGTTAATATTTTTTAAATATTGCTCATTCTCTATAGCGAATTTCCAGTTGTCAGAATAACTGGATGCAAACAGATTTTAAGTTGCACAAAACCCAAAGGATAAAATTCTAGAGTTTCTTCAAGGATCATAGCCTCTGCTAAATGTCTCACTATAACCCACTTTTCCATACGTAATATTTACAACTCTGAAAATCCACAAGCATAACAAATATTCGTGATCCATGCACAAATAGCTTTAAGGAGAAGATATGAATGTGTATTTATATAGCATCTCATTGTGTCTCTCAAAAGCCTGAGTGGGCTTCTGTTACAATGATTTACTTGGAAGGGCAGCCGCTATTGCGAAGTAGACAGCTGCAACAGACATTTTATGCACCAGATTCTACCCACAGCAAATTAAATAAATAACCAATTGTAACTTATTAAATGCGCCAACTAATTTGCACACAGCAAGATCGCACAGATATGATAATGACCAGATGACCTGATTTGAAGATGATAGTCGAAGGATAAATAGTGATCAGGACACTGGATATAACTCCCCATTTCCTTGAAATAGTGCCATGGAGTCTTTAACACCCACCTAAGAGGGCAGGCAGGGCCTTGTTTTAAGGTGTCATCCAAAAGAGGCACCTCCGACAATGGAACACTCCCTCAGCACTCCTTTGGAAGTGTCGGCTTATATTTTGTGCTGATGACGCCAGGACAACTTCCTGTTCCTCTTTGTCATGAAGCTATTAATATATATATTATTGCAAAATATTTTTCTTTTAAAATAGAGGTTTAGTCTGTTAATGAGTTTTAATTGGATTAAAGCCAGCTAGTCTGGATGCTTTGGCGTGTACTAGTTTTGAGATGTAAGAGAGGTAGAGTGCATTTGCATTTTTTGAATACAGCATTCAAGAAGGCAAGTGAAATCTGGCACCTAGCTAGCAGAGACCAAGCAATATGTTTATATTACTAATAAAATTGGTAATATGAAAGGGGTTTTATTGTTAGAGGCTGGTGATACAATGAGAATTTACAGTCAATGAGATGTGCTGGATATAACAGACAGCAGTTTTGTGTGTGGAGAGCAGAGACAATGTAACATCGAAGTAGCTTAAGCCTACAACTGTGTCCACAGGAACTAAAGTGAGAGGAACCTCATTTTGAATAAGTAAGATGAAAATGCTTTGCCTGGTGTCTGGTTAAATCTATGGGTTGCTGTTGCCTTAATAGAGGTTAGTTTAGGAATTTGTTAAAAGTTATGATAGTACTAATTTGTAGTCATGTGTATATATTTAACTTGTGTAAATTAATAAATGTCTCACGTATTTTGATATAAAACCTCTTGAGAGCTGGTGGTCTGATTCCTGAATTTAGAGTTGCATCTCAAACATACCACTTAAAAATATTGGTTATGACAGTTGTTTAAAGTTTCCTTCAAGGATTTTTAAATAACTCAGCCTTTACGACAGGCTGTCTCATAACATTCTTACAATGAGCTCTTGAGCAATTGCCTGAACCACCAGAAATAATTCTCACTTTAACAAATAGTTGAAAGGATGGTATGTCTGATAATGTAGCAGTGGTAGGGAGATGCAGGGATGTGGAGATATTTGAAGGCAAGGAAACCAAGGTTAGTCAACACAAAAACTATAATAATGAGCTGCTAATGCTCATCAGGGGAGAGGTTTATCTGGTTTCATTGGTGAGTATTTGCTTTTCATTTCCATGAAAAGGAATTTTCAAATTGTTTAATATAAATTCTTACTGCTAATCCGTAGGAAGCCTAACAGATATTATTGTTAATAAAACTTGAAACCAGCAAATCCTTGGAGATTTAATTTTAAACCTGGTTTAATCTGTAAACCCACAATAAAAGGAGTTTTTGGCCTTTCCACCTCTGATCATACCATCGGGCCACATTTTGAGTCGCTGATTGACCAAAGGACTAAGTACGGATCCCTGGTGAGTTAAAAGGTATGTGTGACGAGTATTTTCATTGATTTAGTTGTTTTCATACAATCAAATTCCAAGAAAAGAGCTACAGTCTTGAACACTCCTCAGACTCATCTCCAAGTTTCGTCTGAATAGATTTCTAATGGTAAAGATGTCAAGCAGGCCACGAACTCAATGGGAAGCTTCACCTGTAAACTGCCTCCTAAAGACAATATCAAACTGTATTGGTGGCTTATTCAGCAGGAAGCTGAATCTAGACGGAAATGCAATGCAGTTGATATTTATTGCTGTCTAAATATAGGCTTGTTGGTGTCCCACCTTTGGCCTCCATCGTTACTGACTGGTTATACTGCTTTTGACACTGCTCCTCTATAGGATAATAGGTTTTTGAGTTTCTTCCATTTTCTTGTACAGGAAATGGAATGTTGTCCTCTGCATTGTCTTTAGGGTGAACTGCATAGAAACAAATGAATGTTACAATTAGGCTCATTGTCTGTAATTGCAAAAAGAGTGTTTTTAACATTTAGATTGCAGAGCTGTAAAATACAGTTAAAGCCTCGGCTGATCATTATTACATTCGTCCCTTTTATAAACATCATCATGAATGAACAGGGGTGCAATGCATTGAAAGAAAAGGAAGCCTTGCATTTATGTAGCATCTTTCACACAGACAGCAAAGTACTTTTAAATTGTAATTACTGTTGTAATGTCAGAAATGTGGCAGCCAATTTGTGCACAGCAAGCTCCCACAAACAACATTGTGATCATGACCAGGTAATTTCTAATCTGTTTTGATTGAGAAATAAACGTTGGCTCAGACACTGGCGATCTTCTTTGAAATAGAGCTATGGAGTGTACATATTCAAGTGAGAGGAAAGACGAGGCCTTGGTTTAACATTTTGTTCAAACGCTGGCACCTCTGACCTTGAAGCACTCTGTTCACTAGAGTGTCAGTGTAGACTTTTGTGATCGAGCCTCTGGATGGGGCTTAAACCAAATGCTTTAGATTCAGAGCCAAGACCTGCTACTCCCTCAGCCTCAACTGACAACAGGGGGCAGCAGGACACAGATTATTATGTTTTAGCAAGCCTTCTCCTCTGTCACCTACTGAGCTACAGGTGACAAGACTAGAAAGAACATGGGAAAAAAAACATCACGCTCACCAACAGCTGACACAGTCTCAATGTCCAGGATTTCAGAATTGTATTTCAATGTAGGAGCTTCAGTCTTTTTGATGCTTATCAGTGGCACCATTACTGCGCTAGGTTTTGATTCAGGGATGATGCTATCTGCACACAGCTCCCCAATCTCTGGCACAGTTGCTGCATCGATTTCTGGTTCGTTATCACCACCTTTGTAAAGATCACTTTTGATGCCACAGATGCAAATAAACTGCATTGAAAAAAGAACATGAAGTTCATTCTACAGATAAGCATTTAATTAAACGTATTTCATGAAAAAGTTACTTGCCTTTTTAACTCTTTCCCCTTGTTGAGAAGGTCCAAATATAATATTGTTTCAATGTTCTGGGCCTGCCAGTTATATTGTTGTTTGAAGATTTTTTTTTAATTCATTCATGTGATGTGAGCGTCACTGGCTAGGCCAGCATTTATTGCCCACCCCTAATTGCCCTTGAGAAGGTGGTGGTGAGCTGCCTTCTTGAGCCACTGCAGTCCATGTGGTGTAGGTACACCCACAGTGCTGTTAGGGAGGGAGTTCCAGGATTTTCACCCAGTGACAGTGAAGGAACAGCGATATATTTCCAAGTCAGGATGGTGAGTGACTTGGAGGGGAAGTCTAAGGATGAGCTTTCACAAACATTATAAGACCATCTCAAAAATGGTAGTCTCCCCCAGTCTGGGTTTCATGGCTGCAGTATAACTTCAATCAGAAGGTAGTCAGCTCTGTACTAACTTCATCACTGCCATTCCAGCACCAGTGAACGACACTTTCTACCTACGTTTAAACATACATATGCAGATGATACATTGTCCAAGGCGAGAATCTGCAGAGGCCGCAGTATAACTTGGAGTTTTACAATGCTCTAAACTTGATACTAATTCCAAGCAAGTAAACTCACAGCCCATGACTCTATCAGCCTATGGCAATAAATCTCCTCACACCTAGGGTTATTTTTGTAATATTAATCCTAAAACTGAAAATAGACAAAAATAATTAAGCTTTACAAAAGTAGCCACGGTGGCTGGGGCAAATGTTTTTAAGGCTAATGTCAGAAGCAAGAAATGCCTTATATTGGTATTCCTGTGAGTGTCCTGATGAGTGCATGATGAAAATCTTCGACATCTCTTTGTTCAGCAACACTCAAATGCCTCCTTGTTCCAAGCTGGTATATTAGTAGATGCAGAACAATAGGTGCCACAGGGCCCACACTTGAAATAACGTTTAGTCCTTTTGCATATAAAAAATGCCTAAGGTGGGTGAAATAAAAGAAAATCCAAAGGCATTTTATAAATATATTAGGGGCAAGAGGATAACCAGGGAAAGAGGAGGGCCCATTAGGGACCAAAGCGGCAATCTGTGGGTGAAGCCGGAAGACGTAGGTGAGGTTTTAAATGAGTGCTTTGCACCTCTATTCACCATGGAAAAGGACAATGTAGGTGTAGAAATCAGGGAGGGGAACTGTGATATATTTGAACAATTAGCATTGAAAGGGAAGAGATATTAGCAATTTTAGTGGGCTTAAAAGTAGATAAATCTCCAGGCCAAGATGCGATGATCTCAGGCTGCTGTAGGAGGAAAGGGAAGAGGTTGCAGGGGCTCTGATATTAATTTTCCAATCCTCTCTGGCCACAGGAGAGGTGCCAGAGGACTGGAGGTCAGCGAATGTGGTACTGTTATTCAAGAAGGGTCATATGGATAAGCCAGTGATATAGGCCAGTGATTCTACATGGACTTCAGTAAGGCTTTTGACAAGGTCTCGCTTGGGAGAATGGTCAAGAACGTAAGAGTTCATGGGATCCAAGGCAATTTGGCAAATTGAATCCAAAATTGGCTTAGTGGCAGGAGGCAGAGGGTGATGGTTGAAGGTTGTTTTTGTGACAGGAAGCCCGTGTCCAGTGGCGTACCGCAGGGTTCAGTGCTGGGACCCTTGCTGTTTGTACTGTACATTAATGGTTTAGACATGAATTTAGGAGCTATGATCAATAAGTTCACAGATGACACAAAAATTGGTGGTGTGGTAAATACTGAGAAGGAAAGCCTTAGACTACAGGATGATATAGTCGGACATGTCAGATGGGCAAAACAGTGGCAAATGGAATTTAATCCTGAAAGATGTGAGGTGATGCATTTTGGGAGGAACTAACAAGGCAAGGAAATACACGATGAATGGTAGGACCCCAGGAGGTACAGAGGATCAGAGGTGGTGTACATGTCCACAGATCTTTGAAGGCAGCAGGACAGGTAGATAAGATGGTTAAGAAGGCAAATGGGATACTTGTCTTTATTAGTCGAGGCATTGAATACAAGAGCAGGGAGGTTATGATGGAGTTGTATAAAATGTTAGTTAGGTCACATCTGGAGTATTGTTTTCAGTTCTGGTCGCCACACTATAGGAAGGATGTGACTACACTAGAGAGGGTGCAGAGGAGATTCACCAGCATGTTGCCTGGGCTGGAGTGTTTCAGCTATGAAGAGAGACTAGATCGACGGGGGTTGTTTTCCTTGGAGCAGAGAAGGCTGAGGGGGGACCTAATTGAGGTGTACAAAATTATGAGGGGCATAGATAGGAGGTTTAGAGGGGATTTGAGGAAAAACATTTTCACCCAGAGGGTGGAACTCACTGCCTGAAAGGGTGGTGGAGGCAGGAACCCTCGCAACATTTAAGAAGTATTTAGATGAACAGTTGAAATGCCGCAACATACAGGGCTATGGGCCAAGTGCTGGAAAATGGGATTAGAGTAGTTAGGGGCTTGATGACCAGCACTGACACGATGGGCCGAAGGGCCTCTTTTCATGCTGTAAAACTCTGTGACTGTGGCTCTATGACTATGGTCTCTTACAGGGGCTGGGACAGACCACTACCAAAAAGGAAAGTTTGTTAAAATGGTTTACCTGAATGTGGAGCCTGGGAGAGCAGGAGACGTTTCTCCCGGCTCCACATTCAAACCATGCAGGCTGCTGGTGGGTACTGGAGCGCATGTTTGCGGAAGTCCAGCAGGAGGTGCAACCCAATTCCGTGATGGCGGAATATCTGGACAAATAAGTTCAAGCACTTTTGCTTTTGTTCTGTATCAGGCTTGCCCCAGTGAAGACATTTTTTATTTATTAAAAGTGTTTTTGAATTTGTACCCCTATTCACCTTTGATCAATGAACAATCAAGAAATGAAACAGCAATTCAGAGAACAAGTCACTTAGATTCATTTGTGTAACACATTTACCTTCAGTTTCACCAGCATTCCAATTCCTAAAAGGGATACACACAAAGAAATAACAGAGTCTGATTAAAGAGGCAGCGATGACCTTGGAGTTTATATTTAACAAATCGTCCTGTTTGCAAACATTCCAAGTTTATATTTTTTTTACATCAGACTTCACATTCAAAAGGACGTGCACCAATCTGCTGCACTAAATTCACCAATTTACAAACATGTAGCCAACTGTGAGTAAAGGGGCCATTTGGTGTGAATTGAAAACTGTTAGAAAAATTCAACTAAGCTTTTATATCACTGGCTTGCTAATCTTTGCCGTGTCCACAATGGGACACAAGACCCCCAGTTTGAAGATCCCACTGATTAAGTTTTTGGCAATTGGACCAGACTAAAATTTGAGAAAAGCTTCTGATTGGTCAAAAAGCATTTGGTCCGTCTTTATTGTTACTTCACTATCCTTTCCCCCTCATCCCTAACTGATATCACTCCCACCCCTCTCCCCACTGTTGCTTCTTTTTGGCTCCTGACTCGATTTCTCCTGTCTTGTCTGAATTTGTCACCCTATGATCCTGATGTACTTGTGACAAAGCAGTCATAAGGCTCTTTCAAATAAAAAAATAGAGAAAAGAATGATTCACTTTTTAGCTAAATTATGGAGTTTGAAGATAAGTTTAGCCAAGTACATTTATTCACAACGTTCAGTTCAAGAACTTTATTCTAGTGCACATGAATTATTAATTTCAGAATCTATGATTTAGCAAAATTATGATTTTATGTGGAGTTTTTTAATTCATTTGTGAGATGTCAGCATTGCTGGCTAGGCAAGCATTTATTGCCCATCTCTAATTGCCCTTGAGAAAGCGTTGGTGAGCCGCCTCCTTGAACCGCTGCTGTCCATGTGGCTTTGGTACATCCAGAGTGCTGTTAGGGAGGGAGTTCCAAGATTTAGGAAAGACAGTATAGTTCCTAGTCAGGATGGTGTGTCTGACTTGGAGGGGAACTTGCAGATGGTGGTGTTTCCATGCACCTGCTGCCTTTGTTCTTCTAGGTGATAGAGGTCCCGAGTTTGGAAGGGGCTGTTACAAGAGCCTTGGTGAGTTGCTACAGTGATTCCTATAGATGGTACACACTGTGTGTTGGTGGTGGAGGGAGTGAATGTTTAAGGTGGTGGGTGGGGTGCTGATTAAGTGGGCTGCTTGGTCCTGAAGTGGCTCGGATATTCAGTTCTTGTCTGTGAAAGATGCTAGCAACTCAACAGTTGGATGCTAACCTCCAGTCCTTGAGTGTGGTGAGAATGTGGAGCTTGTTCCCACGGGGAGTGATTGTAGTGAATCATACAGATGTATTTAAGGAGAGGCTGGCCAAGCATTTGAGGGAGAAGGGAATAGAGGATTACACCAAGGAATTTAGAGGAAAGATGGGAGGAGGCTTGGGTGGAGCATAAACACCAGCAAGGACTGGTTGGGCTGAATATGCCATATATTCTAAGTGGGTAGCTGTATGCCATTCACATGTTCTTTTAATTTCAAAACAAAGGTTTACACTGAAGTGCTCTTGACATGACATCACGTTCTAACATTTGGGATAAGTTTCTTGATGAAACGATACCTAGAGAACTGATCAAATCCCAGCTCTTTGCTGCTTACAATTTCAATGCCCAAACCGAATGATTTTTATATAGCAACTGGTGCAAATCTACACTTCATGCCTGTGCTATCACACCACTAACTCAAGTAACATGGTTACAATTGTTGGGTGGGGATTTTCCACTTCCGCCTGCCGCCAGGATCTTCCGGAAGTCAATGGACTCCTGGCTGGGATCCCGCCCGTGACAGGGCCGGAAAATCCCGGCCGTTGGCTCTTTTTGCTGAGGTGCTACAATGTATCCCTGGTCATGAGAAGCTGCTGCCCCCATCCTTCCGTATTTGGACTATACTTAATGGGCTGACCCTCAAACTACTAACCAGAGCACGTAACAAACAGAAAGGCAATCAGCCCTTATCCTTACCTTGCTTGTTCGATATCCTGCACAATGATGATCTCACTATTATGATGACACAAAGAATGGACAAGGGAAACACTATCCATATCATAGATAAAGTAGAAGAGTTTCCTGAAATAAAATCAGATTTCGGTATGTGAAAATTTTCTTAAACAGTTGGATAATAAGACCATAAGACCATAAAACCATAAGACATAGGAGCAGAAATTGGGCCATTCAGCCCATTGAGTCTGCTCCGCCATTCAATCATGGCTAATAAGTTTCTCAACCCCATTCTCCCGCCTTCTCCCTGTAACCTTTGATCCCCTTACCAATTAAGAACCTATCTATCTCGGTCTTAAATACACTCAATGACCTGGCCTCCACAGCCTTCTGTGGCAATGAATTCCATTGATTCATTCTCTCGGGCTAAAGAAGTTTCTCCTCATCTCTGTTCTAAAAGGTCTTCCCTTTACTCTGAGTCTGTGCCCTCAGGTCCTAGTCTCTCCTACTAATGGAAACATTTTCCCCACGTCCACTCTATCCAGGCCTTTAAGTGTTCTGTAAGTTTCAATCGGATCCCCCCTCATCCTTCTAAACTCCATCGAGTATAGGCCCAGAGTCCTCAAACGTTCCTCATATGTTAAGCCTTTAATCCCTGGGATCGTTCTCGTGAACCTCCTCTGGACCCTCTCCAGGGCCAGCTCATCCTTCCTGAGATACGGGGCCCAAAATTGCTCACAATATTCTAAATATGGTCTGACCAGAGCCTGATAAAGCCTCAGCAGCACATCCCTGCTTTTATATTCTAGTCCTCTCGAAATAAATGCCAACATTGCATTTGCCTTCCTAACTACCGACTCAACCTGCAAGTTAACCTTAAGAGAATCCTGGACTAGGATTCCCAAGTCCCTTTGCACTCCAGATTTCTGAATTCTCTCCCCATTTAGAAAATAGTCTATGCCTCTATTCTTCCTACCAAAGTGCATGACCTCACACTTCCCCACGTTGTATTCCATCTGCCACTTCTTTGCCCATTCTGTAACATTTTTCAACTTCCACTGATGTAGGGCAGCTTTACTGAAATGGTAACCCTTCTGGCTGTTTTTTATATTTTTCGAATGCCTCTTCCTTCTGCTCCAAGGTCTGCTTGATCATAATGAGTTTTTCTGGGAAGGTAGCTGGGGTCTTATGGTAAACCTGACAATCTCTCGCCATTCACAGATTGTCCTCTTGCAGACCTCTTCGAGTGAACAATATTAAATTGGAGAGGAGACCACAATCAGATCAGCCATGATGTCATTGAATGGTGGAGCAGACTCGAGGGAGCCGAACTGCCTCCTCCTGCTCTTAATTTGTATGTTCGTATGAATTCTATACATATTTCAACACCAACAACTTGCTTTTGTGTAGTAACTTAACGTAGTAAAACTTCACAAAGCAATAGCAAACAAAATTAGACACTGAGACACAAAAGCCGGTGGGGAGGTGTGTGTGTGCGTGGGATATAAGGTCAAATTCTTGGTCAAAGAGGTAGGTTTTAAGAAGCATCTTGAAGGGGGAAAGAGATAGAGAAGCAGAGAGATTTAGGGAGGGAATTCTAGACTTTAGGCCATCAGCAGTTGAAGGCATGGGCGCCAATGGTGGAGCGATTAAAATCAGACATGCACAAGAAGGAGTGCAGACATTACAGAGATCTGTAGGACTGAAGCAGGTTACAGAGATAGGGAGGGGTGAGGACATGGAGCCATTTGAAAACAAGGATGTAAATTTCAAAATCAAAGCTTAACTGGGAGCCAATGTAAGTCAGCAAGCACAGGGATGATGGTTGAATAGGATTTGCTGCAAGAATTCATGGAATAGTTTCACTAGTTACAGCATCTTAGACACTCCCATGTTAAAGTGTCAGCTGGGGTTCAGTGTTCTGCCTCCAAGTCATAAGGTTGTGGGTTCAAGTCCCACACCAGCAACATGTACTTTAATCTTGAAGTGGTGGAGCATGCAAAGCTTAAAGAGAATAATAAAACATCCCGATAAAGCAATGAAAGGGCAAAAGACAATTCCCAAGCAAACCACACGATGGTGTCAGCACAATGAACTGCATGAGCCAAAGAGCTTAGTGCAGAGGAAGGAGGAGGTTGAGAACCAGCCCAGAAAACTTAAACATAGGTAATTTTGAAAAGGCCGACACGTTACCAAAACTGTAACAGCAGGTAGCAGGGCTGAGCCGGCTGACTTTTGTATGAAGGGAAAGTCATAGAGTGCTCCAAGCTGCAAGCGGATAATGAATGCACAAGTAGCACGCTTACAGAACTGAAACAAGTTAAGGTTTCACCAAAGACAGACCTGCCCAACTGAAACCAAAATGAAGATAAGGCCAAAACTCTCCCGCAGACAGAGAAAGAAAAAACAGAAATGAAATTGATAAATGTAAATCTGAAGCTGAAGATCAAGGAACTGGAAGACTAAGCACTGGGTGCCTCAAACTTACTGAGAACCATTAAGTTGTTGAAAGATGAAATAGCTGAAGTGAAGAATCAAGAACCTAGAATGTCAAGAAGAAGTTGAACAGTTGCACGAGAAAGTCAAATTTCTCACAAAGGAGTGTGAAGAGTCTCAGAGTCGATTAGCAAACATAAAATTACAGAATGTGAGCTTGAAAGAATTGTTGATGAATCAGAACAGTTGGTTGAACAAAGAATTAACAACCAAAACTGATGAAATATTGGAACTTCATTGTGAAAAGAATAATGAAATTCTTGAACTTCGATCCAATCTGAAGAACATGAAATATGACTTGCACAGTTTGGAAGAGCAAATCCACGCTTTACAAGCAGGTAAGGAAAATTCTAAGAACTAGACAGAGGATCTAAAGAGTGAATTGAAAGATTCTAAGGAACAGTCAGTGACCAGGAAAGAAAGATTCCAAGAAGGACTGAATGTCCAGGAGAAATTGTTACACTTGTAGAAGGGTTCTGCAGATAACTCTGAAACAAAGACAACTGAACTCAGAGTAGTTGGTGAGCTGAACGAAAAGATTAATAAGCTTGAAAAAGAATTGGAAAGTGAGAGAGTGAACAAATGCTTGGTGACTTTATGAAACTGTGGAAATGAAGGTTCCATTTTTGAAATGTCAACTTCCAAAACGATCATGGTGGATCCCACAGAAAAAGAAAATCCAAGTCCACTCTAGGAATGAACGGCATGAACACTCCCTCCAGAAGGAAGGAACAAGCCTATGGCACCTGAACAAAGCAGCTAAGTGATTGATAAAGAAAAGTTCAACTCCAAGGAACGCAAAAAGCAAGTCAGATGAAGGCAACCAAGTACCAGAAACAGAATACTACGATTTCAACTCCAAGCCAACAAAGCTTTCCCAAAGCAACTGAGCCTACCACTCCTCCAAAGGCAACAAGAATGAGATCCGGAAGAGTAGTTAAGCCTCCCGGCCAGCTGAACTTATAAGGTCAGAGATTTGAGGGGGAGGGGGGAAGGGGTAGCAGGTAAAGAAGGATTGTACTGTAAATATGTTGGGTAAAGACTTGAGAGTTGCAGTATAAGGGTGTTTGGCATAGCAAGGGTGAATGTGGGACTGGAGAACATAACACCCACAGTGTGATGTAAAGGGTCACATGACAAGGGACTTGGGTCAACCTAGAGTATGCAGAGACCTGTGTGGAAGCGTGGAGTTAGCTCCTCATCTGGGCTCTACTTTGTACATATGCAAATAGTTATGTGTTACCAATGAACACTGCTATTCAACCTTACAAGTCCCTGAACCTCTTCATGAGACCAACTGAACAAACCCTTACAACAAATTCAAAATGAAATCTTCAAATACACAGACTAGAAATTCAAGCATTGCTTTGCTTTTGTAAAAATTACATTTAAAGCCTACCTTTTCGATTCAGCGATTTAGGTGGACCAACACAATCGTTGTCAACTGTGCTGTTACCTTCTGCTTTAAGAGTCATCCCCAACTGTGTGCAACTGTAAAACATATTGATCAGTCAGTGTATTCTCTTAGTTACTGTACATTCAGTGAGTCTATTATCAAACAAGGAGCTTCCGTAATTAATTTTGTGATCAATTCATCTAAAGACACCATTTATATAAATCTTCATTACATATTGATAAAGGATGCCTAGGAATAATTCAGGGTAGGAATTATGCTACAACTACTGCCATGTCAGTGTATTTTAAACAACGTTGTGAGGGGGATTGAAGATATGTGCATGGATCTCGTGTGCATGTGTGATGCTCTCTGCATTGTACTGGCCCATGAGTGCAATTTGCATTGATAGAATAACCAATTTGGAGGAGATGGTGGCATAGTGGTAACATCACTGGACTAGTAATCCAGAGCCCCAGGCTAATGCTCTGGGACAGAGGGTTCAAATCCCACCACAGCAGCTGGTGGGATTTCAATTCAATCAATAAATCTGGAATTAAAAGCTAGTCTCAATAATTGTGACCATAATTGATTGTCATAAAAACCCTCTTGGGAAGGAAATCTGCTGTCCTTATCTGTTTGGCCTACATGTGACTCCAGACCCACAGCAATGCCTCTTCAACCGCTCTCTGAAATGCCGAGCAAGCCATTCAGTTCAAGGGTGATTAGGGATGGACAACAAATGCTGGCCTTGCCAGCAACACCCTCATCCCATGAAAGAATAAAAGAAAAGGGCCTTGAAATTTGGGACTGCCCATTTCTAGGTGCTGGGGAGACGGTGGATGAGGGAAGCACAAGGCCTTTTGTACAGAATGGTGAGATCCAAGGCCTCTCTGATATTGGGTCTTGGATCTCATTGTACTAGATCCAATGAGCACTACTGCCCCACCACCAAAGAGTAGAGATGGTGGGGAAGAGATCAAGCTACTGCTAGCTATTGGACGCCTTCAGCTAAGTGGATCCATCCTGGGATGGACTGGGTGAGGTGGGCGGAAGCCAAAGCTGGGTTGCAAGTAGGGATCAGGGGTCAGGGGTCAGACGCCTCAAGTCACAAGATTGAGTAGGGGGCACCTGTAGTCGCAGGGAGGCTGGGGCTTGTGGATCTTGAAGCCAGGAATGGCAGCAACCAGATGGGCCCTTTAATTTGGAATTGAAGCACCATTATTCCTTCCTGACTCCACAATGGAAAGATTTTTTTTCGTCTTTTCTCGCATTGCAGAGAACTCCTAGGGCCAGTTTCTCTGAATGCAGCTTTCCATGATTTCCGAGAATTTCCGGGGACCTCAAGCAAGTGTTAAGCCCGTTATTTGCATTTGCAAAGGCCTGTTTCAGCCGTGTGGACTAAGAGCACCTCTTGTTTGTCCTCATCCAATATGGTGGCAGCTCGAACCTGAACTGCACACGTGCTTCCTTTCTACCATTTTAGGGTCTAAGGTGTCCACACAGTCCGGTCAGTTATTCTCAATAACTGGCAATAAAATGGTATTGGCTCTTGTGGCTTAATTTGAACTGGCAGCTTTTAATGCTGAGCCATACACTGAGGGCTCCAGTGCCAATTCCCATCTTTACTTGGTTAGCTGAATGCAATTGGACTGCCAATGGAATTTGGTACAACCATGAGGGGCAAGTGAGTCAGCATGTTGCTCCTGATGACTATGCTGGAAAGTGGATGGTTTGGTGCGTCAGGATTGGGCTCACAAGATGATACCCTCCCCCACTGCTGAAAGAACCACTGGTATCCACTGCTCAGAATCATCAGTGAAGAAATGGCCATTTCAGCAAAGGTGGACTGAAGGTTGTACCCCAGCTGACTGCAATACCTGCAATAGGAGAGTGTGGTGCGATGCCACATTACCAGGTGATTTTTAGTAGGAATGGGAGCTTATTATGACATAACAGATGATGTATACCAGACCGATCAAATCTACGAGGGAAGCTTGATCACTCTATCACAACGGCTTTGCAATTTGTATTTATTTCGAGATGTGTGCACTGAATTTAGAAGTACTAAGTCCACCAAGATTTTTAAAGGTTTTTTAAAAACTAAATTAAAACATTATTAACAAAAGAAAAGATTTCAAGCACATACATAGGACTACAAATTACTACTATAGTACCTCCTAAAATTCCAAATTAACCTGACTCCCCGTTACACCCACTCTAAGGCAATGGTCCAAAATAGATTTTAGATTCTAAACAGATCCAACAATACCCTGGACAGTGGGATTCCAATTAATTTTCTCCAGCTTCAGTTTCAGTAGACAGCAGGCTTATGCACAAATACTGAAGGCTTCAATAAGGCTATTTCACATACTTTTTTATATCTCACAATGGTTCTCCTGACACAGAACCTCATTCTCCTTTATATATGTTTGTTTCTTTTTTAATGCATAAATTCTATTGTTTCATATGTCTTTGAAACGTTATCTTCCTCACAATATAAAAACTTTCATGTTGCTACTATTTATTGTCAGTAACGTTTGGGAAAAATAAACACAGTCCTTAGCCTTGCTTATCTGGCTATTTGTAAATAGACTAAAATGCCTTTGAAATCCAAATCTCCCTTCATCTATCTAAAAATGCAAATTCCCTTCACACCTTACATACTAAGCCAGCATCCATGTTTACCCGTTAGTATATCAAGCACCTAGCTTCTTTTGATGGGTTAAACCTTGCAGTCTACTTGACTCCAAATGTAATTAAATCACACAAAGATAGACCCAATTACTTACCCCCATAAACCCACTGTACAATAAACCAGAAAAATATTATGAAAATGATTATGCTCTCATGATAAGTTACAGGGATATTCTCAATAGTCTTGAAATGAATTTGATCTATGTGGCACGTGAGTCAGAAAAGTGAAACAAACATTTGCAGAAGCTGGAACCCTGTTGCTAAAAGAAAAAGAAATTGCCGGAAAGCTTCAGGCAGTGCTTTTGGAATGAATAGAGTTAACATTTTGGGCTTAAACCTTCCGGTCAAAATATCGTACACATTGTCTGAGGTTCACTCCCCAGCAAAAGCATGAAGTTGGACAATTACGCCTATGAATTTGAGTTCCTTCAGAAGATTCTTCTGTATATTTCCACCTGATATTATTTTTACATTGCACTTTAAACCACAGGTTGCAGCCTTGTTGCAAATAAAAGAGTGCACCTTATCTCCCATCTCTTCATCACTACACACTCTCCTGCCCTGAACTTTTACCCATCAGCTGCAAAGATTTCAATAACGAATTGATAAGTGAGATACAGTCTGATAAGAGGAGTGACCCAATTCTCACACAGGCCCTCACTTTGTGTGCAACCTACATTCATACCATCCGTATTTGGTGATGTAAATCTTTCCAACAAAGCCTGGCGTATTCAACCTTTTCAACTTACTCTGCCACCAGTCCCTGAGGCTTCACAACTGCCTGAAAAGTTGCAGTCTCAGTTGCTTCTGCAGAAAACAGCACTCTGGAAGCAACCTTCTGCCGTTATACTGGAAATTGAAGTTTGTGAACTTAATGGCGTTTTTATTCAAGTATTTCAGATGATTTGTGGCAGCGATGGAGGCCTCAGGCATTTAATCTGGCTCAGTTTAATTGTTTAATTAAGTCCAGCCTTGCTCGTCAATGATGACACCAGTCAGTGGTGTGTTCCTAAATCGCTTCTGTACAATCTATGATCAGGCAACTCAGCCTCATGCCACGGCTTTCCCAGTAAATGAAAGCCACATTTTGCGTGGTGAATCAGTGCCTGTCTGTTCCTGGTGCCCGTTATATCACAGTCCTTGCTGAGTTTCCAACTTATTCTTCAAATTTGGGTGAATTAACACGGCTCCATTCACTCGACCTCACCATTTCAGAGAATCATACAGCACAGTAGAGGAAGCCAGTTGGCCCATCATCCCTTTGCTGGCCCTTTGAAAATGCTATCCAATTAGTCCAACTTCCCACCGCCCTGCAAATTATTCCTCTTTCAGCATTGATCCAATTCTCTTTGAAAGTTACTTTTGAATCTGCTACTAGCACCCTTTCGAGTTTACCTCTCTGCACAGCCCTTACATTCGATCAAACCCTGATGTAAATACAGTTACATGAAGGCTCACTCATTTGGAATGAGATGCGATACCTCTGGTTTAAAAACTGTAACTTGATTTGATGTTTGTTATGCTTGAAAGTAAACCTATAAGCGACTTAAGTAAAGCAAAACCACAAACCTATTCATAATCGTATTCATAATAATGTTAAAACTGTTGCCGAGGGGAAAATTCCCTCCCCTTTGTCTAACAGGAGGGTTATATTCAGTCTCACTCTTTTTGACAATGGCTGAAAAAAGAGACATGCTGTCGAAGCTTTTTGTCTTGCACTCATCAGGACAGATTCACAAGAATACCAAATCTCAAAGGGAACAGCAATTTATACTCCTTTACAATTTATACAATTTTTAATCAGCACCCTCTTCTCATGCAGTACAAATTTTTGTTCCCTTTGAGATTTGGTAGTCTTGTGAATCTATCCTGATGAGTGCAAGCTGAAAAGCTTCTACAGCATGTCTCTTCTTTCAGCAATGCTCAAATTCCATACTATCTAACAACTATCTTTTTGATAATAAATCTTCTTCCATACAGCACACTGAGAGCAATGGAATTGACTCTGCAACATTTTTATGATGTCATTCAGAGGAAATAAATCTTACAATATTGGTACAAATTTAAAGTTTCTGTTTAATTTATTTTATCCTGTAATTGATTCTTTATCCCCATCACTCTTGGTTTCCACTTACCATTCCCTGGGTCAGGAAGCTTCCATAAGCTCCTGGTCTCTACAAGTGGAAAGGTGCACATCGCCTGTCCACATACCCCTGACTTTCCCTCCTTTTCTATATCACCAACAGCCAGTTTCTGCTCTGACAAACCAACAAGGTTGGAAAGAAATGAGGAAAAATTGGGAAATACTGTTTGAGTGATGCCAGGCTGAAAATTTTTAAGAGGAAGAACATGGAGAGACAATACAAAATAAAGGGTACAGTGTTAAAGAGGGTACAGGAGCAGAGGGACCTGGGAGTATTGTAGTGTTCAATTGTTCTGTTTTTGATTATGTGGGTCTGTTTACTATTGATGCTCACTGTGTTTGATTGTTTAAGCCTAGCTGTAGACTCAGGGAAAAGTAAGCAAACTGTAGAAAGAACTCGAAGCTAGAGCTAAAGCATGGAGTAGACATTTTAAAGCACTGAACAAAACTTGATACACACAGAAACTTATGTCATCTCTGCATAAATATGAGATAAAATATACAACAGGGATATTGAAGTTGGCAGGACAGGTTGAGAGAGTGATGAATAAAGCATAATGGATCCTGGGCTTATAAGTAGGGGCATACAGTACAAAAGCAAGGAAGTTATGATAAACCTGTATGAAAATATTGGTTCAGCATCAACTGGAATATTGTGTCCAGTTCTGGGCACCACTCTTTAGGAAGGATGTGAAGGCATTAGAGAGGTGCAGAAAAGATCCACAAGAATGGCTCCAGGGTTGAGGAACTTCAGTTACATAGATAGATTGGAGAAGCTGGGACTGTTCTTCTTGGAGAAGAGAAAGTTCAGAGGAGATTTGGTAGAGGTATCAAAATCGTGAAGGGTCTGGACAGAGTACAGAGGGAGTATTTGTTCCTATTGGTGGAAGAATCACGATCCAGAGGGCACAGATTTCAGGTAATTGGCAAAAGAAGCAATGATGATGTAAGGAAATCCTTTTTTCACAGTGAGTGGTTAGGGTCTGGAACACACTGCCTGAGAGTGTGGTGGACACAGGTTCAATTATGGCATTCAAAAGTGAATTGGTTCATTATCTGAAAATAAAAAAAATGCAGGGCTACAGGGAAAAGGTGGGGGAGTGACACCAGGTGAATTACCCTTGCAGAGAGCCAGCACGGACATGATGGGGCGAATGGCCTCTTTCTGTGCTGTCAACAGTCTATAATTCTATGATATAATAAGAAATTAAGGGGTGTCATGGCCAGGGGGATAGAGTGCAATGCAAATTAGGAGGAACCAAGGAGGAAACTCAGAGGTACACGGACTAAAGAAAATAAAGATCATTGGATAACTCATTGGAATTGGATAGATATTTGAAGAAGAAAAAATTGCAGGATAAGGGGAAGAGCAGGGCAATAGGATTGACTGCACTGCTCTTCAAAAGAGCTGTCGGAGACTCATGGATGGGATGAAACATTTAAGTTATGAAGAGAGGTTGGAAAGACTTGGGTTGTTTTCATTGGAGCAGAGAAGACTGAGGGGCGACCTGATCGAGGTGTACAAGATTATGAGGGGCATGGACATGGTGGATCGGGAGCAGTTGTTCCCCTTAGTTGAAGGGTCAGTCATGAGGGGACATAAGTTCAAGGTGAGGGTCAGGAGGTTTAGGGGGGATGTGAGGAAAAACATTTTTACCCAGAGGGTGGTGACGGTCTGGAATGCACTGCCTGGGAGGGTGGTGGAAGCGGATTGCCTCACATCCTTTAAAAAGTACCTGGATGAGCACTTGGCACGTCATAACATTCAAGGCTATGGGCCAAGTGTTGGTAAATGGGATTAGGTAGGTAGGTCAGGTGTTTCTCAAGTCGGTGCAGACTCAATGGGCCGAAAGGCCTCTTCTGCACTGTGTGATTCTGTGATTCCGTGACTCGTTGGGCCTCATGTCTTTATTGTACTATTCCACGATCATGTATTGCACTGGCTTCTGTCTGGTTTTACAGAGGAGACAAAATCTGTTCATCATTCCTGGAATATAAAATATTCTATATCTAGATTAGATCAGGTGCTTACCACGTGTAGAATGTTGGGGTCAAAACCAGTTTCCAAGGCTGTGTGTTAACTGTGTATTAAAGCTGTGCATCAACACAACATACCAGCGATCATCCATTCGCAGATGTTGGGTCTTTTGTAAAAACTGACTGAATCCAATGCAATACACAAATCAATAACTGCTATCTTGCAGGAAGGAGCATGATATCTGTCACCCCTTCCAAATTTTCTCCCCTCCTCTCATGAATGAATGTGCTAACTCCCAGCTGGTTTATGTTTCCATGGGCACTCACAGTCCTCCCGTATCTCATCCAATCAGGCATACTTCCTGCCTGAGCACAGAATGTGGACACAGAAGCAAAATACTGCAGATGCCGGAAATCCGAAATAAAACCGGGAAATGCTGGAAAGGCTCATCAGGTCTGGCAGTGTCTGTGGCGAGAAAGGCAGAGCTCTGAAGAAGAGTCAAAGGGACTAGCTCCGTTTCTCTCTCCAGTGATGCTGCCAGACCTGCTGGGTCTCGACAAAATGTTGACAGTCTGCTCAAACACAGGGAGTCCAATTCTGTCCTCACCCAATGTCCACATAAACTCACTCTTCACCTGTGGCCGAAATCTTGTCTAATTTTGCAACACTGAAATTGGACCCAAGGCCTTCTGACCTGCATAGCTTAGTGTTAGACCTTGCAGTGCCTTTCCAATCAGTAAGGCATCAGTCACCAGTAAAAAATAGCATGTTAAATGAAAACACTCTAGAAAAAATGTATGTACGTGGTTTCAATTTTAGTTATTCGTGGGATGTGGGCATCACTGGCAAGGCCAGCATTTATTGTCCGCTGCTAATTGCCCTTGTGAAGGTGGGGGAGGGTGAGCTGCCTTTTTGAACGACTGGAGTCCATCAAACTGATTTTGATGCAGCTGAGTGCCTTGTTAGACCATTTCAGGGGGCGTTTGGGAGTCAACCACATCGCTGTGGGTCTGGGGTCACATGTAGGCCAGACTGGGTAAGGATGGCAGATTTCCTTCCCTAAAGGGCATCAGTGAACCAGATGGGTTTTTACGACAATCATGGTCATCATTATTGTAATTAGCTTTTTATTCCAGGTTTTATTGAATTAGCTGCATTTAAATTCCCCAACTGCTGCGGTGAGATTTGAACTCATATCACAAAATGATTAGTCCAGGCCCCTGAGTTGCTAGTCCAATGACAGAACCACCATGCTACTGTACCCAATCAGATCACATGCCATTCCATTTTAATAGGCCTATCTAAGAAATACAACTTCAAAGGTAAAACACACCAAGGATTGCTGTGAATCACGTAGAGAGTGATTTAATGAAACTGCTTAGAAAATATTCTCCTTATAGACTGTAAGCGTATCAGTGATTCCAAGGGAATGACTTACTTGGCATAAGGCTGACATTTCTGTGTGATAGTCAGAAAGGTTCCTGGAGGACAAGACTCACAAACTTGGCTCTGGTAGCTTCCTTGATCTTAAAAAAGACAGAACCAAATGGTAACCAAGAACTTCCATCATTTTAATAAGGCACGTGCCCTGCGCCCCCATGTCCATATATCAGGCACTCGCAGGACAATATCACATGAGACTGTTGCAAAGTATAGTTCACTCACTTTTATACACGGTGCACCGTGATAGTGAGGGGAAATCTCTCAGTCACAAAGGCAAGAGCTTCTTTGTGGGGAAGTAAGATAAAAGGGCAAAAATTAAAGAGGGTAAGAAAATGGCAAGATAGAGAAGCAGAACTTAAGAACCATTGTTTTATCTCCATCTTTTAGCCTATTTCGATCCCTTCCCCCCACCCCACCCCCACTAGGGGTATCTGTCACTTGCTCGTCCTGCTTTCTACCCTTAATGTCACCATTAGCACATTCCTTAGCTAATATCACCACCGTCAACACCTCTTTGTCCTTTTGTTCATGACATCTCTGGCATTCTCTTCTTTGTCTCCACCTATCGCTGGCCCTCTGTCCAGCTCCACCTGTCCCACTGCATCACCGTCCCCTCCCCAACAGCTTATATTTCACCTCATTTCTATTTTTCTTTAGTTCTGATGAAGAATCATACGGACTCAAAACGTTGACTGTGTTCCTCTCCGCAGATGCTGTCAGACCTGTTGAGTTTTTCCAGCTATTTTTGTGTTTTGCTTAAGAACTGTGAAACTAACTTGGGAGAATAGGAAATGGGTGTGCAGAGTTGGAAATTTAATTTCAGAAGGAGAAATGCCATAGGGTAAAGAACTGGCTAAACCAGCCACAGCATCCAACCTGGGAGCACTCTGATTGAATGGCTTCTTGCCATGATCCCCATCACCATTCATTGCCTGGTCTCTGACTAGCAACGATAAAACAATGAACTTCCATAGGGCTGCACATGAAAAATTAAGGTTAGGAAAACATATAGATATTTTAGTGAGACGGACAATACCTGAAGGAATCTTTTTCCCATCTCCACAGATTGCACAGTAATGGCCCAGCGGACATTGACATTTCTTGTCTGTTGTAGGGATGCAGGAAACGTTCCCTGTGCCAAGGAAATTTTAAAAACATAAAGTTTAACAGACAGTACTGAACCTTACGCTATCCCATTTTCTTGCATTTTAAGCCAAGCTTAAAGTGGTTATTTTTTTAGAAAGATCTGCATTTATATAGCGCCTTCCATAACCTCAAGACATCCCAAAGCACTTTACAATCAATTAAATACTTTGGATGCCCCCTGTATCCACCTGCGTTTGGATGGGCTTCCTGTTGATTTCCGCTGTCTTGTAGATTGGCTCTGTTTTACCTATTTTTAAGACGCGTAGCGAGTAAATATCTGACTCTGTTTCTTCTGGTTCGTCCACAGCACGAATTTCACGACTTCTGCCTTTGTGTGTGAAATCTTTCTGTCCTTGCAATATCGCCATAATGTGCTAATTGCGATGGCAGTAGAAACACTCAGTTTTTTTAAAATTGTCGTTTGTTTGCAGGCTGTCTGGTTCCATTTCTGCCGTCATTAAGGTGGTTTTTATCCATTAAACCATTGCTTTTTGCTGTTCTGTTAATGGTGGCTGTTTCCCGCCTTTCCATGGAGCCCAGCGCATCCACGCCATTTCTAACCGGTGCTTCCCTCCCGAGGTGAAAGATGGCCCCATTTTGTGCTCCCTTAGTGGCTTCTGAATTCCTGACTGCACTTTCCATTGCGAGCGCCAACTCCAGCGCCTTGCTGAATTCTGAATTCGTTTCTGACAACAACATTTTTCGAGTGGCGTCTATGTTAATCCCGCACATCTCTTAATCGGTCTCTTAACTTGTCGTTAATCAACGTTCTGAACTCTCAACGCTCTGTCAGTTGTTTTAAAGCGGCTACGCAGCAAGCGACCGTCTCTCCAGGGGCGCGACACCTCGAATTGAATTTAAAATGCTGCGTTGTTACCGAGGGTTTCGGCTTTTCACAAGATTCACCAACTCGTCAAAGCTCCTGGAATCTGGGGTGCTGGGTGCCATTAGACGACGAATTAGGTTGTATGTTTTATGGCCATAGGTTGATATGAGGATCACCCACCTCTTCTCCTCCCCCGATATGTTGAGGTGTTCAACATAATGTGACCCATCGGTGGTCTGATCAAACGGTTCGATGCGGCCAAATTGTGGCGTACTGGAGGGAGGTAACTTCAACGGCTATGGTGAGGGCTGTACTTACAATCGGCCTGTAAGGCACAGCTGATTCACCTCAGTTGAGTTTTCGCTGCTTTCCTTGGTGTCATCGACTGGTCGTGTTTTGCCTTGTCACCAATTGCTATGTTCTACTGCTCTGCTCGTGAACAGGTTGCAGGCTTATCTGTCGGCGGGTGAGTCGATAATAACATACTGCAGATGCAGAGACCAATATGAAATGAAGCACATGCTATTTATTTACACAGACAACAGAGCACTAACATGATTTGTGCTTCTCCAACCAGACCCTACTCTAAGACCAACATGAACATTGTAGTCCACACTACGCAGCTATTGGATCGTACAGTCACGTGGTCAATCTGCTCACACTCTCTCAAAGGTGCATTGCACCTCAGATCACCAGATATATAAAGGAAGAAAGAATGGCATAGAAATTTTTAAAAAAATGTAAAACTGAGATTGCTAATATTAGCCCTGACAATATTCCAGCAATAGTACTGCAGACTTGTGCTCCAGAACTTGCCGCGCCCCTAGCCAAGTTGTTCCAGTACAGCTACAACACTGGCATCTACCCGGCTATGTGGAAAATTGCCCAGGTATGTCCTGCACACAAAATGCAGGACAAATCCAACCCGGCCAATTACCGCCCCATCAGTCTATTCTCGATCATCAGTAAAGTAACGGAAGGAGTCATCAAAGTGCTATCAAGCGCACTTGCTTAGCAATAACCTCCTCACTGACGCCCAGTTTGGGTTCTGCCATGGCCGCTTGGCTCCTGACCTCATTACAGCTTTGGTTCAAACATGGGCAAAAGAGCTGAACTCCAGAGGTGAGGTGAGAGTGACTGCCCTTGACATCAAGGCCACATTTGACTGTATGACATCAAGGAGCCCTAGCAAAACTGGAGTCAATGGGAAGCGTTGGGAAACTCCGCTGGTTGGAGTCATACCCAGCACAAAGAAAGATGGTTGTGGTTGTTGGAGGTCAGTCATCTCAGCTCCAAGGCATCACTGCAGGAGTTCCTCAGGGTAGTGTCCTCGGCCCAACCATCTTCAGCTGCTTTCATCAATGAAATTCCTTCCATCATAAGGCCAGAAGTGGGGATGTTCACTGACGATTGCACAATGTTCAGCACCATTCGCAACTCCTCAGATACTGAAGCAGTCCATGTCCAAATTCAGCAAGACCTGGATAATATCCAGGCTTGGGCTGACAAGTGGCAAGTAACATTCGTGCCAGGTAATGACCTTCTCCAACAAGAGAGAATCCAACCATCGCCCCTTGATATTCAATGGCATTACCATCACTGAATCCCCCACTATCAACATCTTGGGGATTACCATTGACCAGAAACAGAACTGGAATAGCCATTTAAATAATGTGGCTACAAAAGCAAGTCAGAGGCTAGGCCCCAAAGCCTGTCCATCATCTACAAGGCAAAAGTCAGGAGCATGATGGAATACTCTCCACTTGCCTGGTTGAGTGCCACTCCCACAATACTCAAGAAGCTTGACACCATCCAGGACAAAGCAGCCCGCTTGATTGGCACCACATCCACAAACATTCACTCCCTCCACCACCAATGCACAGTAGCAGCAGTGTGAACCATCTACAAGATGCACTGCAGGAATTCACCAAGGCTTCTTCGACAGCACCTTCCAAACCCACGACCACTGCCATCTAGAAGGACAAGGTCAGCAGATAGATGGGAACACCACCACCTGGGAGTTCCCCTCTAAGTCACTCACCATCCTGACTTGGATATATATCGCTGTTCCTTTACTGTCGCTGGGTCAAAACCCTGGAACTCCCTCCCTAATAGCACTGTGGGTGCACCCACATCACATGCACTGCAGCAGTTCAAGAAGGCAGCTCACCACCACCTTCTCAAGGGCAATTAGCAATGGGCAATAAATGCAGGCCCAGCCAGCGAAGCCCACGTCCCATGGAATGAATAAAAAATAAATAGCAATCACTTCTCAAAAACTTCCAGAATTTTTCCCATCTCATCCTGTCCACTTTGGAAAGGTGAAGTGAATATAGAACTAAAGTTAAAATCTAATCGACACAGACTAGACATTTGAGACTTACCCCCATTTTTTGAGGATGGTGAATCAACACAGTGGTTGTCAGCCGTGCTGTTGCCTTTAGTGTGAAGGATCTTTCCCTTGTCTGTACAACTATGTAAAATATTTATCAGTTGGCTACTGTAAAATATTTATCAGTTAGCTAATTCTGCCAAGATATTTCAATGAGTCGTTAGTTATGAAGAGGTGAACAACAGATCTAAAGACATTCTATTTATATCAATCCTAGAAGTTTAGCACATGTAGAATAATAGAGACCTAGTAATAATTAAAAGAGTAATTTACACCCAAATTTCTGGTGTACCAGGTATATTTTGGACTATGATGCGAGGGGTAGCTTCAAAGACCAATGCAAGCAGCTCATCCTGTCTGTGCAGCTGAATGTTGGACTAGCAGTAGATCAATCAATCCCTGAGGCCTGATCTGCCATTAAATTAGGTCGTGGCTCACCTGTATCTTAACTCCATCTACCCACTTTGGTTCCATAACCCTTAATTCCCTTGCCTAACCAAAATCTATCAATCTTAGTCTTGAAATTTTCAACTGACCCTCAGCGTCAAGAGCTTCTGTGGGAAGAGAACATAAGAAAATAAGAAACAGGAGCAGGACCAGACCACACGGGCCCATCGAGTCTGCTCCATCATCTTGGGCTTCAACTCCATTTTCCTGCCGGCTCCCTATATCTGAGAGATCAAACATTTGCCTATCCCAGTCTGAAATGGATTCAATGGTGGAGCATTCACAACCCTCTAGGGTAGAGAATTCTAAAGATTCACAATCTTTTGAGTGAAGTAATTTCTCCTCATCTCAGTCCTAAATGATCAGCCCCTTCACCTGAGACTGTGCCCCCGTGTTTTAGGTTCCCCGATGGATAGAAATAATCTCTCAGCATCTGGAAACATAGAAATAGGAGCAGGAGTAGATCATTCCGCCCTTCGAGCCTGCTCCGCCATTCAATATGATCATGGCTGATCCTCTGTCTCAATGCCATAGTCCCATTCTCTCCCCAGACCCCTTGATGCCTTTAGACACTAGAAATCTATCTATTTCCTTCTTAAATATATTCAGTGACTTGGCGTCCACAGCCTTCTGTGGTAGCGAATCCCATAGGTTCGCCACCCTCTGAATGAAGAAATTTCTCCTCATCTCAGTCCTAAAAGGTCTATCCCATATCCTGAGGTTGTGACCCCTTGTTCTAGACCACCCCCACCACCCCCCCACCCCCAGCCAGGAGAAACATCATTCCTGCATCCAGTCTGTCCAGCCCTGTCAGAATTTTATACATTTCAATGAGATCCCCTCTCATTCTTCTAAATTCCAATGAATACAGGCCTAGTCGGCCCAATCTCTCCTCATACGACAATCCTGCTATCCCAGGAATCAGTCTGGTCAACTTTCGCTGACTCCCTCAATGGCAAGTATATCCTTTCTTAGGTAAGTAGACCAAAACTGCACACACTACTCCAGGTGTGGTCTCACCAAGGCCCTGTACAGCTGCAGTAAGACATCCTTGCTCCTGTGCTCAAGTCCTCTCACAATGAAGGCCAACATACCATTTGCCTTCTTAACTGCTTGCTGCATCTGCATGCTTGCTTTCAGTGATAAAAACAAAAAAACTGTGGGTGCTGGAAATCCAAAACAAAAACAGAATTACCTGGAAAAACTCAGCAGGTCTGGCAGCATCGGCGGAGAAGAAAAGAGTTGATGTTTCGAGTCCTCATGACCCTTCGACGGAACTGAGTGAATCCAAGAAAGGGGTGAAATATAAGCTGCTTTAAGGTGTGTGAGGGGGGGCTGCGGTTTGGGTGGGGGGAGAGAAGTGGAGGGGGTTGGTGTGGTTGTAGGGACAAGCAAGCAGTGATAGAAGCAGATCATCAAAAGATGTCGCAGACAACAGAACAAAAGAACACAGGTGTTAAAGTTGGTGATATTATCCAAACGAATGTGCTAATTAAGAATGGATGGTAGGGCACTCAAGGTATAGCTCTAGTGGGGGTGGGGGGAGCATAAAAGATTTAAAAATATTTAAAAATAATGGAAATAGGTGGGAAAAGAAAAATCTATATAATTTATTGGAAAAAACAAAAGGAAGGGGGAAGAAACAGAAAGGGGGTGGGGATGGAGGAGGGAGCTCAAGACCTAAAGCTGTTGAATTCAATATTTAGTCCGGAAGGCTGTAAAGTGCCTAGTCGGAAGATGAGGTGTTTCCTTGTTCTCTATTATAAATTCTCCCATTTTGGACTGCAAGGGACCTACACTTGGCTTCACTAACCTTTTTCTTTTTACTTACTTATAGAAGCTTTTACAGTCCTGTTTTATGTTCCTTGCAAATTTACTCTCATACTCTATTTTTCACCTCTTAATCAATCTCTTGGTTCTCCTTTGCTGGATTCTAAACTGATCTGAATCCTCAGGCTTGCTACTTTTTCTAGCAACTTTATATGACTCCTCTTCAGGTCTAATACTATCCTTAATTTCTCTTGTTAGCTATGGTTGGACCACTTTTCCAGTTGTGTTTTGGTGCCAGAAATGAATATACACCTGTTGCAATGCATACATTAATTCCTTAAATATTAGCCATTGCCCATCATGCCTTTTAATGAAGTTCCCCAGTCTATCTTAGCCCAATTCACACCTCATGCATTTGTAGTTTATTTCGTTTAGATTTAGGACCCTACTTCACTTTCCAACCTAAGGAAAAATTTTATCATGTTATGCTTGCTGTTCCCTAAAGGACCCGCACAACAAGATTATTAATTAACCCTTTCTCATTGCACAAAACCAAATCTAGGATAGCCTGTGCCCTAGTTAGTTCCTTGACGTACTGGCCTAAAATAAAACCATCACATACACACTGCAGGATTATTGCTAATTTGGTTTGCCCAGTCTATATGTAAAGTCACCCATGATTACTGTAGCACCCTTGTTACATGCACTTCTAATTTCCTGTTTAATACCAGCTGCTACCTTATCACTACTGTTTTCAGGCCTATAGATAACTCCCACTAATGTTTTCCATCCCTTGTTGCTTCTTAGTTCCACCCAGACTGATCCTATATTTAGATTTCCTCAGCTGATATCCTGTCTCACTATTGCACTAATTTAATCCGTAACTAACAATGCCACACTACCTCTTTTTCCTTTTTGCCTGAATACCCTTGGATATTCAGTTCCAGCTTTGGTTACCCTGCAGCCATGTCTCTGTATGTAATCACAATCATATCATCACATTTAGTTGCACTGTTAATTCATCTACCTTATTGCGAATGCTCCTTGCATTCAGATGCAGTGCCTTTTGACTTGTCCTCTTACGCATCTTTCTTTGAACTATGGCCCCATTTACTGCTGGCCCTTGTTTCCTCTGCCTTCCACTTGTGCTTTTTACTTATCGGTCTTTCATTCCTATCTTTGTTTCCCTCTCTTGTGCCTCCCCACTCAGGTTACCATCCCCCTGCCACACAAGTTTAAACCATCCCCCACAGTACTAGCAAATGCCCCTGCGAGAATATTGGTCCTGCTGGGGTGCAACCCGTCCCACTTGTACAGGTCCCAT
This sequence comes from Carcharodon carcharias, assembly GCF_017639515.1. Lineage (NCBI taxonomy): Eukaryota > Metazoa > Chordata > Chondrichthyes > Lamniformes > Lamnidae > Carcharodon > Carcharodon carcharias. Next base: position 127,889,092 of record NC_054481.1, read on the forward strand.
CTCTGCCAGAATCAGTCCCAGCGCCTCAGGAATCTAAATCCCTCCCTCCAACATCATTTCTCCAGCCACACGTTCTTCTGGTCTGTTCTCCTATTCCTGATCTTGCTAGCATGTGGCCCTGGGAGTAATCCTGAGATTACTGTCTTTGAAGTCCTGTTTTTTAATTTATTTCCTAGCTCCCTATATTCTGCCTGCAGGACCTCACCCCTCTCTTTACCTATGTCGTTGCTACTGATATGGATCACCACCTCTGGCTGTTCACCCTCCCCCTTCAGAATGTCCTGCAGCTGTCCAGTGCCATCCTTGATCCTGGCACCAGGGAGGCAACATACCATCCTGGAGTCACGTCTGCGGCTGCAGAAAACGTCTATCTGTTCCCCTTACAATAGAATCCTCTATCGCTATTGCTCGCCCACTCTTTTTTTCTCTGCCCCACCGCCCCCCCAACCCCGTGTAGCTGAGCCACTCGTGATGATATGGACTTGGTTCTTGCTGAGTTCCCCTGAGAAACCATCATCCCCTAGCCGTATCCAGAACAGAAAAGCTGTTGGAGAGGGACGTGGGCCCAGGGGACTCCTGCACTACCTGTCTAGGGCTTTGACTCTGTCTGGCAGTCACCGGTTCCCTTTCTGCCTGTGCACTCTTTAGCTGCGGTGTGACCACTTCACGATGCATGCTATCCAAGAAGATCTCAGCCCTGTGGATGCTCCACAGTGACTCCAGCAGATTTCAAGTAGCTGCAGCTGCAGAAACGTCCTGCACTCGTGGTCACCATGGACACTGGAAGTATCCCTGACTTCTCATATCGCACAGGGGGAGCATTCCATTTGACCAAGCTGCCCTGCCATACCTTACCCTTAAATTACTCCCTTTACTTTTACTTCCTCTAGTTTAGAGAATATTAAGGACAGCAGAAATGCTCACCAAGGCTTACTTACCAAGGCCACTGCTCTCCTTTCTGAGGAAAGGTAGAAAATGAAAGGATCACCTCCTTCCCTCTTCACCAAACTCCCTCACTCACCAAACTCCAACTGAAGCACTCAAATGCAGCCCAAGGCAGCACTGTAGATGGCCTGCTTTTATGGTCCCTGAATCTAGCTTCTGAAAACCTGTTTAAGCTAGTTAACCAATTAACTATCTACAAGCAAAGCCTGAATGAGCCCTGTTTTAAAGCTGGACTAAAACTCACCTTCTCCCAACCCAAAGAGCAACTTTTAGTGAATTGCTTAATTAAAGAAAGACTAGGTTGTAGTTAGAAATTAACTCTTAAATTAAATTAACCCTTCAAACTTTCTCACTTGCTCACCAAACTCCGAATGAAGCACTCAAATGCAGCCCAAGACTCTCATCGACCCTATCAAATCCCTTCAGAATTTTGTAGATTTCAATGAGATCGCTTCTCATGCTTCTAAACTCCAGAGAACATAAGAATTTACTCAGCGTCTCATCATAGGACAATCCCCTCACCCCAGGAACAAATTTAGTGAATCTTCGCTGTACCACCTCCAATGCAAGTATATCTTTTATTAAATGTGGAGACCAAAACTGCTCACAGTATCCCAGATGTGGTCTCACCAAAACCCTGTACAACTGTAGCAAGCATTCTTTATCCTTGTACTCCAGTCCCTTTGCAATTAAGGTGAACATGCCATTTGCCTTCCCAATTGCTTGCAGCATCCTAATTTATGGCATTCCTTGTAAAACACCCAGGTCTTTTCGAACATCAACATTTACAAGTCTCTCACCTTTTAAAAAATATTCTCCTTTTTTATTCTTATGATCAAAGTGAATAACTTCATGCTTCCCAGCATTACACTCCATCTGCCATCTTGTTGCCTACACACCTAACCTGTCTATATGTCTTTGCAGCTTCTCTGTATCCTCCCAACAGCTTACCATTCCACCTAGTTTGGTATCACCAGCAAACTTAGATACATTACTCTCTGTACCTTCATCTGAGTCATTAATATAGGTTGCAAATAGCTGAGGCCCCAGCATTGATCCTTGTGGCACTCCACTATTCACCGCCTGCCAACTTGAAAAAGCCCCGTTTATGACCACTCTCTGCTTCCTATCCATTAACCAATCCTCTACCCATGCTAATATATCATCACCAATTCCATGAGCCCTTATTTTGCCAATTAATCTTTTGTGTGGCATCTTATTGAATGTCTTTTGGAAATCCAGGTATACTACATCTACTGGTTCCCCTTTATCTACCCTAATAGTTACAGCCTCAGAAGCTCCAGATTTCCTTTATGTCAGGAAGTGCTTTCTGATATCACCCAGATTTAATTTTAAGATTTTGCCCCTTGTTCTTCAATTGTCCCACCAAAAAAAAATTAACTTTATTTACCCTATCAAATTCTTTATTATCTTAAACACCTGAATTAGATTACCTCTTATATCTTTGATATTCAGGGAAATACAAGCCTAGACTGTACAACCTGCCTTCATAAGTTAACCCCTTTAGCCCTGGTGATTCTGGTGAATCTGTGCTGCATCTTTTCTAAGGCCAATATATCCTTCCTGAGATGTGGTGCCCAGAGCTGTACACTGTACTCCAGACCGGGGGCAGAACTTTGCTGTCGGGGAGCAGGGGGCGGGGCCCACTCGCCGATGTGTAAAATGACGCGGGATGATATTGGATGTCATCCCGGTCCATTTCAATTTTCAGGAAGGCGGGGGCACAACAAAATCAGCTGTCATTGAGGCCATTGACAGATCAATTAAAGTACTTAGTGTACCTGCCCATCCAACCAGGCCAGGAGTCCCATCGGCAAACAGATAAAACATGAAACTTCATCCACGGGCGGGGTGAGGTTTCATGCAGGGTTTAAAAATTTTTAATTAAGTTATTATGTTAATTATGAACTTGTCCCATCTCGTGTGATATTGTCACATGAGGGGGACGTGTTAAGGATTTTTTTTCTCTACTGTTAACGTTTTTAAAGCTGTGAATGATCTCCCCTGAGGCTGCACTTTGCCTCAGGGGGATGTGCGCATGCGTGAAAGAGCGCACTCTCGCTTTTGGGGAATCCCCTCCACCCGCACAGGGAGCGCATAGCGCTTCCCACCGGATGTCATGCTGGGTGGGCCTTAATTGGCCCGCCCACTTAAAATGGCGGTGGGGTCTGCTTCTTCGGTGGGGATTGGCTCCCCGCTCACCGGAGATTGGGTCGGGCCTGCCCACCCGACAGGAGAGAATTCTGCCCTGGATCTATCCAGAATTTTATATAACTGTGACCTAACATCTAACACTTTGTCTTCCAACTCATTTGAGATAAAGGCCAATGCGCCATTAGCCTTTTAAGTTATTTTTTGTGCCTTTCCAGTAGCTTCTAGCAATTTCTCTACCTGGAGATCTCAATCTCTCTGTTCGCCCACAACTCTTAGCTTCTCACCATTTAAGAAATACCCTGATCTATCTTTTTTAGGTCTAGGCTGGATGACCTCACACTTCCTCGCATTGAATGTCACCTGCCACTGTTTTGCCCATTCACTTAATCTTTCAATGTCCCTTTGTAACGTTCTGCCCCCCTTTACATTATCTACTGTGCCCCCTAGCTCAGCAAACCTGATTTGTGCCTCCTTGTTCCTTCATCTAAGTCACGTAAGAGGCTCAAGGACCAATTTATATCGATCCTTGGACCTCTTGGTTTGGGTGAGCACAACTCAATCTAATTTTAATCCCAGCCGGAGGGGTGGTATATTGGTATTATTACCCGACTAGTATTCCAGAGACCCAGGTTCAAGCCCCACCATGGCAGACGGTGAAATTTGAATCCACCATTGAATTGAATTCATCAGAAGTCTGATGATGACCACATTGTTGTAAAAGCCCTATAGACAAGGAAATCTGCTGTCCTTGCCTACATGTGACTCCAGACTCACAGCAATGTGGTTGACTCTTAAAATACCCTCTGAACAAGGACTATTACGGATGGGTGATAAATGCTGGCCTAGCCTGTGACAATCACATCCCATGAACGCAAAAAGTAACTTCAAATTGTTAATCAGATGCACTAAGGGTCACCGTGGATCCCGGTCAGCTGAGTTTTATGGAGGTTTTGTTAAGAGAGCTCTGTACCGAAAACATTCTCCACTAACTCAAGATGCCCATGAAATTCGGAATCTCAGAGAATAACTTACTTGGTGTGAGGCTGACATCCCAGTGATTGTGTTGTATTCAGGAAGGTACCTGGAGGACAAGGTCGGCAGGCTTGTTTGTAGTAATCTTCTTTATCTTAAAAAGACAGCATTGAGGGATTTTAAAAAAAAGCTTTCATAACTTATGAAAAGAATAGCACATTGGCACTTCTCCCCACCTCTTCCACACTCACCTCCTGCTCCCTCCACTGTCTTTCCCCTTCTGCCCAACCTTTGCTCTCATCTCTGCCCTCCCCCTTTTCGCTGAACTATAATGCACAGTAAATGCTCCTCCTGCTCCACCACAAGAAAAGCATCTCAACCCTCCCACCACAAGAGACAAGACCCAGGGTGGATCCTTTTGTGGTGAATTATTTGGAATTCCCCATCGGCTAAGAGTCATGCTTTGAGAGGACATTTTAATCAGTCTCTCTGGACTGACAAAAGGAAAGGTGAGCTTGATTGTGTTCAGTCCTTTATGCAGCATGATATATGCAGCATTCTAGCCAATCCTGTGTCCTTGTAATTGTTTCCCAAGAACCTGACTTCCAGACACCACTGATTGATTTTAGACTGGGGTACACTGATTAATATTAGACGGAGTTACACTGATTTTTAGGCTGAGGTACACTGATTGATTTTTAGACTGGGGTACACTGATTGATATTAGACAGGGTTACACTAATTTTTAGACTGAGATACACTGATTGATTTTAGACTGGAGTACACAGATTGAATTCAGATGGGGGTACACTGGTTGATTTTAGACTGGAGTATACTGATTGATATTAGAAGGGGCTACACTGATTTTTAGACTGAGGTACACTGATTGACTTTAGATGGGGGTACACTGATTGATTTTAGATTGCGGTACACTGGTTGACTTTAGATTGGGGTACACTGATTGATTTTAGCCTGGTGTACACAGGTTGATATTAGATGGGGGTACACTGATTGATTTTAGACTGTGGTACACTGATTGATATTAGATGGGGTTACACTGATTTTTAGAGTGAGGTACACTGATTGATTTTAGACTGGAGTACACAGATTGAATTCAGATGGGGGTACACAGATTGACTTTAGACTGATGTACACTGATTGACTTTAGACTGGGGTACACTGATTGATTTTAGATTGGGGTACACTGGTTGACTTTAGACTGGGGTACACTGATTGATTTTAGACTGGGGTACATGGATGATTTTAGACTGGGGTACACTGATTGAATGCAAACGGGGATACACTGATGATTTTAGCCTGGGTTACACAGGTTGATAATGGACGGGGGTACACTGATTTTTAGACTGAGGTACGTTGATTGATTTTAGACTGGAGTACACAGGTTGATTTTAGACTGTGGTACACTGATTGATTTTAGACTGAGATACACTGATTGATTTTAGGCTGGAGTATACAAATTGATTTTAGACTGGAGTACACTGATTGATTTTAGACTAGGGAACACAGATTGATTTTAGACTGGGGTTCACAGATTGATTTTAGACTGGGGTACACAGATTGATTTTAGACTGTGGTTCACTGATTGATTTTAGACTGGAGTACACAGATTGATTTTAGACTTAGATACACTGATTGATTTTAGACTGGAGTACACAGATTGATTTTAGACTGAAATACACTGATTGATTTTAGACTGGAGTACACAAATTGATTTTAGACTGGAGTACACTGATTGATTTTAGACTGGGGAACACAGATTGATTTTAGACTGGGGTTCACTGATTGATTTTAGACTGGGGTACACAGATTGATTTTAGACTGTGGTTCACTGATTGATTTTAGACTGGAGTACACAGATTGATTTTAGACTGGGGTACACAGATTGATTTTAGACTGGGATACACTGATTGATATTAGATGGGGGTACACTGATTTTTAGACTGAGGTACACATATTGACTTTAGACTGGGGTACATTGATTGATATTAGATGGAGGTACACTGATTGATTTTAGACCAGAGTACACAGATTGACTTTAGACTGAGTTACACAGATTGATTTTAGACTGGGATACACTGATTGATATTAGATGGGGGTACACTGATTTTTAGACTGAGGTACACATATTGACTTTAGACTGGGGTACACTGATTGATATTAGATGGAGGTACACTGATTGATTTTAGACCAGAGTACACAGATTGACTTTAGACTGAGTTACACAGATTGATTTTAGACTGGGATACACTGATTGATATTAGATGGGGGTACACTGATTTTTAGACTGAGGTACACTGATTGACTTTAGACTGGGGTACACTGATTGATATTAGATGGGGGTACACTGATTTTTAGACTGAGGTACACTGATTGACTATAGACTAAGGTGCTCTGATTAATTTTAGACTGGACTACACAGATTGATTTTAGACTGGGGTATACAGATTGATATTAGAATGGGGTACACTGATTTTTAGACTGAGGAACACTGATTGATTTTAGACTGGAGTACACAGATTGACTTTAGTTTGAGGTACACTGATTGATTTTAGACTAGAGTACACAGATTGATATTAGACTGGGGTACACTGATTGATATTAGATGGGGGTACACTGATTTTTAGACTGAGGTACACTTATTGACTTTAGACTGGGGTACACTGATTGATATTAGATGGGGTACACTAATTTTTAGACAGAGGGACACTGATTGACTTTAGACTGAGATACACTGATTGACATTAGACTGAGGTGCACTGATTGACTTTAGACTGGGGTATACTGATTGATATTAGACAGGGGTACACTGATTTTTAGACTGATGTACACTGATTGACTATAGACTGAGGTACCCTGATTGATTTTAGACTGGAGTACACAGATTGATTTTAGACTGGGGTATACTGATTGATATTAGAAGGCGGTACACTGATTGATTTTAGATTGCGGTACACTGGTTGACTTTATACTGGGGTACACTGATTGATTTTAGCCTGGGGTACACAGGTTGATATTAGATGGGGGTACACTGATTGATTTTAGACTGGAGTACACAGATTGAATTCAGATGGGGGTACACAGATTGACTTTAGACTGATGTACACTGATTGACTTTAGACTGGGGTACACTGATTGATTTTAGATTGGGGTACACTGGTTGACTTTAGACTGGAGTACACTGATTGATTTTAGACTGGGGTACATGGATGATTTTAGACTGGGGTACACTGATTGAATGCAAACGGGGATACACTGATGATTTTAGCCTGGGGTACACAGGTTGATATTAGACGGGGGTGCACTGATTTTTAGACTGAGGTATGTTGATTGATTTTAGACTGAAGTACACAGGTTGATTTTAGACTGGAGTATGCAGATTGATTTTAGACTGGGTACACTGATTGATTTTAGACTGAGATACACTGATTGATTTTAGGCTGAGATACACTGATTGATTTTGGGCTGGAGTATACAAATTGATTTTAGACTAGAGTACACTGATTGATTTTAGACTGGGGAACACAGATTGATTTTAGACTGTGGTTCACTGATTGATTTTAGACTGGAGTACACAGGTTGATTTTAGACTGAGATACACTGATTGATTTTAGACTGAAATACATCAATTGATTTTAAACTGGAGTACACAAATTGATTTTAGACTGGAGCACACTGATTGATTTTAGACTGGGGAACACAGATTGATTTTAGACTGTGGTTCACTGATTGATTTTAGACTGGAGTACACAGATTGATTTTAGACTTAGATACACTGATTGATTTTAGACTGGAGTACACAGATTGATTTTAGACTGAAATACACTGATTGATTTTAGACTGGAGTACACAAATTGATTTTAGACTGGAGTACACTGATTGATTTTAGACCAGAGTAGACTGATTGATTTTAGACCGGTGTAGACTGATTGATTTTAGACTGGGGTACACTGATTGATTTTAGACTGGGGTACACTGATTGATTTTAGACTGGGGTACACTGATTGATATTAGATGGGGTTACACTGATTTTTAGACTGGGGTACACTGCTTGAGTTTAGACTGGAGTACACAGATTGATTTTAGACTGGGGTACATTGATTGATTTTAGACCGGAGTACACAGATTGAGTTTAGACTGAGGTACTTGGTTGATTTTAGACTGGGGTACACTGATTGAATACAAACGGGAATACACTGATTGATTTTAGCCTGGGGTACACAGGTTGATATTAGACAGGGTTACACTGATTGAAGTTAGACTGCGGTACACTGATTGATTTTTGAGTGGGTACACAGATTGATTTTAGACTGGGGTACACGGATTGATTTTAGACTAGAGTACACAGATTGATTTTAGACTGAGGTACACTATTGACTTTAGACTGGGGTACACTGATTGAAATTAGATGGGGGTACACTAATTTTTAGACTAGAATACACTGATTGACTTTAGATTGAGATGCACTGATTGACATTAGACTGAGGTGCACTGATTGCCTTTAGACTGTTGTACATTGATTGATATTAGACAGGGGTACACTGATTTTTAGACTGAGGTACACTGATTGACTATAGACTGAGGTACCCTGATTGATTTTAGACTGGAGTACACAGATTGATTTTAGACTGGGGTATACTGATTGATATTAGAAGTGGGTACACTGATTTTTAGACTGAGGTACACTGATTGACTTTAGACTGGGGTACACTGATTGAAATTAGATGGGGGTACACTAATTTTTAGACTAGAGTACACTGATTGACTTTAGATTGAGATGCACTGATTGACATTAGACTGAGGTGCACTGATTGCCTTTGGACTGTTGTACACTGATTGATATTAGACAGGGGTACACTGATTTTTAGACCGAGGTGCACTGATTGACTTTAGACTGGCGTATACTGATTGATATTAGACAGGGGTACACTGATTTTTAGACTGAGGTACACTGATTGAATATAGACTGAGGTACCCTGATTGATTTTAGACTAGAGTCCACAGATTGATTTTAGACGGGGGTATACTGATTGATATTAGAAGGGTGTACACTGATTTTTAGACTGAGGTACACTGATTGACTTTAGACCGGGGTACACTGATTGATATTAGGCTGGGATATCCTGATTAGTTTTAGATTGGGGTATCCTGATTGATTTTGGACAGGAGTACAGTGATTGATTTTAGACTGGGGTACACTGATTGATTTTAGACTGGAGTACACAGATTGAATTTAGACTGGGGTACACTGATTGATTTTGGACAGGAGTACACAAATTGATTTTAGACTGGGTGACACTGATTGACTTTAGACTGAGGTAACCTGATTGATTTTAGACTGGATTACACAGATTGATTTTAGACTGGGGTACACTGATTGATATTAGAAGGGGTTACACTGATTTGTAGACTGAGGTACACTGATTGACTTTAGACTGGGGTACACTGATTGATATTAGGCTGGGATATCCTGATTAGTTTTAGACTGGGGTATCCTGACTGATTTTGTACAGGAGTACACTGATTGATTTTAGACTGGGGTACACTGATTGATTTCAGACTGGAGTACACAGATTGATTTTAGACTCGGGTACACTGATTGATTTTGTACAGGAGTACACTGATTGATTTTGGACAGGAGTACTCAGATTGATTTTAGACTGGGGTACACTGATTGATTTTAGACTGGGGTACACTGATTGATTTTAGACTGGGGTACATTGATTGATTTTAGACTGGGGTACTTTGATTGATTTTAGACTGGGATACACTGATTGATTTTAGACTGGGATACACTGATTGATTTTAGACTGGTGTACACTGATTGATTTTAGACTGGGGTACACTGATTGATTTTAGACTGAGGTACACTGATTGATTTTAGACTGAGGTACACTGATTGATTTTAGACTGGGGTACACTGATTGATTTTAGACCGAGGTACACTGATTGATTTTAGTCCCTGAGTCAGGGCCTGCGCTCTTTCACGTGCGCAGAAATCTCTCTGCGTCACAGAGGTGCCTCAGGGAGATTAGTTTAAGGTTTAAAAGTTTAAATAAAGAAAAGAAAATATTTGAAGACGTGCCCGGGTTGACAGTGTCACACGAGCTGGGACATGTCAAGGAACATTAATGAAAAAATGTATTTAATATATAAACTCTTCATGAAACCTCATCCCGCCTGTAGATGAGGTTCCATGAAAAACGTGAAGGCCACCTGGGCTCTCATCCTGCCCCATCAACCTTAATGTTGGACAGGCAACTCCGTTAATAATTTTATTTGAAATTTAAATGGCCTTAGTAGGCCTTTGACAGCTCAGCGAGCCTGCAGTTGACTCGGGTGCACGCCCGCCAAACTGAAAGTCTGAATGATGCACCGAGACATCGGGACGCACGCCTGACAACACCCCGCGTAGTTTTACATCTCGGCCAGGGGGCCCCACCCCTGCTCACCAAGCCAAAAATTCTGGCCTATATGTTCTGAAAAATGTTCAGTATGATCATTCACACAGCCGCCAATGTAGATTGCAAATGCGACAATCAGGTTAACGCCCCCGATGAACAAGCTTTCACAGAACTGAACAGAAGGGAAATTTCAACTCTTAAAAATCAAGCTTATTTGGGAGATGTTTGTGTGGGCTCGTCCCCGTGACCCACTCCCAAGCTGCACAGTGGTATTAAGAGGGGTGTGTGGGTAGAGGAAACCAGTGTCCTACAGCTCTCCGTCTCTCACTTATGATTCCAAGTAGCTGGTTGCGCACGCCAGCAGCCATAACCTGAGATCTCAACTTGGCTGTTGTGCAAAGCTAAGTGAGGGGCCCATCATTTTAGGCTGATGTGGTGTGAGGACATCATCCTTCTAATGTGCACAAAGACTGGGAATGGGTAAGGCAGAAGATCCAACAAGCTAGTACGCCAATGGATGAGAAGGTAGAGACCAGCAAAGTGTGTGTCATACCCAGTGGCACAGTCAAGACACTTACAGGCAAGTGGCCAGTCACCTATGAAGAGTCCGGGACCTCACACAGTATAAATCCCATTGTCATGGAAATGTCAGATCTCCTGGGAGGAGTAGCTACAAGCAGGTCAGGCGGAGAAGGAAAAATCCAACATTTCAGTGAAGTGGACCATACCTGGAAAGTTTTGCTTCTTATCACCACATTTCTTACATTGTTCACACTTAATTGGGTCTTCAGTAGTACAGTAATGATGGGGAGCACATTCACATTTCCGGTTTGTTGTACTGGTGCAAGGAACAGTCTGGACACTGTTACCTGTAAAGGAAACGTAAAAGTAAAATAGTACTTGGGGTGGGGTGGGGTGGGGAGATAATTAATGATAGCTAATAATGTACTTTATGATTGTGGTCTGTTCTTATATTCAAATACCCCCAAAATATTCCATCAAAAGCTGCTTCAGGAAAGACTATGTGGAAGTTTGGGCTGTGTAAGTCAAAGGTATGATGGTTTGGAGGAAACATCATGAGGGGGTAGTGGACAGGAACATTAGGAACAGGATAAAGTCATTCAGCCTCTCCAGCCTGCTTCATCATCCAATTAGATCATGGCTGCTTGCGCATCATCTCCATCTTTCTGTCTTTGCTCCATATTCCTTGATAAGATGCTATCTCAGAAATTCTAGTGTTGCAGAAGTCCCTCACTGTAGCTGCCAGCCACAGATTGCATCATTCCTTCACCCATCCCCTCAATTATTCTGTTTCACCAGCAGCAAACATGCTCGGGTGCTCCCTACTTCTCTGATCCCAAACAAGGACACCTCTGTTGACTGATTTGAAAATGCTAGCAGGAAAAATGTACTGCCGCAACCCACCAAGCCTTCTTCGCCAACATCGTCCGAATCTCTGACCTTTACCACCTCAAAAGACAAGGGTCGCAGACACAAGGGAACACCCACCTGGAAGATCCCCCCCACAAGCCACTCACCATCCTGACTTGGAAATATATCGCCGTTCCTTCACTGTCTCTGGGTCAAAATCCTGGAACTCCCTCCCTAAGAGCACTGTGAGTGTACCTACACCACATGGACTGCAGCGGTTCAAGAAGGCAGCTCACCACCACCTTCTCAGGGGCAATTAGGGATGGGTAATAATTGTTGGCCTAGCCAGTGATGCCCACTCCCCTTAAATGAATAAAAAATAAGATCGGTCTTCTGTGCCTACACAACTTTACCAGGGAGACTTTAGTATGTTTGCATTTGAATAAACTACATGCAGCTTCAAGAGGATAGTGGCTTATTAAAGAATTTAAGCAGGTACTTGAGGGTTTTAACATTTACCTGTGCAGCGCCCATAGCATTTGCGACATTCTGTGAGGGAATTCTCCTTCTCGGTGTATGTTCCTTCCTCACATGGGGCACACTTCATCTGATTTTTGCTTGGATATGACAGAACCTTGTATTTACCTTTCACCAGAAGGAGAAGTATGTAAACCTTTGAATATTATATATCACCAATGCGCAGTGAAATACCTTGAAATATTTCACCCAATCTTTAGGTGCATTGACTGCAATCAGTTTACAGCCAATGAGGTTCTATAAAACAGCAGTGACCAGTTAGTCAATCTTGGTTGGTGTGGTCTTGGGAATGAATGCTGGTCAAGTTCCCAGGAGAGCTCTCCCTGCTCTTTTCAGTGCTGTTAGATTTTTTTAGCATTCACTGGAATGGTTAGATAGGACCTATGAGTGAAACTTGAACCTATGACTTTCTGAACCAACTGGCACTGATAAAATATTAAGAATTGAGAAACGTGCAAGTATTGGGTAATTCCAAACATTCTTAAAGGCGGAAATAAACTGATGACTCGAAACGTCAACTCTTTTCTTCTCTGCCGATGCTGCCAGACCTGCTGAGTTTTTCCAGGTAATTCTGTTTTTGTTTTGGATTTCCAGCATCCGCAGTTTTTCTGTTTTTATCTTTATGATTGCATTAGCACGCAAAAAGATAATGATGACTCAAAGGTTATTTAGAAGGTCACCGGAACGTAATTATTTCCACAAATTTAGTAATGGCTAGTTGCATCACTGAAAACTAAACCCACGTCACACAAGACACCGTGGAACCTAGTTTACTGTTAAATAGCCAAATTAAAATAGCTTATTTATAAAACGAATCCAAGGTTTGACAGGCTAGGAAAGGAGTTTCCAGAATTACATAGAATGGGAACAGCCATTCAAGCGGAATGGTCCATGCTGATGTTAACATTCCACATGAGCCTCCTCAAGTGGAACGTCCCAACTATTGCAATAAAAACAAAAAAACTGCGGATGCTGGAAATCCAAAACAAAAACAAGAACAGAATTACCTGGAAAAACTCAGCAGGTCTGGCAGCATCGGCGGAGAAGAAAAGAGTTGACGTTTCGAGTCCTCATGACCCTTCGACAGAACTTGAGTTCGAGTCCAGGAAAGAGCTGAAATATAAGCTGGTTTAAGGGGTGTGCTTCTATCACTGCTTGTTTGTCCCTACAACCACACCAACCCCCTCCACCTCTCTGTCTCTCTATCTCTCCGCCCCCCACACACACACACCTTAAACCAGCTTATATTTCAGCTCTTTCCTGGACTCGAACTCAAGTTCTGTCGAAGGGTCATGAGGACTCGAAACGTCAATTCTTTTCTTCTCCGCCGATGCTGCCAGACCTGCTGAGTTTTTCCAGGTAATTCTGTTTTTGTTTTGGATTTCCAGCATCCGCAGTTTTTTTGTTTTTATCTCAAAGTGTTTCACTGCCAATTAAGTACTTTTTGAAGTGCAGCAGCCAATTTACGCACAGCAAAGTCCCAGGAAAAGCAAGGTGATAATGACCAGATGATCTGTTCTTCTGAGGTTGATTGAGGGATAAACATTGGACAGGTCACCAGAAGAACTACCCTGCCCTTTAAATAACGTTATGGAATCTTTTAGACGGTGTAGCAGTACTGTCACCGGACTTGTAATCCAGAGGCCCAGGCTAATGTTGTGGGGACACGGGTTCAAATCCCACTGCAGCAACTGGTGGAATTTAAGTTCAATTAATAAATCTGAATTAAAATCTAGTCTCAGTAATGGTGACCATGAAACTATCATTGATTGTTGTAAAAACCCATCTGGTTCACTGATGTCCTTTAGGGAAGGAAATCTGCTGTCCTTACCCGGTCTGGCCTACATGTGACTCCAGACCCACAGCAACGTGGTTGACTCCTAACTGCCCCTCTGAAATGGCCTAGCAAGCCACTCAGTTCAAGGGTAATTAAGAATGGGCAACAAATGCTTGCCGGTGATGCCCACACCCCTTGAAAGAATAGAATATTTGAGGAGGTTTGATATCCCATCCAAAAGACAGCAAGCCCAGCATGCAGCACTCCCTCAGTACTGCACTAAAGCAGCAGCCAGGATGATGTGTTCAAATTTTTGTAGCATGGCTTGAAGCCACAACCTTTCTGATTCAGGAGCGGGAATGCTACCACTACGCTAAGCCAATTGTATTGGAATGGTATCTTGTGAATATGGCACCCTCAGACTGAGGTCAAGTTATAACAGCCCAGTCTTTCCCTCACCTGACATCTGGTTTCTGATATCTGTCAGTTTTCACAGCAAGAAACTCTTTTTATGTCATCAACCACTAACCGCAAAGCAAAAAAAAAAACAAAACACATATAAACTCAACTAATAGTTTCATAACTAAATGGTTCTTTTACCTGGAGGACACTTTTGCAGAGAAACCTGAAAAATAGCAAGAAAATGACACAAGTTAAGGTTTCAGACAGTGAATGAAAAGGAAGAGAAAATATCGATATTTTCTTCTTTTGAGGAAAGAAATGCATTCTTCAGGTGACTGAGAACATTCGGGGTGTACATGTTGCTTTAAGGGATCAGGCTGGGGCCATTTTAGTCACCGTTCTAAGCAGCCCCTCAAAAGTGAAGCCTATCGGAGCGCTTTGCCTTCAGTTGGGCTCACTCTGTGTTTAAGGCCCCGTTTCATGTTGTCTCTCTAGCGTGTGAGAGCGAATCATTCTGGATAATAAGCAGTGGTTGTTGGACCTCGAGGGTTGCCTGATCACTTATGTGAGGAATCCCTGACAGAGGTGGGGAGGAATATCAGCTCGTGCATGGGCGATTTATCATGTTATAGCACAGCCGATGGTAAGTGCTGAGCTCCTCAAATCCCAAAGGGAAACTTGAAACAACTGCCTCAACTGTTTTGCAATTTATATAAATTTCAAGATGCGTGCCTTGAATTCAGTAGTAATAAGACCACCAAGGCTTATGAGTTTCTTACAAAACTAAATTAAACCTTTATTAATAGAAGAAATTATTTTAAGTACGCACATCGATCTATAAATTACTATTACGATAACTTCTAAATCCCCTAGTTAATCCAATTACCAGTTACATCTTCGTTAAGGCAACAGTAAGACATACAGATTTTAAAAGACCCAGGCAAAGTAACACACAATACCCTGAAACAGTCGAATTCAAAGTGAGTTTTCTTGATTTCAGCTCTTTGTAGACAGCAGCTTGAGGCTTAGTTGTTGAAGGCTTTTGTCACTTGTTAGATCTTACAATGTCTTCCCTTGCACACAGCTTTTTCTCCTTTAACCATATGAATTCAGGCCTTTGAATGCAAATTCCCATTGTTTCACTATGTCTTTGGGCTTTACCTCTCTAATAATAAAAATCTCTCGTAGTACCAATTTTACCAGTAATCCTGGGGGAAAATAAACACACTGTTTCTTAACTTCTCCTGGCGTAGTGAAACATTTCACCCCTCCTTTGAAATCAATCTAGTCTGGTTATTTAAAAATGCAAAGGTTGCCTTTACACCTATGTTTACCTACTTAATATTTCAAACCTAGCTTATCTTCTGTTACATCAAAGCCTTCAGACCAGCTGCCTTTAATTCACTTAAGCCACACACACACACACACACACACAGACGCCACTATTACTCTACTTTACAATAAATTCCAATAACATTATGAAAATTATCTTCCTAACATCCCCCTCCTTATTAAGAAATGAACTGTCATAATTTAAAAATACAGCTTCACTTTCTGAACCCATCTTACATTACCTCCTATACTTATTACACTATTACATTTCCAGATGCATGCATTAACATAACAATATATATACAAATCCTTGGTATCAACAGAAATCATTCTAGTCCAGTGTCCAGGTTTGAAATGTCCAACTTAAGCTTCAAACTCTTGACAATGCAGCTGCAATCAGATTTTCTTGTCCTGCTACATGTACAATCTGTAGATTAAAAGGTTGCAGCAATAAACTCCATCTGAATAGCCTTGTACTTCTGTCTCGAAATTTGTCCAGAAATGTTAAAGGATTATGGTCTATATAAACAATTGTTTCTGATGAATTGTTTGCAACATAAATTTCAAATGCTAACACCAACCCCAAAGTCTCCTTTTCATTCATTGAATATCTTTTCTGATGTACACTCAACTTCCATGAAAAATACCCCATCGGATTTCAATTCCAGCATCATATTCCTGTAACAGTATGGCCCCAAATTCACTTGCGTCAATGACCAACTTAAATTGCTTGGTGTAATTGGGTATGGCCAAATCTGGTGTTGTAGTTAATACAGTTTTCAAACTCTCAAATGCCGTCTGACACTCCAGTGTCCATTGAGACTTCTTCAAAGAAATTCTTGTTCTTTTTTAATAGTTCAGTCAATGGAGCAACCACTTGGCTAAAATTTGGTCCAAATTTCTGAGAAAACCACTCATGCCCAGAAATCTTAAAACTTCCCATTTTGTTGTAGACATGGGGAAATCCACGATGGCTTTGACTTTCACATCTCTCGGAGCCACCTTACCATGTCCAATGGTATGATCCAGGTATGTAACTTGTGCTTTTGCAGATTCACTTTTAGCCAAGCTCACCATGAAATTAGCTTCTTGTAACCGAGTAAATCATTTTTCCAGACATTGTAAATGTTCCTCCCATGTCTGACTGAAAATGATCAAGTTGTCAATATAAACAGCAAATTTGCTCAGCCCTGCAATTACTTTGTCAGCCTCTGAAATGTTGCAGGTGCATTTTTCATACCAAATGACGTGACTTTAAACTGATATAGTCCATCTGGCGTCACAAAAGCCGCAATCTCCTTTGCTCTCTCCGATAACCGTGCTTGTCATATCCTCTTAGCAAGTCAATATTTGTGATAAATTTTGCTTGTCCCACTTTCACAATACAATCTTCCAACCGTGGTATAGGATATGAATCTGCATTTGTCACTGCATTCACCTTTCAATAGTCCACACACAGGGTGGAATTTTCCCAGAACTGCACTAAATGCTGCCGTGGGCGGGTAAAATGGAGTCCTACCCACTGACAAAAATGGCGGGTTTTCACGCCATCTCGTCCCGAGTGTGGAGCACTTGGGAGCCCTTTGGTGCCTCTGCGTTGCTTGCATCGGCATGTAGGCTAGGAGCCCGACCCCCAATCATATCACTGTGGCTGCGCCTGATCTGTCTCAGTTGCAGAGGCAGGGTCAGTTTATACAGGTGGCCCCAATGCGTGGCCACTTCCCTCATTTACCGTGACCTCCACCTCAAATGCCTGCGCACGGGATGCAGCCCCCCGACACCACCCCCCCACCCCACGCCGCAACAGTCGCATCCGAGGCTGGCCAGCGCTCCATCCCCCCCAAACCCCACCCCCAACACCCCTGAGGCCTGTAAACAACAGACAAGCTGTGGAGAATGCTGCTGCTCACTCACCCCAGTTCCCCCAAAGTGAAAGCCACCTGCACGCTGTTGTGAAATGCATCGGCGTGCTTTCCCACCGATGTGGATGGGCGATACGGCGTGGTTCCGAGAGCCTGGCGAGATGGCCTTTTAATTATACGGTGGATGCATTACAGTTAGCTCCCTGCCGACTGATGGTGGGAAACGTGGCCCACTATCAGCGGGCTGAGCGGACGATCACGTCCTGCCTTCACGCCATCGTGAAGCAGGTCACGCCATATTTCCCGCGCACACCACCTATCACGTCCACCGCCAGTGAGCTCAGAAAATTCCACCCACGCTCTTTGTGTTCCATCCAGTTTCGGTACCAGTACTATAGGCGACCTCCAGTTACTGCAACTAGATTCAATGATATTGTTTTGAAGCATGGATTCGATTTCTTTCTGGTACTTGTGATAACTTTGCCGAATTTAATCTATAAAGGATGTGGTCTTAGTGAAGATGAAACTTCTACACATGCATCATCAATAGCTAAATTTGTCTTCCCCAGATTATTCCCACAAATATCTTTGTGTGACCGCAAAAGCTTCTCCAAATCACTTTGACACTCGCCTAGAAGGTAACTCAATATTGCATTTAAAATTTCAAGTACCCCCTCATTATCCAGTTTGATTAGAGGAAAATCAATTTAAGAATCCTGCATTTCTACCTCTTATTATCTACCACCACTAACACCTCCTTTTGGTCCTCTTCCCTGTCAAAGTACTTTTTAAGCACATTTACATGGCACACCCTCTGCTTCTTTCTTATATCTGGAGTGTTTATTAAATAATTTACTTCACTCAATTTCTTTTCAATCCTATAAGGCCCACTAAACCTTGCCTTTAACAAGTCACTGAGTGCCGGTAACTGAGCTAGCACTTTCACCCCAGTAACAAAACTATGAGCTGTAGCTTCCCTGTTTACCTTCACATTCATCACTTGCTATGATATCTTTAAATATTCCCTAGCCAACTCACATGCTCCATCCAATCTCCCCTGAAATTTGCTACATAATCCAGTAGAGTTGTTTCTGAATTTTGACCCACCAATTTCTCATGAATCAATTTCAGTGGTCCTTTCACCTCATGACCATAAACTAGTTCAAAAGGATTAAAACCAGGCAGTGCATTAGGAGCGTTCCTAATAGCAAATAACAAGAATGGAATTCCGCATCCCAATCCTGTGGATAATCCTGATTATATGCCCTCATCATAGTTTTTAGAGTTTGTTGTCACCTTTCCAAATCCCCTTGTGATTCATGATGATTAGCTGTTTACTTAAATTGTTTTATCCCCAAACTATTCATTATGTCCATAAATCACTGTGGCATGAAATTTGAACCCTGATCTGATTGTATTTCTTTAGGTAAACTATATATTGTAAAAAAAATTAGTTAATTCTTCCATAATTTTCTTTCTTGTAATGTTTCTCAAAGGTATTGCTTAAGGGAACCTGAAGACACATCCATTATTGTCAGTAAGTACTGATTTCCGCTTTTCATCTTAGGGTGGGGGTCCTACACAATCAATCATGACCCTAGCAAAAGGTGGAATGGGAATTAAAGGTGCCGGCTTAATCACTGCTTGTGGTTTCCCTATCACCTGACATGTGTGATGTATTCTACAGAATTTGATTACTTCCCTACGCAATCCAGGTGGAAAAAAATCTTTTTTGTATCTTCGTCTGTGTCTTTCTAATTCCTAAATGTCCCCCCATTGGAATTTCATAAGCAATCCTCAGAATCTCATTTCTATAGCCAAATGGTATTACAATCTGATGCACCTCCCTCCAACTTTCATTTGCTGAAGTATGCCTCCATTTTCCAAGTAAAACATTACCCTTAAGGTAATAACATTCTGGAATACACTTTGCCTCTGTTTCTGGGTAAGCTGTCTGATATAAATGTTTTATTTGCAACTCCTGTACTTTCTGTAACTCCACTAACTGTCTTGAGTTAAACACTTCAACTGAATTGTCCCCTGTTCCTTCCTCCTGAACAATGTTACCAAACACAGTGCCAGTTAATTGGACTTCCACACCTTTCCTCTGCCTTTGAACTTCCTGTTCTTCTTGTTTCAATCTATGAGCCTGTGATCTCATTATCACACAATATGGAAACAATCCAGGATGCTCTCTCTGCAACACTTCTACAGGCTGCTCAACTACCATAGGCATCACCCACACTTGTGATCCAGCTATAATAAATAAATTGAACCTCGGCAATGGGCAATTTTTCCATTACTCCAACAATCACCTCACCTGTTTTCCACTTACTCTTTAAATTTATCTTCCACAATGGAATAGGTTTAGCTTCTCCATGAACCCCACTTACTCTCACCTGTTCCTGAAATACCCCCTCTAAACAACAATTGCCACTATCCCACAACATTAAGGATTGACTAGCCCTTGTATCTCTTAAAATTTTAACATCTTTACTACTCCACCCTGTACACATGGAAAGACTTTCCCTTCACACACAAAATTTTTAAGCATTTCTGTAACCTGCTCCTCAGAATTCACTTGGGTAAATTGCGAACACAATCCCACTTCTTTACCTATCACTGATTCTTCGTGTTTTTACCTGTACACAAACCATTGGTTTTTCCTGTGCCTAAACCTTAGAACCCACAGTACTTTTACTTCCAGAACTTTTCTGCGCCCCTATAATTCCAACAGATTTTCCCTGTAATTTCCAACATACTGACTTCGTGTGTCCAACTTTATTACAATGAAGACACCTCAATTTTCAAATGTCACTTCTGCCCTCAGCACTTTCCTTTTTATTCTGAGAAAAAGCTTCCTGAGAATTTTGATCTGCTCCTTCTCTTCCCTGACTATCCACCTTCGTCCTTCTCTGATTTAAAAGGGTGACAAAAAAAGGTTTAGCCCTATGAACTAACTCATAATGATCAGCTATCTCTGTTGCTTGTCTTACCCTTTGAATCCTTTATTCCTCCACATGAGTTCTCACTACTGAAGGAATTGAATCTTTAAATTCTTCCAAAAGAATGACCTCTCTGAGAGCTGTCTGTATCTTTAATACCCATATCCACCAGTCAAAATGACTTTATTTTACTCTCTCAAACTCAATGTAAGTCTGCCCAGGCTGTTTTCTCATATTCCTAAATTTCTGCCTGTATGACTCAGGAACCAACCCATATGCACTCAAAACAGCCCTTTTTTTAACACTTCACAGTTCAACGACATTTCTTCTGATAGTAAAGCATAAATCTCATGTGCTCTACCCACCAACCTGGATTGTAACAACAATGTCCAGTTTGCCTGTGGCCATTTCATCTTCTCAGATGAAATAAAGAATGATTCAACATCCCTTTCCTCAAACTTTGGAAGAGCTTTTACAAATTTAGACATCTCCCCACTGGGTTCTGATCTGGAAATATATCCTTCCTCACCTGCTGGCATCTCTTTTTTAACTGCTTGAATTTTAAGCTGGAAATCTCTCTCTCTCTCTTTCCTCCTTTTCTAACCTTGCTATTTCTAATTCCCTTTCTTTTTTTTTCTCTCTCCTGCCTTTCTGCCTGTTCCCTTTGAAATGCTCTTTCTTTTTCTGCTGCCTCTAGTTCCAATTTTTTCATTTGCAACTGAATTTGAGCCCATTCCAATGACCCACCCCTTGGACCCATTCAGTCTCTTGGGTATTCCTTCCAATTTCAAGTGCTGTGCTATACCTTCAATTATGATTGATTGCTTTGCCCCTGTAGGTGATCCCAATTGTAACTTATCTGCCAATTCCATTAACTTAACTTTATTTACGTTTTGTAAACCAGCCAAAGTTATAGCATCAACTCCCAGACAAGCCTTCACAACTGCCAAAGCCATATTGCAGTCTTACCACTTCAAAAAAAACCTCACACCAACTCTTGAATTCAAAGTGCTTCTCGTACTCGTAACCTTAAGATTCACCAACTCCAACCCAATCAAGAAATTTCAAATATATCCTGGATGAGCCCCCAGTTTTGTTAAGGCACAGCCGATGGTAAATGCTAAGCTGCTCAAACTCCAAAAGGAAACTTGAAACAACTGCCTCAACTGTTTTGCAATTTGTATAAATTTTGAGATGCGTGCCTTGAATTCAGTAGTAACAAGAACACTGAGGCTTATAGATTTCTTACAAAACTAAATTAAACCTTTATTAATAGAAGAAATTATTTTAAGCACACATGTATATCTACAAATTACTATGTTAACTTCTAAATCCCCTAGTTTGTCTAAATCCCAGTTACACCTTTGTTAAGGCAACAGTAAGACATACAGATTTTAAAAGACCCAGGCAAAGTAACACACAATACCCTGAAACAGTCGATTTCAAAGTGAGTTTTCTTGATTTCAGCTCTTTGTAGACAGCAGCTTGAGGTTTAGATGCTGAAGGCTTTTCACACTTATTAGTTCTTAGAATGTCTTCCTTTGCACACAGCCTTCTCTCCTTTAAATGCAAATTTTCCCCTTTAAATGCAAATTCCCATTGTTTCACTATGTCTTTGGGCTTTAACTCTCCAATAATAAAAATCTCTCGTAGTACCAATTTTACCAGTAATCTTTGGGAAAAAATAAACACACTGTTTCTTAACTCCTCCTGGCGTAGTGAAACATTTCACCCCTCCTTTGAAATCAATCTTGTCTGGTTATTTAAAAAGCAAATGTTCCCTTTACACTTATATTTGTCTACTTAACATTTGAAACCTAGCTTATCTTCTGTTACATCAAAGCCTTCAGACCAGCTGCCTTTAATTCAATTAAGTCACACACACACACACATGCACACACGCACGTACTCACGCAAGTACACAGACCCCACTATTACTCTACAATAAAGTCCAATAACATTATGAAGATTATTATATCTTCCTGACAATCAGCTGAAGGATGGGGCAAGTGTGTATGGAGCTGATGGCCTTTCCTTGTCCAGGACACAAGGACATAAACATTCACCCATCTACAAAGGATTACATCGGATATACCGCACAGACAAAGGCCAATTAGCCCAACCAATCCATGCTGACATTTATGCTCCTGCCATCTTTCCTCATTTAAATCTATCATTGTAACCCAATATTCCCTTCTCCCCCTTGAGTTTATCTAGTTTCCCCTTAAATGCATCTACACTATTCACTTTAATCACTTGGTAGTGAGTTCCACATTCTCAACACTCTTTGGCTATAGAAGTTTCTTCTGAATCCCCTAATGGATTTCTTGGTTACTATCTTATATTGATGGCCTCCAAATATGTTCTTCCCCATAAGTGACAACGTTCTTCCTGTATCCACTCAAACAAAAACTTTCATAATTTTAAAGAACTCTAGGTCACCCCTCAGCCTTGTTTGTTCAAGAGAAAAGAGACCCAGCCTCTCAACCCTTTCCTGATGTGTATACCCAGGCATTTCTGGTATCATCCATGTAAATCTTCTCTGCATCCTCTCTAGTGCCTCTATATTCTTTTTATAATATGGTGACCAGAACTGTACACAGTGCTCTAGGTATGGTCTACCCAAGGTTTGATATAGGTTTAGCATAACTTTTCAGGTTTACCCCTCTAAAAATAAAGCCTAGTGCTTGCTTTGTTATTTGTAATGCTTTGTTAACTTGTGGCACAACCTTTAGTGATTGGAACGAAAACAAAAATACCTGGAAAAACTCAGCAGGCCTGACAGCATCTGTGGAGAGGGATACAGTTAACATTTCGAGTCCATCAACTGTATTCCTCGTCGCAGATGCTGTCAGATCTGCTGAGTTTTTCCAGGTATTTTTGTTTTTGTTCTAGATTTCCAGCGTCTGCAGTATTTTGTGAATCATCAATAGGAAGAGTCCACTGCTGTCCATGTGAGGCCATGGGCTCAAGACTCAAACTCTTCCAGTAGATCAGTGCTGCCGAGCTTAGTCCCAGCAGCAGAAATGGCTGCATTAGGCATTCTTCCTGACAATAATCAGTCCACAAATTGATGACTGTTAGATATTTACAATATTTTAGTAAAGATTTGCCTTTAAGCACTAGAGGGCACTGTAGTATGCTAGTATTAAAACGGATAAGAAGCTTTTAACTTCATCCGTGAGCAGAAAAAGAGAGAAATTAACAGATCCTTCTTAACTTGATTTGGTAACAATAGATGAGCAGTTCTATATAAAATCTAGCACTTCACCACATCAATCAAACACTCAGTCTCACTCTTGGAAAGAAAACCTTGTAAAATGTTAGAAGGACTGTGCATTTATTTTATGCCTTAGTATGTCCTTGGGATCTGGTAAAACACTCCACACGGGTGAACTTTTAACTCACTGTTTAATATTCAAATACGCAGAATTATGTGCGAGTTAAATCTGTGTTGAAGTTGATACCAATTTCTTACAACATTTCGATTTTAAAGGGGATGTTGGTAGCAGGTTTGCCTGTTTGGTATTAAGGGCCAGCAAATTTTACATCTGAAACCAGCTTTTCACTAGGGCTGGTGTAAAATTCTCACATCTTTTTAAATTGAGAGTCGCAGGTGAAGGCCAGATCCCTATTTACAATGGGCACCACCAAGGGTGGGGAGTGTAGTAGGAAGACAAGTAAAACAATGGTGACTAGTGTGACATCAAGCTTGGGTTTTAAGAGTTTCAAACCTCTTAGTAGGAAAAGCGGGAAGAATATTGACTGCAATGCTGCATGGCTGCAGGGGAGAGGTGTATATTTTGGTGCTTTGAGCATTTGCCATCGCATTACTAGACCCAATGTACCTCTGCATTACTGAGTGGGTAGGATTTGGATTCTCCCCTTCTATTTCCTATAGAATGAGTTCCTGACCTCAGCTCAGCTGTCTGACAAAGCTGCCAGGGGTAATGATACACCTCCGAGAAGGAAGGTAGAATTGGGGAAGTTATGTCGCTCACACAATTCCAAGAAGCCAATGTGTGAAATAGGAGTACATCAGGAGAAAAAAGTTAATGTCAAAATGCATGTCAGGCGGAAGCTTGTGATGTAAAAAGAAGAATGAGTTGATTAGATTCATGCTATATTAGTTAGAACAGTCTGAAAAGCAGTATAGTCACGGCTGTTACTTATGTATCGTAATCTTTGAACCAAAATCTAACCTTAAATCTAACCCCGATATCAAATTTAATCAAAATATCAACTATATCCTGAAGGCTCCACTTCATGCAAGCCCATTAAGGCTTTAAGGGATCACTGATCCTGAAACTGGAGTAAAACATTGGCAGAAATGTGTGAGTGCCATTGTATGTCATGACATCCCTGTCAGTTATGACTCCTGTCTGACCCTTGAAGCACGACAACTCACATTTGCACTGACAGAGATAGATTTCCCAACTTGAACCAAGTCCTGTTCACTCACCGCTCTTTTCGTCACTGACCTACGTTAGCTCCTGGTCCATCAATACCTCTCCCTACCTCTGTAACCTCCTCCAGCTCTCCAAGAACTCTGCATTCCCCCAATTTGGACGACTTCATTCATTCATTTCCAAATTCCTTTGTTCCGCCATTGGCAGCTGTACCTTCAGCTGCCCAGACCCTAAGTTCTGGAATTCAATCCCCAAACTGCTCTGTCACATCTTTCTCCTTCAAAATGCTCCTTGATATCTATCTCTTTGACTGAGCATTTGGTTAGCAGCCCTAATATATCCTTCTTTGGCAGGTGCCAATATTTGTCTGATAATTCTCTTGTGAGCTACCATGGGATGCTTTACTGCATTAATGGTGCTATATAAATGAAAGTTGTTGTTGTTAATTTCTTTGATCTGGTTTTCCCCTATTTCAGAATCAGCAGTGCCAGACATCGCGTTGATGTCCCAGAAATAACAAAATGTGTGTTTTCCTACTACACAAGTAAACGTAAAGGGCATTGTTAACAGTACTTCTGCGAAATGGAAAAACTACTTCACATATTTGGTACAATGCAAACCATTAATTAAACCTCTGTCATGGTTTATGACATCATCGCAAACCCGCAATAATTAAAATTCTTTAACACAGTACAGCTTGTGCATTATCAAGTGCACCTCGCCCTCCACTCCCCTGTCAGCATGCTGAAGGGACTGTTCCCTCCACAATGCCCTGGTCCACTCCTCAATTACTCCCATAACCTCCCCCTTCCTCTTCCCACAGCAACTTTCCATGCTAGCGCAGGAGATGCAACACCTGCCCTTTTACCTCCTCCTTCTCACCATCAACGCCCCAAACATCCTTCTGAGTAAAACAGTGATTTACTTGGACTTCTTTCAATTTATTATAGTGTAAACACTGCTCATGGTGCAGTGTCCTCCAGCTTCTCTAATGTTCCTCAGCAATGAGAGGAAAAAAATCTGCCACTATCATGAAGTAGGAGCAATGGGAGCATTGTGTCCTGGTCTTGCATGCAGTGGCACACAAACAAGTTTAATGACCTAACCAAGTCAAGAAAGGTCAGTGCACTTGCTGATTCACATACATCCTGTAGATGGTGGACAGGCTTTGGGAAGTCAGTAGTTGAATTACTTGCTGCAGAACTCCTAGCCTCTGACCTGCTCTGGTAGCCACAGTATTTATATGGCTAGTCCAGTTCAGTTGCTGTCAATAGTAACCCCCAGGGATATTGATAGTGGGGGATTCAGTGATGGTAATGCCATTGAATGTCAAGGGGCGATGGTTAGATTCTCTCTTGTTGGAGATGGTCATTGCCTGGCCCTTGTGTGGTGTGAATGTTACTTGTCACTTGTCAACCCAAGACTGGATATTATCTGAGTCTTGCTGCACTTGGACATGGACTGTTGTAGTATTTGAGGAGTCGCAAATGATATTGAACATTGTGCAATCATCAGTGATCATCCCCACTTCTGACCTTATGATGGAAGGAAGGTCATTGATGAAGCAGCTGAAGATGGTTGGGCCGAGGACACTACCCTGAGGAACTCCTGCAGCGATGTCCTGGAGCTGAGATTACTGACCCCCAACAACCACAACCATCTCCCTCTGTGCCTTTAAGGGCCTAAAACAGCAGTCTGATGATTCCTCACAGAACCACATTCCTTCTGAGGGTGCACCATCACAGGATAGGCAGCCAGGGACCATCCAGCAATGGGTTCTGTTAGACTCTGGCTTTTCACCTGGAGATTCACAATTCACAAGTGAGCATGAGCTGACACTGATGGCAGGGGAAGCTATGAAGAGTCCCCAAGATCTGCTCAGGATAACAAACCCAGGGACAATCATTGGGAGGGGGAATGATTCAGGTACAGAAGCAAGTTGCTGAAGCACTGCTAGATGTGCCATGCGCACTCCCCACAATCGCAGAAGGGTTGGAGGAATCCAACTAGATCACTGGTGGGTTAGTGGCAAAGGAATTGTGAGAATGTTTGCTATGAAGAGAGTGACTTCCTGCATGGATATTCGAGAACAGCTCTCAAATGAGTCCATGGGGGCCATGATCACGGGCATGCAGGGAATGTCTACCAGCTCGATTCCACCACTGTTGCTAAATTATCAGACTGATTAGCTCAGTTGGCTAGAGTGTGATGCAGGATGACTCAACCCCTGTACTGGCTGTGGTAGTTCATGGAGGACAGCCTCCTCAACTTGCCACACTTGTGGAAGGGTGCTCCTCAAGCTGTATAACCAATTGTATCACTCTAATGGAGGAGCGATGTCTATGGTCCTTTGTGGACTATGGTTAATTACCCCTATCTGACATTCAATATTGGATGAGTGGAAATGACCTCCAATTGAATATTGGGAAGATTGAAGCCATAGTTTATGGTGCCTGCTCCAAACACCATTCCCAAACTACTGACTCCATCCATCTCTCTGGTAATAGTCTGAGACTAAGCCAGGTCATTCACAGCTTGGTGTCGTATTTTACCCCGAGATGATCTTCCGAATTCACATTGATGCCATAACTAAAACTGCCTATCTCCACCTCCATAACATTGGCCGACTTCACCCTGCTGCTGAAACCCTAATTCATCCTTTTGTTACCTCTACACTTGACTAATCCAATACACTTCTGGTTGCTAACCACATTCTAATCTCGATGAATTTGAGGTCATTGGTAACTCTGCTGCCCATGTCTTAAGTCACGTTCACCTAATCCTCCTGTGCTCCCTGATCTACATTTTCTCCCAGTTAAGTAACATCTTGATTTTTCTCATCCTTGTTTAAATATCTCTCCTGGCCCTCCTTCCTCCCTATCTCTGTAACTTCCTCCAGCCTCACAACTCTCCAAAATATCTGTAGTCATCTAATTCTGGCCTCTTTGGCACCTCAGAGTATACTTGGTCTACCATTTGTGTCGTGTTTTCAGTTGCCTTGGCCCCAAGTTCTGGTATTCCCTCCCTACACCTCTCTGCCTTCTACCTCACTTTCCTCATTTAAGATGCTCCTTAAAATCTACTTCTTTAACCAAGCTTTTGGTTATCTGACCTAGAATCATCTTATATGGCTTGGGTGTCAAATTTAGTTTTATAATGCTCCTGTGAAGCGCCTTGGGATGTTTTATAGGTTAAACGTGTTATATAAGTTGTTGTTGTTGTGAACAGGATGACAGATGCCTTATCTTTGGCCTTAAAATGTGCCACTGAATGGCGTCAATTTGGTTAGCTACAGAGTGGTAAGAGTGATGTGGTAGTGGTGCAGGAAGGGGATGACAATGAAAGAGGACATAGAAGTGGGGACTCCACTCAGAAGTACTCCCACTTCTCACCCACTGCCTCCGCCTTAGCCAGTACTCAACATGCTATCCTGTCTCCCAATGACCAAGTCTGCCCCTGCACAGGTTCAGGTGGAGCTGTTTTTGGCTGGGGTCTTATGGACTCCAAAATCCAGAGGCCATAGGTCAATAGCATCTTAGCAGCCAGAACAGGGGTCTGAGAAGCTGGCCTCTACCTCTGCTGAAGCCCCATGGGATACACCTTGTAGAAATGGTAGGGAGAGAAAGCTATTGTAATTCATCAAGGTTATGCATATGGGTGTTTGGTAAAATGTCATGTTGTTAAGTTTCTTTTTTTATGATAGCACATTAAATTTAATTATTTGTATCGCTTCCTCATCTGCCCATTATTGAGTCTCGAGTGCCAACTTGCCCTTTCAATTACTTCATGATGAATGTCAATTCATGAGGGAACCCATCAGGGGATGTGCAACAGATATACGCTTGGTTGAAATCTGTTTTGTGCAAAGTTGGCTGAGGGCGGTGGAAATGGGTTGGAGGCTATCATTTTTAAATTTTTTCCAGTGTGAGTCAGCAACTGAACCGTCTTCGGGCTCTAGAGCAACATGACTACCATGCTTCAGGTGTCAATGTCTTACTAATTACATTGTTAAGGTTTAATGGTAATTACATTGTTAAACAAGTGATGAGTATTTGTACACCTACAAATGGGGATAGCTGGGACACTGGTGTGTTGGAGTAATGCTGTCTGTGAACAAAGTCAATAAATCTTCCCAGCAAAGAAAACGGCTGTGCCTTAGTTTTAGCTTCATCCACCAGCATGGATCCAGTTAACATCAGGTGCCTAGATAGATCTGGAGGTGACTGTCAGTACCTTGGGCTCCTGGCATCACCTGAGCCTGAAGGGAGCTGCATTTGATTAAAGTTTCCACTTTTATTTTGAGCATTCTTTAATGTTCTTGTAATCAAATGATGCTTGATCAGCTCCTCAGTCATCTTCCACCTCTAATACTCTCTGCTGTGCCATGTTATGCAGGAAACAGCACATCATTCTGGATACCCTTGCTAGTGAGTATTGAAAGGCACCTCCAGATCGATCTAGGCACCTGAAGCACATCTTCAACATAGTAGTGATGTAGCTCTTGTTGTGGCACTTTTGGGCCTCATTGGTGGGTGTCCTAAGCATGTTTGCAGTGGGTTTCCTTTGTCCCCTACAAGCCAGCCCTATCTGTTCTCTGGTACAAAGAGGTTTACACTGTTGGACAGCTGCAAAATAAAAGCAACATGACAGCTCCAGAGGAATTCAGCACACACCTGCATGAACCTCTTACTCTGGTTGCACACCAGCTGTACATTGATAGATACCTTACAGTTGGTAAAAACTCCTGGTTCATCTGGTGGTCCTGACATTGGCACGTGTGTCACATGTGTGCCTTTGAGAAGCTTGAGACACAAATCTGACTGTCCACTCAGTCTGGCTATTGTTATTGCAGGGGAAGATGGACATCAGTCGCTGCCCTGGCAACCAACTCATCTGTGATCTGCCTTATACAACAATGCGGCTGATTGAGAGGCTCCTGAATTGGTGGCTCATTGGTAGGAGCCGGGGCAAAGAAATTGGGAGCAGTGGTGACTTTCAAACCAGTAGGCAATGTCCGCCACCAGATCATGAAGGAGGCTGCAGATGTCTGTGATCATCTGTTGATGACTGTGACCATTTGTCGTGTCAATCTGAGCCTGCAGAAGCACTACTCTCCCCACAGGGCAAGGGAACTGAGCCTTTCTCTCAACCCTTCCACATGAAGAGTTCCTCCTGAGCCCTCAGCCCCTCTGTTGTTCCTTTCTCTGCTCTTCTCCACTCTGTCCTGCTTTCTGCTGTTCTCCAGATCTGCGTTAAGCACCTCTCTGTCATGTACCACTTTCTTGTGCACCTGCAGATCCCACCAACATATAGACATGACCTTGATGTCATGTCTTCCCTGTTCTATTTCCTATAAAAAAAACATCCACTCCACCGTCCAATCCACCCACCAATCTCTACCACATCCTGCTGTTGTTCATTTGAAAATTATGAAACATGGCTGTGATCACAAAGCAGCTGTAAGCACACAACCATTATTCATATCAGGCAATCAGAACTATGAATACCGCCATAAAGTGCCATTCAATCTCATCTCAGTTTCACTGCCATGTTTCCTGACCCCTGGGAAACCTGTGCTGGGGGCAAGTCCAAACTTCTGCTGATATCTCTTCAAATATGCCGCTTGGCATGTGATAATGATTGGCTCCCACGAGATAATGATTGACACCAACAAGTTATCCTCTAATAGATCTCCCTAATTCAAAAATGGGCACATTGGAGGTGGGGTAGTGTTGGGTTTGAGAACTTTCAATTTTGCACTTTCTCACAAGCCCCTGGGAGATAACATGTTCCTCATTACATTCTGTCCACTGTATTAACAGTGACATTAATTCACTTAAAATATACAACTTTACATCCCAAATAAATAGTGCACTGAGGAATGACATTCAAGTGAGTTAGATCATTGTTTTTATTCTTTCACGGGATGTGAGCATCACTGGCAAGGCCAGCAGTTGTTACCCATCCTTAATTGCCCCTTGAGAAGGTGGTGAGCTGTCTTCTTGAACCACTTCAGTCCATGTGGTGTAGGTACACCCACAGTGCTGTTAGGAAGGGAGTTCCAGGATTTTGACCCAGCAACAGTGAAGGACAAGCGATATAGTTCCAGGTCAGGATGGCATGTGGCTTGGAGAGGAACTTGCAGGTGATAGTGTTCCCATGCATCTGCTGCCCTTGTTCTTCTAGGCAGTAGCAGTTGTAGATTTGGAAGGTGCTTTTGAAGGAGCCTTGGCGAGTTTCTGCTGTGCATCTTGTAGATGGTACACACTGCTGCCACTGTGTTAGTGATGGAGGGAGTGCACGTTTGTGGATGGGTTGCCAATCAAGTGGGCTGCTTTGTCATGGATGGTGTTGAGCTGCTTGAGTGTTGTTGGAGCTGCACTCATCCAGTTGAGTGGAGAGTATTCCATCAGAGTCCTGACTTGTACCTTCATGCATTAATATCATGAACAATAATTTCTAGGCATTTATGTGGAGATGGATATATACGATCATAAACCTCAATTTTTCAGCCAAGAAATACTTGAACGAAGCCAATATCTTCTTTCAACAATTTCTTTGTGCTTATAGTCTAACGGAATAACAACTGTTTTATGTTAGACTGTTCTGATTCCAGTTTTGCATTTTGCATTGCATTTACTGGGAGAGTCTTTGCAAATCCGGTAAAGTTTCTGTCCTACTTTTAGCATCAGGAGGCAGTGCAGATTAATATCTCCTAAATTCAGGTGGGGGAAATGAGGAGGTATTTTTACACTCTAGAGTTCTTAAGATCTTGAATGCACTGTCTGAAAACACAGCGAAAGCAGATTCAGTTGTGACTTTCAAAATGGGATTGGATATATATACTTGAAAAGGAGAAATTTGCAGGGCTATGGGGAAAGATCAGGGGATTAGGACTGATTGGATCTTTCAATGAGCTGATGCAGGCATGATGGGCTGAACGAATTCCATCTGTGCAGTCTGATTTGACTTTGAAACTATCATCAGAGGCACAGAGTTTTGAAGTACTGTATTTGAAACAAATGCTTTATAATTGTTTATCTAATTTTTTTAAAGGACAAGCAATCTTTCCATATGTGGCACGAGGCTCCTACACCTATTACCAGCAGAACTTACTACACCCTCAATATTTTATTGTATTTTCACTTGACAATGGTATTCTTGCAAACAATATTGTCATGCATGACCCAGTTTCTTCCATTCTTGGGGGATAGTCACATACTGAGAACTACTCAGCTTTATCTCACCAATGATCAAATGCCTAGAATTTGATGCAGCAGCAAAATTGGCATTATGGTTCTCATTGAGAAATAAAGTTAATCATTTCTTGCAAAGTTGGCAATATTGAAAGGAATAAATTACTACAATTAAATTTACAACTTTGATTTGTAGGTTGGAAGGGCGCAATTAGAATCAGATACTGAAGGCAGTTCTCTGAATATGAGGCACTTAACTATTTTCACATTATTTGAAGCGTTCAGTAGGGTCACCAAAAACTTTCAAGATGACTTTATTCTGCTATTGGATTTTGGGATCACTCGGTGCTCATGTCCTCTGAAGTTGCCAGCAGGAGAATGCTTACTAAATATTTTTACTTAAAGCCAGAGATGGTTTCAGCAGAAAGTCAGAAAATTGCTCCATCTATTCCACACTGGTGCCTTTCTCTGAGTTAACCGCCTATCCCAATCCCAATCTATTCACGCCCTTTAATGTTCTTTTCCATCCAAGCGATGTGTAATTCTCTTGTCACATAATTAATGGATCTTGCCTCAACAACAACTTGGGTAGAGATGTTCACATTCCACAGCCAGAACTTTTTGCTCGTCGGGTGGACACACGCAGGAGTCAGCAGCAAGCTCGCCGACAATTGACAGGGCCTATTGAAGCCATTAAAGATCTAACTGAATGAAGTTTTTCACTGCCCTGGTCCACTTATGGTTGGCGGGCAGGTGAAAAGACCAAGCGGCCTTTGGATTTTTTTAGGAAACTCCAACAGCAATTAAAAATTAAATAAAAATTTTAACATTTCGTTCATAACATGTCGCCGCTCATGGGTCATGTTTTTTTTTTAACATCTTAAAACTCTTTTTAATTTTCAAAAATCTTTATCTCCCTGAGGCAGCTCTGCCTCGGGGAGCTTTTCTTGTGAGCACCCATGTGCATGCATGAACTTGCACACTCGCCCTCCTCCACTCCCCCACTACCCCCCCCACCCCGCCCAACCCCAGCCCACAGTGCAGAGCATGTTTCACGCTGGGTGGGCCTTAATTGGCCCGCCAGCAAGAAATCATGGTCAGGCCCCCATCGCTCCAGCTCT
Organism: Carcharodon carcharias; assembly: GCF_017639515.1. Lineage (NCBI taxonomy): Eukaryota > Metazoa > Chordata > Chondrichthyes > Lamniformes > Lamnidae > Carcharodon > Carcharodon carcharias. The sequence continues at coordinate 127,922,558 of NC_054481.1, forward strand.
TCCCCGCCAAGCCCCACCCAACAATGGCAAGATTCTGCCCTATGCTTCTGTTTCCACTGGCCTATCTGGAAGATCACTCCACGTACTAATTATACAAAGAAGTACTTGATGCTATTAATCAGGATCTGCTTATTGATGATAGAAAATTACTGCCGACGCTGGAAATCTGAAATAAAAACAGAAAATGCTGAAAAACTCAGCAGCGTCGGTAGAGAGAAACGGAATTAACATTTCGAGTCCTTATGACTCTTCAAAGCTCTGAAGAAGAGTCATACGGAGTTGAGTTTTACAGCATTTTCTGTTTTTATTTCTACTATCGATAGTTTACCTTGTGTCTGCTTGTCCCACCGTTGTGGTTTAACTTACATGCGAACATATAGAATTAGGAGCAGGTGTAGGCCCCTCGGCCCCTCGAGCCTGCTCTGCCATTCAATAAGATCATGGCTGACCTGAATGTAACCTCAACCCTACATTCCTGCCTTTTCCTGTTAACCTTTCACCCCTTGTTAGTCAAGAATCTATCTAGCTCTGCCTTAAAAGTATTCAAAGACTCTGCTTCCACCGCCTTTTGAGGAAGAGAGTTCCAAAGACTCACAAACCCTCTGACAGGAAAAAATTTTCCTCACCATATAAATAATAAGCTTCTTTTTTATTCTTCCTGCCAAAATGAATGATTTCACATTTGCCCACATTATACTCCATTTACCAATTCTTTGCCCACTCACTTAACCTGTCTATGTCACTTTGTAGCCTCCTTATGTTTTCTTCACAATTTACTTTCCTACCTTTCTTTGTGTCATCTGCAAATTTAGCAACTATTCCTTTCGTCCCTTCATCCAGGTCATTTATATAAATTGTAAAAAGTTGAGGCCCCAGCACTGATCCCTGTGGCACACCGCTCACCACCTCCTGCCAAGCAGAAAAAAGACCCATTTATGCCAACCCTCTGCTTCCTGTTAGCTAGCCAACCTTCCATCCATGCCAATGTGTTACCACTTACACCATGAGCTTTTATTTTCTGCAATAACCTTTGATGTGGCACTTTATCAAATGCCTTCTGGAAATCTAAGTCCAGTACATCCACCAGTTCCCCTTTATTCACAGAATGTGTGATTCCTACAAAGAACTCCAATAAACTGGTTAAACATGATTTCCCTTTTACAAAATCATGTTGACACTGCCTGATTGCCTTGAATTTTTCTGAGTGCCCTGCTATAACATCTTTAATAATAGCTTTGAACATTTTCCCTATGACAGATGTTAGGCTAACTGGCCTATAGTTTCCTGCTTTCTGTCTCCCTCCCTTTTTGAATCAAGGAGTTATATTTGCCATTCTCCAATCTAATGGAACCTTCCCCGAATCTAGGGAAGTTTGGTAAATTAAAACCAGTGTATCAACTACCTCATTAGCTACTTTGTTCAAGACCTTATGGTGAAGTCCATCTGGACCTGGGGATTTGTCAGCCCACAGCCCCAGCAGCTTGCTCAATTCCACTTCCATGGTGATTGTAATTTTCCCAAGTTGCTCCCTACCTTCTATTTCCTGATTTACAGCTATTTCCAGAATGTTACTCCAGAATGTGTCCTCTATAGTGAAGACTGAAGCAAAAATCCTGTTTAATTCATCTGCCATCTCCCTACTTTCCATTATCAATTCCCTGGACGCACTCTCTATAGGATCAATGCTCACTTTGTTAATTCTTTTCTTATTTAAATATCTACAGAAACTCTCATTATCCATCTTTATATTACTAGCTAGCTTTCTCTCATACTCTAATTTCTCCCTCCTTATTAATCATTCTGTCATTCTTTGCTGCTATTTATATTCTTTCCAATCTTCTGACCTGCCACCCATCTTTGCTAGAGTATATGCTTTTTCTTTAAGTTTGATACTGTCTTTAACTTTTTTAGTTAACTATGGATGGTGGGCCCTCCCCTTGGAATTTTTCTTTACCATTGAAATGTATCTATTCTGTGTATTCTGAAATATCCCGTTAAATGTTTGCCACTGAACTTAAAGTAGAGCTTCTAATTTACCCTTTTTATACTGTTTGCAAGGATCTCAATGACAGCTCACCCTCTGGCATCCTTTCTAGGATGAAGAGTCTGAAATTTCCAGCCTTTCCTCATGATTCTGTTCTACAGCACCAGAGCTCTGCCTTGTATGTTAATCAAAATGAGAAAATAACTAGAAAAGCAATGGATCTTCATCAGAATCTGAAAGAGAAAGTAAGGATCATGTTTGGTGACCCTTCATCAGAAAGGATCAAACGTGAAACTTTTACCTATTTTCCCCTTGACTAATCTGTTGTGCATTTTTCCCCTTTCAGAGGCTGACTAATCTGTTGTGCATTTGAAGAATTTTTGGTTTTATTCGAAATTTCTAATATTATTTATTTTCATTTCCAATTTTCAGATTTTTCTCATTGTACCTAAGCTGCATTCCAAATTATGCTAGCAGAAAGCTTTATAAAATAAAGAAAAAATTGGCAGCTGACAACATACTTATTGTGTTGCAGTAAAATTGTGTTAAGAAATGAATCCCTTAGCTGTGGTCAACTGAAATTATTGAATTATTTAATCAAGCACCTCACCAAAACATTCATGCATATGCAGCACATTCCTGTAAGTCTATAACTAAATTGCAGCAACTTTGTTTGTGCTTAAAGATTTTGGCACATTTGTCTCTAAACATTACAGTTATCACACAGGCAGTCATGTACCCACCATGACGAGAGGACAAATTTAACACATAGATGAATTCCTAACCATTGAAGATTGGATTTACAGGAGGCAATAGTTCTTGCTCTTATGTGCCAATTTCCATTTAGTGTTGATTTATTCAGATGTAAATTAGAAAAGATTATTTCAGAAAATAAGGCATTGACATACAGTATATGAGTAATTTCAGACTTGACATGTGTTAGTGTAGCAAATGTTGGAGGGATAGATAATGTTAGACTCATGGTTTTCAAAGCTCTCCCATTGGAATATTTCTTGTGTCATGCCTGGGTTTGTTGTAGGCTAATTGATAGAGATTGATTGCTCTGGTTATTCACTAAATTAATCATTGGGCTCCAATATCATTATACCATGTGACGACCAGGATTGTGGCTGGTGAACTAAAAACAATCCTTGTCTCCTTTAGTTCAGTAATTCCTAAGTTCCAGCATCCAAAGCTATATACAGGGTGTTTAATAACTCTGAATGTATGCTTGATAGAAGCAAATTGTAAACGAGGTATGAAAGCATAATTCTTAAAGTTTTAACACAATACAATTGAAATTTCGGGGCTTCAATATAACTATTATTTTATGTGATAAATCGTTCACTCCCATTTTCTAACTTATTGAAAACGTTGATCTGTTGCTGTTGAGTAGTTTCATGAACATTAACACAATATTAACAACAAAACATTAACATTAAAAAATGTTATTAATTATGCCTTAATTTGTTGTTTAAAGCTTGCTCTTATCACGTGTATGTCCAAAGTCAATAAAGTTGCACGAGGACCCTATAAACACCCTGTATATAATGGAACAAATAACATCAAACAACATGCAAGCCCAACCAACAATGTATCAAACTCTCCTAATGGTAGCATCTGAACAGTAAATCCCTTGATTGTTAAATTCTTCCAGGAAATAGTATCAACTGGAAAACACCATGGAGAAAACGAGGATAAGAAAGATTGTACTTACTTGGTGTTTAAATTCAGAGGTGAGTTTGGATGGTCCAGATGTTGCCTTAATTAAGTCCCCAAGTATTAAGATCAAGAAAACTGTTATCGTTGATTTTCTTTTGAAACACAGCATGATTTAGAAGATCTCTGTGAGTAAGAACTGCTACAGAATCTTGATTAACCAGCTTGCTATAGATCTGCACTTCGCTGATAAAAGCACAGCCCGTGTTTTTCTGCAAATGAAAAGGGAAGTCAAAGCCAACTACTGATGAGATCTAACCTTTACAGCTCTTGACAGTATCTCTTCATCCATGTGTCATTCCAACCTGCCTTTTTATATTACACTTTAATGGTTACTCTAAGTGCAACTTTGTTTAAAATATTGAAAAATAACAGTGCAGTTCCTGTTCTTGTCAATTGAAATGCCCATTAAATAACAACAGATTTGCTTAAACATTTTTTTCAAAGAAAACCTCAAAAGGAACTTTCTTGCAAAACAATTGCTAAGAAAAACAGATTTGCTTTTACAGTTTTGTGCAGTTCAGTCTTGCATTGCGTGTTTAGATAAATCACAGAATACTAGCATGTGACAGGTGTGAAGAGGTAATAACAAAAATGGAAAAAAAAGACTTGCATTTACACAGCTCCTTAGAAGACCTCAGGATGTCCCAAAGTGCTTTACAGCCAACTGAGTACTTTTGAGGTGTAAATGTAGGAAAACCGGCAACCAATTTACTGAAAGCAAGCTCCTACAAACAGCAATGACCAAATAATCTGTTTTTGTGATGTTAATTGAGGGTTAAGTATTGGCCAGGTATAATTCCATTGTTCTTCTTCAAAATAGTGCCATGGGATCTTTTATGTACACCTGAGAGGGCAGTCGGGGCCTCAGTTTAACGTCTTATCTGAAAGACTGCATCTCTGACAGTGCAGCACTGCCTCAGTAGTGCACTGTGTCAGTCTTGTTTTCCGTGCTCAAGCCCTGGAGTGCAACTTAAACCCACAGCCTTTTGACTCAGAAGTGAGAATACTCCCAACTGATCCGTGGTTAGGTTGGTTGTCAGTGTTGATAATGGAAGTGTGGATTTTTGCTAAAATTTGTACATCAGGGTGACCAACTGTCCTGGATTTCCCTTGTCTGTCCCCTATTTGAAGCCCTTGTCACATTCTCACTGAGCCACCACCCCCTCACCGCTGTCACAGAGCCAGCTGGAGACCCTACTGTCCCTGACTGGCACCTCCCCTCCAGCTCTTACAGGTTCACCAGCACCCACTGCCCACCCCACTTCCTCGCTTGGGTGCCAAAGTGTCCCTTGTTTTATTCCCCGAGAGTTGGTCACACCCTGTTGTACATTTATAGAAAGTAAAGAACGCACAGCCACAAAAAAGGTCAGGTATAGTGCCCTGATCACTCAATGACTGAAGGCCAGTTTCCCATGAAGATTAATTGCCATCACATGTTTATTGATATGAGGATTGATTTAGTGAGTCTGGCAAAATTTGTACATCTAATTTAAAATGTTATATTCCTTCTATTTTAGAAGGGACACATGAATGTAGCAGACAGTGCATTATAGACAACAACAATTGCATTTATATATCACCTTTAATGTAGTAAACCATTCCAAAGCACTTACAGGAGTACTATCAAATAAAATCAGACCATTGCACCACATAAGGAGATATTAGCGCAGATAACCAAAGCTTAGTCAAAGCGATAGGTTTTAAGGATTATTTTAAAGGATGAAAGAGAGAGAGGCAGAGAGGTTTAGGGAGGAAATTTCGGAGTTTAGGACCTTGACAGTTGAAGGTACAGCCATCTATAATGGAGTGACTAAAACTGTGAATGCGCAAGAGGGTAGACTTGAAAGAGCGCAGATATCTTGTAGGTTCGGAGAAGGGTACAGAGTTAGGGAAGGACAAGGCCATGGAGGGGTTTGAAATCAAGGATGCGAATTTTAAAATGGAGCTGCTGCTTCACCAGGAACCAATGTAGAAGTGACCAGCGAACCGACCTTGGTGTGCATTAGGACACAGGTAGCAGTTTGGGATGAGCTTAAATTTGTGGGAGGTGAAGATGGGAGACTGCCAAAAATGTGTTGCAATAGTCAAACCATGGGGTAATAAAGGCATGGATGAGGGTTTCAGCAGCAGGTGAGTTATGGCAGGAGGAGTGGTAAGAAGGCAGAGCACGTCGTTCCTGGGATTAGGTTAAGATAAGGATCATAGGGCCTTCTTTTATAGGAACTTACTTGGAGATGTAAGAAAATGTCCTTTCAATGAATAATTGACTCATCTTTCTCCCAGCACATATCTCAGGCAAGTCTTGCATTAATTCTTAACCTTGTAGAATGAACTTACGCCATTACATGACAGTTAGTCCTTACATGTGATGTGCCTTATGGGAAATGAGGAGTAGTGAGTAGTTTTGGGGATAGTTGAGGATTAGAAGTTTATCCAAATGCTAAATTAAAAGTAATTAGCTTCTGGAGCAGATAATAAAGATGGATGCTAGAAAATATATAAAGAATACAGTGAAGCTACTAAAAAGAATGATTGAAACGTCAAGAGAGAATATGAAGGAAAATTGCCTAAAAACATAAAAGGCAGTAAAGTGTTTTTCTAAGAATACATTAGTGGCAGTAAGAGGATATCAAGGTAAGAGATTTATATAATATGTAAGAAGGAATAATATAAGTACAATATATAATACATTAGGAAAGCTAACTATGCTTGTGAACATGGCTCTGGAGAGGTTTAGAGGTGGGGAAGGTTCTCACTGTCTCCGCAGTCACTGGGGCTCTGGGGAGTTTCGAGTTGAAAACGCGCCCGCGGGATGTCCACAGACACACCCGGTAGGAGCGGCTCGGCGGGAAGAGGGGGACCGGCTCGAGCGCTTCACCCGGAGACAGGGACAGGGAGAGAGACGGGGTGAGGGGTGGGGGGGAGGGGAGAGACAGACAGACAGACAGACAGACAGACAGACAGGGGGGGAGGGGAGAGACAGACAGACAGACAGACAGGGGGGGGGGAGGGGAGAGGGGGGATTCTGTCTGCCGCGGGAGGACATGGCGGCCGAGGCCGCGCTCTCTCAGGTATTTGTATCTGTTGCTCTTCTCCCGGAGCGTCCGGGTAACCCCTCCCCCCCCTCACTAACCCCCCCTCCCCCCCCCTCACTAACCCCCCCTCACTAACCCCCCCTCCCCCCCGCCTCATTAACCCCCCCTCACTAACCCCCCCTCCCCCCCGCCTCATTAACCCCCCCTCCCCCCCGCCTCATTAACCCCCCCTCCCCCCCGCCTCATTAACCCCCCCTCACTAACCCCCCCTCCCCCCCCTCACTAACCCCCCCTCACTAACCCCTCCCCCCTCACTAACCCCTCCCCCCTCACTAACCCCCCTCCCCCCTCACCAACCCCCCCTCCCCCCCCCTCACTAACCCCCCCTCCCCCCCCTCACTAACCCCCCCTCACTAACCCCCCCTCCCCCCCGCCTCATTAACCCCCCCTCACTAACCCCCCCTCCCCCCCGCCTCACTAACCCCCCCTCACTAACCCCCCCTCCCCCCCCTCACTAACCCCCCCTCCCCCCCGCCTCATTAACCCCCCCTCACTAACCCCCCCTCCCCCCCGCCTCACTAACCCCCCCTCACTAACCCCCCCTCCCCCCCCTCACTAACCCCCCCTCCCCCCCGCCTCATTAACCCCCCCTCACTAACCCCCCCTCCCCCCCCGCCTCACTAACCCCCCCTCCCCCCCCCTCACTAACCCCCCCTCACTAACCCCCCCTCCCCCCCCTCACTAACCCCCCTCACTAACCCCCCCTCCCCCCCGCCTCATTAACCCCCCCTCACTAACCCCCCCTCCCCCCCGCCTCACTAACCCCCCCTCACTAACCCCCCCCTCCCCCCCCTCACTAACCCCCCCCTCCCCCCCCTCACTAACCCCCCCTCCCCCCCCTCACTAACCCCCCCTCACTAACCCCCCTCCCCCCTCACTAACCCCCCTCCCCCCTCACTAACCCCCCCTCCCCCCCTCACTAACCCCCCCTCCCCCCCTCACTAACCCCCCCTCACTAACCCCCCCTCCCCCCCCTCACTAACCCCCCCCTCACTAACCCCCCCTCCCCCCCTCACTAACCCCCCCTCCCCCCCCTCACTAACCCCCCCTCCCCCCCCTCACTAACCCCCCCTCCCCCCCCTCACTAACCCCCCCTCCCCCCCTCACTAACCCCCCCTCCCCCCCCTCACTAACCCCCCCTCCCCCCCCTCACTAACCCCCCCTCCCCCCCCTCACTAACCCCCCCTCCCCCCCCTCACTAACCCCCCCTCCCCCCCCTCACTAACCCCCCCTCCCCCCCCTCACTAACCCCCCCTCCCCCCCCTCACTAACCCTCCCTCCCCCCCCTCACTAACCCTCCCCCCTCTCCCCAACCCCCCCTCCCCCCTCACTAACCCCCCCTCCCCCCTCACTAACCCCCCCTCCCCCCTCACTAACCCCCCCTCCCCCCCTCACTAACCCCCCCTCACTAACGCCCCTCCCCCTCACTAACCCCTCCCCCCCTCACTAACCCCCCCTCACTAACCCCCCCTCCCCCCCCTCACTAACCCCCCCTCCCCCCCCTCACTAACCCCCCCTCCCCCCCTCACTAACCCCCCCTCCCCCCCTCACTAACCCCCCCTCCCCCCCTCACTAACCCCCCCCTCCCCCCCCTCACTAACCCCCCCTCCCCCCCCTCACTAACCCCCCCTCCCCCCCCTCACTAACCCCCCCTCACTAACCCCCCTCCCCCCTCACTAACCCCCCCTCATTAACCCCCCTCCCCCCTCACTAACCCCCCTCCCCCCTCACTAACCCCCCCTCCCCCCCTCACTAACCCCCCCTCACTAACCCCCCTCCCCCCTCACTAACCCCCCCTCCCCCCCCTCACTAACCCCCTCTCCCCCCCCTCACTAACCCCCCCTCCCCCCCTCACTAACCCCCCCTCCCCCACCTCCCCAACCCCCCCTCCCCCCTCACTAACCCCCCCTCCCCCCCTCCCCCCTCACTAACCCCCCCTCCCCCCCTCCCCCCTCACTAACCCCCCCTCCCCCCCTCCCCCCTCACTAACCCCCCCTCCCCCCCCTCACTAACCCCCCCTCCCCCCTCACTAACCCCCCCTCCCCCCTCACTAACCCCCCTCCCCCCCTCACTAACCCCCCCCTCCCCAACCCCCCCTCCCCCCTCACTAAGCCCCCCTCACTAACGCCCCTCCCCCCTCACTAACGCCCCTCCCCCCTCACTAACCCCCCTCCCCCCTCACTAACCCCCCCTCACTAACGCCCCTCCCCCCTCACTAACCCCCCCTCACTAATCCCCCCTCCCCCTCACTAACCCCCCCTCCCCCCTCACTAACCCCCCCTCCCCCCTCACTAACCCCCCTCCCCCCCTCACTAACCCCCCCTCCCCCCCTCACTAACCCCCCCTCCCCCCCCTCACTAACCCCCCCTCCCCCCCCGCACTAAGCCCCCTCCCCCCCTCACTAACCCCCCTCCCCCCCTCACTAACCCCCCCTCCCCCCCTCACTAACCCCCCCTCCCCCCCTCACTAACCCCCCTCCCCCCCTCACTAACCCCCCTCCCCCCCCTCACTAACCCCCTCCCCCCCCTCACTAACCCCCCCTCCCCCCCTCACTAACCCCCCCTCCCCCCCCTCACTAACCCCCCCTCCCCCCCCTCACTAACACCCCCTCCCCCCCCTCACTAACCCCCCTCCCCCCCCTCACTAACCCCCCCCTCCCCCCCCTCACTAACCCCCCCCTCCCCCCCTCACTAACCCCCCCCTCCCCCCCCTCACTAACCCCCCCCTCCCCCCCCTCACTAACCCCCCCTCCCCCCCTCACTAACCCCCCCCTCACTAACCCCCCCCTCCCCCCCTAACCCCCCCCTCACTAACCCCCCCTCCCCCCCTCACTAACCCCCCCTCACTAACTCTCCCCCCTCCCCCCCTCACTACCCCCCCCACCACCCCCGCCCCTCTCTTCCCCCACTCTCTTTCCCCCCCACTCTCTTTCCCCCCCCACTCTCTTTCCCCCCCCCACTCTCTTTCCCCCCCCACTCTCTTTCCCCCCCACTCTCTTTCCCCCCCCCACTCTCTTTCCCCCCCCACTCTCTTTCCCCCCCCACTCTCTTTCCCCCCCCACTCTCTTTCCCCCCCCACTCTCTTTCCCCCCCCACTCTCTTTCCCCCCCCACTCTCTTTCCCCCCCCACTCTCTTTCCCCCCCCACTCTCTTTCCCCCCCCACTCTCTTCCCCCCCCACTCTCTTTCCCCCCCCACTCTCTTTCCCCCCCCACTCTCTTTCCCCCCCCACTCTCTTTCCCCCCCCACTCTCTTTCCCCCCCCACTCTCTTTCCCCCCCCACTCTCTTTCCCCCCCCACTCTCTTTCCCCCCCCACTCTCTTTCCCCCCCCACTCTCTTTCCCCCCCCACTCTCTTTCCCCCCCCACTCTCTTTCCCCCCCCACTCTCTTTCCCCCCCCACTCTCTTTCCCCCCCCACTCTCTTTCCCCCCCCACTCTCTTTTCCCCCCACACTCTCTTTCCCCCCCCACTCTCTTTCCCCCCCCACTCTCTTCCCCCCCCACTCTCTTTCCCCCCCCCACTCTCTTTCCCCCCCCCCACTCTCTTCCCCCCCCCCACTCTCTTCCCCCCCCCCCACTCTCTTCCCCCCCCCCACTCTCTTCCCCCCCCCCACTCTCTTCCCCCCCCCACTCTCTTCCCCCCCCCCACTCTCTTCCCCCCCCCCACTCTCTTCCCCCCCCCACTCTCTTCCCCCCCCCCACTCTCTTCCCCCCCCCCCACTCTCTTCCCCCCCCCACTCTCTTCCCCCCCCTCCGCCCCCTCTCTTCCCCCCCCCTCCGCCCCCTCTCTTCCCCCCCCTCCGCCCCCTCTCTTCCCCCCCCCTCCGCCCCCTCTCTTCCCCCCCCCTCCGCCCCCTCTCTTCCCCCCCCCTCCGCCCCCTCTCTTCCCCCCCCTCCGCCCCCTCTCTTCCCCCCCCTCCGCCCCCTCTCTTCCCCCCCCTCCGCCCCCTCTCTTCCCCCCCTCCGCCCCCTCTCTTCCCCCCCCTCCGCCCCCTCTCTTCCCCCCCCTCCGCCCCCTCTCTTCCCCCCCCTCCGCCCCCTCTCTTCCCCCCCCTCCGCCCCCTCTCTTCCCCCCCCTCCGCCCCCTCTCTTCCCCCCCCTCCGCCCCCTCTCTTCCCCCCCCCTCCGCCCCCTCTCTTCCCCCCCCTCCGCCCCCTCTCTTCCCCCCCCTCCGCCCCCTCTCTTCCCCCCCCCTCCGCCCCCTCTCTTCCCCCCCCTCCGCCCCCTCTCTTCCCCCCCCCTCCGCCCCCTCTCTTCCCCCCCCCTCCGCCCCCTCTCTTCCCCCCCCCTCCGCCCCCTCTCTTCCCCCCCCTCCGCCCCCTCTCTTCCCCCCCCCTCCGCCCCCTCTCTTCCCCCCCCCTCCGCCCCCTCTCTTCCCCCCCCCTCCGCCCCCTCTCTTCCCCCCCCCTCCGCCCCCTCTCTTCCCCCCCCTCCGCCCCCTCTCTTCCCCCCCCCTCCGCCCCCTCTCTTCCCCCCCCCTCCGCCCCCTCTCTTCCCCCCCCTCCGCCCCCTCTCTTCCCCCCCCTCCGCCCCCTCTCTTCCCCCCCCTCCGCCCCCTCTCTTCCCCCCCCTCCGCCCCCTCTCTTCCCCCCCCCTCCGCCCCCTCTCTTCCCCCCCCCTCCGCCCCCTCTCTTCCCCCCCCCTCCGCCCCCTCTCTTCCCCCCCCCTCCGCCCCCTCTCTTCCCCCCCCCCTCCCGCCCCCCTCTCTTCCCCCCCCCTCCGCCCCCTCTCTTCCCCCCCCCCTCCGCCCCCTCTCTTCCCCCCCCCCTCCGCCCCCTCTCTTCCCCCCCCCTCCGCCCCCTCTCTTCCCCCCCCCTCCGCCCCCTCTCTTCCCCCCCCCCTCCGCCCCCCTCTCTTCCCCCCCCCTCCGCCCCCTCTCTTCCCCCCCCCCTCCGCCCCCTCTCTTCCCCGCCCCCCGCTCCGCCCCTCCCCTCTCTTCCCCGCCCCCGCTCCGCCCCTCCCCTCTCTCCCCCCCCACTCCCTCTCCCCCCCACTCCCACCCCCACCCCTCCCTCTCACCCCCCCACTCCCACTCCCTCTCCCCCCCACTCCCACCCCCACCCCTCCCTCTCCCTCCCCCCACTCCCACCCCCACCCCTCCCTCTCCCCCCCCCCCACTCCCACCCCCACCCCTCTCTCTCCCACCCCTCTCTCCCCACCCCCCCCCCCCACTCCCATCCCCACCCCTCTCTTCTTCCCCACCCCGTCCCTGTCCCAGTCTCCGTCTCCGTATCCACCCCGCCCTCATCCCCTCTCCAGTGCAGTCTCCATGCTGTGTGCAAGTCTTGTGGCCAGTTGGAGTTGGACCACAGATTTATGTACAAGCTGTCCCTTAGATTGCCCAGTGACCACGCATACACCTGATATATGCCCATGAGCCCTCATAGATTGCCTGCCCCTAAATCTGCATCTAAACCAGCAGTATGCCATTTTATCCCTGGGCAAACTGGCACCTGTGATGTCCTAGTTCCTGTACAGTGGTCAGTCTTGGTGTGCCAATCCTGTCCTCAACATCCCAGTTTGCATGCTTTCTAGGCCATAAACATGCCTTAATTTTTTTTGTTTGTTTCTGTGTTGCTGGTAACCTTGTTACCGAGGTGCCAGGATTGAAAACGTTTGAGAAGGTTAAATCTTACTTTCAAAGTATTTTCCTCTGACAGAGGCTTCGTGCTGCTGTTCACTACACAGTTGGACGTCTTTGTCAGGAGGTCGGGGAAGATAAAGAGGTAGAGTTCAGTAAACAAACCATTGCTGCCATAGCAGAAACAACCTTCAGACAATGTGGTATGTATGCATTGAAATGCTCAATAAGACGTTTGCTCTTCTGTATCCACTGGAGCAATACAGTCTTTCCGTGCTTTTAATTTTCTCTCTTTATCCTTCTTATGTTGCGCATCATATTTCAGCCATGGGAAAAGGCAGACAATTTGCTGTCAAATGTCTGTCCCTCAAACCAGCCACTAAAGAAGAAGAGAGAGCAGCTTGGGATTACAGACCTTTCACTGACTTATCACTTTGTCTTCACCAGCTGCTTTCCTCTGACTTCATTAGATTGTAAACTTGCAGTGTGAGGACCTGACTATAATGGCAGAGAATTTGATTTCTAATGTGAATGAACATATCCGGTCCACACCTGGATAAGGTGAAAATCCAGCTTGTAAGGATGAGAGGAGTATGGGGAGGGAAATGAACTGTGGGTGTCTACAAGGCCAACGTGTCAGGAGGAGGATTGAACTGTGAACTTGGTAGTCAAATAAGACTAGTGTGTGTATGAGAATAGAGGCCGTTGTTATGGGTGATGTCAATTTAGCAAGGATAAAATGGGAAATCTATAAAGGGTGCTGGCTGGGTGAAAAGATGATCTTGTTAAGACAGAGCAAGTTGTGAATTTATTTGTTAAGTTTAATGATCATTTGGTAACAGCCACATGGCAAGGATTTTTGATGGTATCAGATAACTCCTAACATTCAAGTTTTCACAGTTTGAAATTGCAGTTAGTTTCATTTGAGGAAATGTATCTTGAGCTGTATTATCTCGAGTATTTGTGCAGCATTTAGTGCCTTGCAGTCTGACTTAAAGCTAACATTTATTTATACTTGTTTTTTAAATGTTACATTTGTCTAAAAATACGAAAGACAAAACCGTTTGTCTTAAGCTGGCGTGATGTTATCAAAATGCCATTGAGGGGAAATTATGCTATAAGGAAGCTGATAAAAATCGCTTTGCTACCTAGTCATTTCGTAAAGAACAGAGCAGTTATGTTCAATCAGCATTTTTGAAACAGACTTAGCAGATCTACCATGGCATTGCTCACAGTGAGCCAGAGGTTTTATTAAAATTGATGTTGTGCTAAGTGAATCCATCCATGAACTAATAACCCAGTGAATGTGCATTTCATATTCCTTGTCTAGTTTGAGTTCAGTTTAAAAAGTCTGGAAGTAAGAAGCTGGTTTCAGTAAAAGTGATGATGAAGCTTCCATCCCTGTGGTTGACTCTTAATCACCTTCCAAAGTTGGATACTCAGTTGCAAAAAACCAGGGATGGGCTAAAAATGCCAGTCTAGATCACAGAATCCATGCTTTGAGAATGAAAAAGACACTGGGGGAGCCCCTGTACTCTGGTAGGTAATGAAAAACAGGCCTGAGACCTGGCAGTGCTGGATGGATATCACGGTGTAGCAGTAAGTATGCCTCCAGAGTCATCCTAAGGTTCCTGAACAGAGCTTTTGGGAATGTTGGGTGAGTCCTGGGATCCTAGGGAGTGGGATTTTAGGATATGAACCATCAGAGAGGAAAGTCTTTGTTTTTGTGAGCATTGGGGTGACCCTGAGATCAAGAAGCATTAGGAGTATGTTCGCATTGAGCTGGCATTCTTGAAGTGGGGGGTGGAAGCATCTGAACTCTGAAGAGCGGGTCTTGAAATCCAGCAGTGTTGGAGAAGAGGTTTTGAAACAGACAGGGAACATGTTTCCATAAACGTAGATTATGTATAATGGTCAGAAAGTTATTGGATAGTTTCCAAATGTTTTTTAATATAACTTAAATTCTCAACCTTCAGAAATAGTTGAGGAGACATATATTAACTGTCTACAATCAAAAGAAATGATAATTAGTGCAGAAATTAGTTTACGTAGTCCAATAATTTAGAGATGCGAATTACTTTTAGTGCTTCATGGGTTTACATAGGATGTGTGGCACAGAAACAGCCTATTCAGCCCAACCAGCCCATGACAGTGTTTATGCTTCACTCAAGCCTCTACCCATCTTTCCTTACTTAAATCTATCACCATGCTCTCTATTCCCTTCTCCCTCGTACTTCTCTAGCTTTTCCTTAACTGCATTTATTCTATTTGCTTCATCCACTACTTGTAAAGCAGGTTTCAAATTCTCACCACTCTTTAGGTAAAGAAATTTCTTCTGAATTCCTTATTGGATTTCATGGTGACTATCTTGTATTGATGACCTCTAGTTAGGCTTTATGAAGTTGGATGTTAATTTTTTAAAATATTTTTGGGAAAATGGCAGTATTCTGTAAAGAAAGCTGTGTGTGTGTCCATGGGTGGTTAAACTGGGGGAAGGTTCATAGAGTCAGCTTGCTTATAGGAACTGAGAGATGAAAGGTAAAGGTTCTAGATGCATGCGTTTGTAGAGAGAGACTATGGTGAAGTTGAATGTATGAGTAAATAGGTTGGGTTTTGAAATTTGCATTAGGGGATAGATAGTGACTTAACTTTTCAGCTGCTAAATTTCACAGAATCACACAGTGCAGGAGAGGCCCTCCGACACATCGAGTCTGCACTGACACGTGAGAAACACCTGACCTGCCTACCTAATCCCATTTACCAGCACTTGGCCCATAGCCTTGAATGTTATGACCTGCCAAGTGCTCATCCAGGTATTTTTTAAAGGATGTGAGGCAACCCGCCTCCACCACCCTCCCAGGCAGCACATTCCAAACCATCACCGCCCTCTGGGTAAAAAAGTTTTTCCTCACATCCCCCCAATCCTCCTGCTCCTCACCTTGAACTTATATCCCCTTGTGACTGACCCTTTAACTAAGGGGAACAGCTGCTCCCTATCCACCCTGTCCATGCCCCTCATAATCTTGTACACCTCGATCAGGTCGCCCCTTAGTCTTCTTTGCTCCAACGAAAACAACCCAAGTCTATCCATCCTCTCTTCATAACTTATATGTTTCATCCCAGGCAACATCCTAGTGAATCTCCTCTGCACCCCCTCCTGTGCAATCACATCCTTCCTATAATGTGGCAACCAGAACTGCACACAGTACTCCAGCTGTGGCCTCACCAAGGTTCTATACAATTCCAACATGACTTCCCTACTTTTGTAATTTATGCCTTGATTGATAAAGGCAAGTGTCCCATATGCCTTTTTCACCACCCCCACTAACATGCCCCTCTGCCCTCAGAGATCTCTGGACACACACGCCAAGGTCCCTTTGTTCCTCAGAACTTCCTAGTGCCATGCCGTTCATTGAATACTTCCTTGTCAAATTATTCCTTCCAAAGTGTGTCACCTCACACTTTTCAGGGTTAAATCCCATCTGCCACTTATCTGCCCATTTGACCATCCCGTCTATATCTTCCTGTAGCCCAAGACACTGAACCTCACTGTTAACCACCTGGCCAATCTTTGTGTCATCTGCAAGCTTACTAATCCTACCCCCCATATAGTCATCTATGTCGTTTATATAAATGACGAATAATAGGGGACCCAGCACAGATCCCTGTGATATGCCACTGGACACTGGCTTCCAGTCACTAAAGCATCCTTCTGTTATCACCCTCTGTCTCCTACAACTAAGCCAATTTTGAATCCACCTTATCAAATTACCTTGTATCCGATGTGCCTTTGCCTTCTTTATAAGTCTCCCATGCGGGACCTTGTCAAAGGCTTTGCTGAAATCCATATAAACTACAGCAACTGCACTACCCTCGTCCACACACCTGGTCACCTCAAAAAAAATCAATTAAGTTTGTTAGGCATGACCTCCCTCTGACAAAGCCATGCTGACTATCCCTGATCAAACCTTGCCTCTCCAAGTGGAGATAGATTCTCTCCTTCAAAATTTTCTCCAATAGTTTCCCTACCACTGAAATGAGACTCACTGGTCTGTAGTTCCCTGGTTTATCTCTACAACCCTTCTTAAATAGCGGAATCACATTAGCTGTTCTCCAGTCCTCTGGCACCTCCCCCGCCAGAGAGGAATTAAAAATTTGGGTCAGAGCCCCTGCGATCTCCTCCCTTGCCTCCCTCAGCAGCCTGGGACACAAATCATCCGGACCTGGAGATTTGTCCACTTTTAAGCCTGCCAACACCTCCAATACCTTGTCACTCCCTATATCAAATTGCTCAAGAACCTCGCAGTCTCTCTCCCCGAGTTCGATACCTTCATCCTCATTCTCTCTGGTGAAGAGGGATGTGAAGTATTCATTCAACACTTTACAGATGTCCTCTGGCTCCACCCATAGATTGCCCCCTTGGTCCCTTATGGGCCCTACTCTTTCCCTGGTTATCCTCTTCCCATTGATGTACTTATAGAATATCTTGGGATTTTCCCTACTTTTACCAGCCAGAGCTTTCTCATATCTCCTCTTTGCTCTCCTAATTGCTTTCTTAAGTTCCACCCTGCACTTTCTGTACTCCACTAATGCCTCCGCTGATTTGCTTCCCTTGTACCTGCTAAAAGCCTCTGTTTTCCTTCTCATCATATCCTGAATATCTCTGGTCATCCATGGTTCTCTGGATTTGTTACTCCTTCCTATCACCCTAGAGGAAACATGTTGAGCCTGTAGCCTCCCCATTTCCTTTTTGAACGTCCCCCACTGCTCCTCTGTGGATTTCCCCACAAGTAACTGTTCCTAGTCTACCTTGGCCAGATCCTGCCTTATTTTACTAAAATCCGCTGTCCGTCAGTCCAAAACATTTTTTTGCAACTTGTCTATTTCTTTGTCCATAACAAGCTTAAACTGTACGATGTTGTGGTTGCTATCACTAAAATGCTTCCCCACCACCACCTCAGCCACCTGTCCGGCTTCATTCCCCAGAATTAGGTTCAGCACTGCGCCGTCCCTTGTTGGACCCTCTACATATTGACCTAAAAAGTTCTCCTGTACACATTTCAATAAATCCACTCCAACCAAGCCCTCAACACTATGTCTATCCCAATTAATGTTGAGAAAGTTGAAATCACCTAATATAATTACCCTTCACTTCAAATGGAGTTTAAGGGACTTTTACAACTTAGAAAAGTTTCATAGATAAAGAAGGGAAGGTTATTAAATTGTATTTGACCTGAAAGTGGGGGCAATAGGAAGACATTAAATATTTTTATATTTTGGAAAAGTTGAGTTCAAAGAGGTGCTGAGGGCACTGGAGTCTAAGATGAAAGGGGGAAATAAGATATTTAAGGAAAGATGTTTAGTTGAGTTGTAGGTGGCTGTGTGGGGGAAATGGCCTGAGACCAGCTCTGTGCTGAGAAAAAGTTGTGAATTTGAAGCAGTCATCCAGTTTCAAGCCAGAAAAGTTTGTTTTCAGAATGCAGTCTGTTTCTAAACTTTCTTGGATTTCCACAGCAGAGTGGAAGAGATTGAGAAGTCTCAGCAGTAGCAGCAGTTTTTGCCTTGGGTAATATTACTGGATTTTTATGGTTAAAAATCTACAAGGGAGCTGTCGCCAAGTAGTTTACTTGCGTTTTCTGACTTTTTTTTAAGGGGAATATTTTGTAAGACTGTTTTAACAGTGTGTAATTTTAACCCTGTGCTTAAGTTTTTTTTCTTCTTGTTCGTAAATCTTTTAATTTTAAAATCCTAAAAGTGTTACTGGGATTCTATGCTTCTGGAATCAGCAGTTTTCCCCTCGTTCTCAAAATACAAAAAAGGTTATGATCAGTAAGACAAGTTTCGCTCTGGGATTTGGCATGCTCAGCGAATAATATTGGCTGCAGTTATAACAACCCAAGGGCAGTGAGAAAGTCACCGCCGAGGGCAGCGAATCAGGTGGAAGTGGAGCTCTGGGTTGCCTGATCTTGATTTTCAGCACGTCAAAATTTGGTAAGCGTGGATGTTCGTCACTTAGGTAATGATGAAACTAGGTAGCCGGTCACATGGTTAGTGGTCTGAAGACCAACCCTGAATTACATCATCTGAATGTGTGTTACTTTATTATTTATTTACATTAACCCGAGGAAAAAGCCGTATTTAGTTAACATAGTTATAATTAACACCGTGTAACCACTCCCAAATAATTAAACAAGGTAAAAACTAACCGTTATGCCAGACTATACAAGTTCATTTAACCATTATGTACAAATTGTCCACCTTACCCACCCACCGGGGATCAGGCGTTAGGCCTCCCACCCTGGAGATGTACAATACCCACCTCGTGCAGCCTCTCCGTCCTTCGTCTTGGGTCTTGTGACATCTCTACGGGTGGTCTCTGAGACAATTCTCTGACTACTGGTCTCTGAAGATCTGTAAAAGTTCCAATGTCAGAGATATTGTCAGTCTCGAAGCAAGCTGGGCGAAGGATTTGTATTTATCGATTGTAACTACTGTATCTTCCTGAGGGGAAATATTCCCTCCTCTGTATCCACTCCATCAAAACCTTGCATAATTTTAACGACTTCTATTGGGTCACCCCTCAGCTGCCTTTTCTCAAGAGAAAAGAGACCTAGCCTGTTCATCCTTTCGTAGTAAGACGCCATGCCAGGTCTCAGGATATAGGAAACAGTGAAGGAAGTGATTTCTTTTTCGTTCATGGGATGTGGGCATTGCTGGCTTGGCCAATGTTTATTGCCCTTCCCGAATTGCCCTTGAGAACTGAGTGGCTTGCTAGGCCATTTCAGAGGGCATTTAAGAATCAAGCACATTGCTTGTGGGTCTGGAGTCACATATAGGCCAGACCAGGTAAATATGGCAGATTTCCTTCCCTAAAAGACATTAGTGAACCAAATGGGTTTTTATGATAATAGACAATGGTTACATGGTCATCATTAGACTTTTGATTCCAGACTTTTATTGAATTCAGATCCTGTAGTGAGTTTTGAACCATGGACCCTGGATCTCTGGATTACCAGTCCAGTGACAATACCACTACACCAACGACTCTGCCTAAATTTAATTTTGGAATTGCCTCTGGGGATTGGGACCTGAATATTGATGGGTACATGACATTTAGGAAAGACAGGAAGTTAGGGAAATATGGAGGGGTGGCTTTGTTAATTAATGATGGTATTAACACAATAGAGAGGGATGACCTAAGTTCAGGAAACCAGGATGTAGAAGTGGTTTGGGTAGAGACAAGAAATGATATAGGCAAGAAGTCTCTTGTGGGAGTGGTGTACAGACCCCCTAACAGTAACTGCACGGTAGGACTGAGTATAAAGGAAGAGATAATGGGAGCTTGTCAGAAAGATATGGCAATAATCATGGGGGATTTTAATCTACATATAGACTAGAAAAATCAGATGAGCAAAGATAGCTTAGATGAGGAGTTAATAGAATGTTTTTGGAATGGTTTCTGAGAACAGCACTTTCTAGAGCCAACCAGAGAACAAGCTATACTAGACCAGGCATTGTGTAATGAGATAGGATTAATTGATGACCTCATAATGAAGGAGCCCCTAGGTAGCAGTGATTATATGTTTAAGGGAGAGAAGAGTGGGTTCAAGACTCGTATTTTAAACTTAAATGAGGGCATGAAAGCAGAGCCAGGTAAAGTAAACTATCAAATTAGCTTAAGGAATAGGTCAATAGAAGTGCAATGGCAGACATTTAAAAGGATATTTCAGAATAGATACATTCCAACAAGAAAGAAAAAATCTAAGGGTAGGACCCACCATCCGTGGTTAACTGAAAAAAAACTTAGTATCAAACTTAAAGAAAACACGTATAATTGTGTAAAGGATGGGTGGCAGGACAGAAGATTGGACAGAATATAACAAAACAGCAACAAATGACTAAAAGAAAGGAGGGAAAAATCAGAGTATGAGAGAAAGCTAGCTAGAAATATAAAAACAGATGGCAAGAGTCTCTACAGATATTGAAAAAAGAAAATAATTAACAAAGTGAGTGTTGGCCCTAGAGAAAGTGAGTTTTGGCAATTAATAAAGGTAAATAAGGAGATGGCAGATGAATTTAACCAGGTATTTTGCATGAGTCTTCACGAAGGAGGATACAAGCAACATCCCAGAAATAGCTGTAAATCGGAAAATGGGAGGAAGGGAGGAATTCAAGAAAATTTCAGTCACCAGGGAAGTGGCAATTAGAAAATTGTTGGAGCTGCGTGCTGACAACCCCCTGGATCCTAATGGACTTCATCCTAGGGTCTTAAAAGAAGTAGCTAGTGATATAGTTGATGCATGGGATTTTAATTTTCCAAAGTATCCTGGATTCGGGGAATGTTCCATTAGATTGGAAAATAGTGAATGTAACTCCTTTAGTCAATAAGGGAGACAGAAAGCAGGAAATACAGGTCAGTTAGCCTAACACCTGTCTTAGGGAAAATGTTGAAGCACTTTGCTAAGGACGTTATAGCATGGCACTTGGGAATAATTCAGGGTAATTAGGCAGAGTCAACATGGTTTTGTGAAGGGAAATCATATTTACCCAATTTATTGGAGTTCTTTGAAGAAGTAACATGTGCTATGGATAAGGGGGAACTGGTGGATGTACTGTACTTGGATTTCCAGAAAGCATTTGATAAGGTGCCACATCAAAGGTTATTGTGGAAAATAAAAGCTCATGGTGTTGGTGGTGACACATTAGCATGGATAGAGAGTTGGCTGGCTGGCAGAAAACAGAGTATGTATAAATGGGTCTTTGTCCGATTGGCAGGATGGGACAAGTGGAGTCCTGTAGGGGTCTACACTGAGGTCTCAACTTTTTACAATTGATATCAATGACTTAGATGAGGGGAACAAAGGCATCGCTGCTAAATTTGCAGATAACACAGAGTCAGGTAGGAAACTGTGTTGTGAAAAAGACATGAGCTTGCAAATGGATAGGTTGAGTGAGTGGGCAAAAATCTGGCAGATGGAGTAGAATGTGGGAAAATGTGAAGTTGTTCACTTTGACAGGAAGAATAAAAAAGCAGAGTATTACTTAAATGGAGAACATCTGCAGAATTCCGAGGTGCAGAGGGATCTAGGTGTTCACAGAGGCATGAGTCACAAAAAGTTAGTATGCAGGTCCAGCAAGTAAGAATAGAAGGATAATGGAATGCTATCTTTTTATTACGAGAGGAATTGAACATAAAAGTAAGGACGTTATGCTTCAATTATACTGGGCATTGGTGAGATCACACCTTGAATACTGTGTGCAGTTTTGGTCTCCTTATTTAAGAAAGGATGTAAATGCATTGGAGGCGGTTCAGGGGAGGTTTATTAGATTGGTACCTAGAATGAGCAGGTTTTCTTATGAGGAAAGGTTGGACAGACTGGGCTTGTTTCCACTAGAGTTTAGGAGAGTGAGGAGTGACTGGATTGAAGTATATAAGATCCTGAACAGTCTCAACAAGGCGAACATGGAAACGATATTTCCCCTGGTGGGTGAGTCCAGAACTAGAGGGCACTGTTTTAAAATTAGGGGTCACTTTTTTAGGATTGTGTGCGGTCTTTGAGAAAGAGCTGACAGGTATGGACTTGAGAGTTATAGAAGTAATTATAGATGCAGATGAGCAAAAACCTTATGGATTATAATTTTCTTGATCTGTTGGGAGCATGGAAGTTAAGTGCAAGCATGGCTGCTGGTGTAATAAAAATCTTGAATTTATATTGCACATTATCATTTCATTGAAATATCTCAGTGCTTCACGATTGTCTTTGAAGCATATTGACCTTTATCTAGTTAAAAAATGGCCAGAGCTATAGAAAGTAAGATATTGGAGAGGTATTCTGGAGTTTTGTCTTATCATGCATTGAGGGGAGGCACAGAGAACCTTTGTAGAATATTTTCTCAGATGATTAATAGATTGGGTAGATTGTCCATAGTCTGTGGAAGAAAACGGCTTAGTGATCTCTATAGCATTTTCTTGTTAATGTGCTTTATGTTCTTAACTCGCTCATTGCTTCCATAATGGTAAATGATAATGGGAGGAACGAGCATTACTTGAACTGTTGGTTTAGTCCTCATGCTCACAAAACATTATGGTTAACTCAGTTTTCAAAAAAATGAACTAGAACAACATAATTCATTCATCCTCGGAGTCTGACTGTTTTGCCTCATCAATTTGTGATTCCTTTGTCTGTTTTCTAAGCCTAATATTTTTAGTCTTTTGCCCAAACTTTCAACTCTCCTTTCTGTGTTAAGACTGAGTTAACTGCACACCATAGGCCTAGTTGTTTTGATCTAAACTATTTTGTTTGAGATGTTTGTGCAAGATGATTGCAAGCTGTGCAAGTCCAATTAATAGAATGAATTGAATGAATGGCAATGCACCTTTGCATAATGCTCTGTAGGGGTGGAGGAAACAATTTTTTTTTACTGTAGTGGTTATCCTTGAAGTTGTTTGTACCTCGCACCAAACTTCAGTGTATTTTTTTTTACGCTGCAGATCCTGGGGGGGAGAAACTGTTGGGACATCTTCATGAACTATTACTTTGTTAGATTAATGTACTCATGTAAACTAAGGAAATTGTCCTGGTAGTTTCTATTTGATATTTTTATAGTCAATTCAGTTTCAAAGATTAATCAGTTATGTGGATTTTTTTTGCTTTGAAAATGGTTCATTAAATGCAATAACATCAAGTGAAGATTTAATTCTCAGTGTAGCATGCAAGCAGACTACCTATAGCATTCCAGGAAATGATAAAATCTTTTGCATTATTGAGACACTGTCAAATGCTTGATCATGTGGTTTAAAAGTTAATCTGGTAAAGAAAAAACCTTGACACTTTTCAGAACAAGATCTAATTTTACTGTGTCTGTAAGGTTGAAAATTTATCAATTTAGTTTTTTGTCTTGGCAACAGACTTTCCTTGCATATGGACATTCTCAAATGGTGCAGCAGTTTAGGAATCCAGATTTATCTCAAAATGGTGGCCTTAGCCATTTTGTTGACTTAATTCGGAGCTTGGCCCCTTTCCAGCTGTTTGCCTTTGGCTCAAATTAATGTTTTTACTCCATAGTGAATCTCCTGTTTGTTTTCTTATGGTATGTCAGAGACTACTCTGCTTTTTAGGGATAGGAGCAGAACCCATTATTTCACTGTTGAGGTAAAGTTGTATCCCTTTAAGGTTGCAAAATCTGACTGCTGTTAAATATGTAGAATGAATTAATTGAGTTTACTTTCTCTTCTGGTTGAATTATTACAATAATGTTTTCAATACCACAACATTGCCCCTAGTTGTCTCTGCTGCAGAATGCTGCTTTTTCTTATTATCTTGCAGCTATCTCACAAAGACCATGGATGTACAGCTAAACGCTGCCATGAGAGGAGTGTCAGGGATATTCAAGTCCACTCCAACTGAGTGGTTCCCAGTGCTGTCCTGCATTGCCCCAGCTGTTGTTTGCCATGATGCCATTGTGTGCCCAGAGATGGAAAAAGTAATGAGCAACACCAGTATTCCCGTTCATCAAGACCTGAAAAACCCATCAAGAAAATGCTTAAAATCGTGCTGACCATTCTGGAAGCAGCAACTAATATTCACACAGCTGTTATCAACCCACTATCCAGATGGACAGAAATCCAACAGCAGAAGCTTCAACCTCCTTGAAGATAGTGAACAGCGTTCAACCAAATGCATGCGCAGCATGGCCATCTGCTCCATATGTGCAAGATGAGGGATGACCCCACGTTCTGCTGTGGCCATGAGTCCCAGGTAATGGAACCCATCCCATCAACCTGCCTGCTAAGATCTTTTGCAGGAGAAACCTCATTTCCCCACTTGGCATCTGAGGAGGCCACTGAACGGATAACCAAACTAGACATCTCATTATTAGCTTTTTGTGTCAGACAAAAGTAATGGTATCGTGACAGATGCAGATGAGGAAGACCAGCATTTCCCCCTAGCCCCTCCTCCATTGTCGAATCTGATTGATTCTTAAATGACACCAGTATTTTCATTTCTCTATTTGGAGGTCCATTCTATGTGTTGGTCACTCACTTTGTGTGAAGAACAACTTCCTAATATCAGTCTTGAATGTGCCTTTCTCCACCCCCATCTCCTCCACAATTTAATTCCGAGTAATATTCCGGGCTTATCTTTTCCACTTACTCTGTCAGTTGGCTCAGTTGGTAGCGTTCTTGCCCATGTATCAGAAGGTTGTGGGTTCAAGTTCCACTCCAGGACTTGAGTACCAAAATCAAGGCTGACATTCCAGTGCAATATTGAGGGAGTACTACACTGTAAGTATGTCCCCTTTCAGGTGAGACATTAAGCCAAGTCTGCCCTTTCGGGTAGATGTAAAAAGATTCCGTGGCACTATTTATGAAGAAGAGCAGGGGCGTTATCCCCAGTGTTCTGGCCAATATTTGTCCCTCAATCAACAGCACAAAACCAGATTATCTGACCATTATCACATTCCTGTTTGTGCAAGCTCAATGTATGCAAATTGGCTGCTGGGTTTCCTACATCCCAACAATGAATGTACTTCCAGCAAAAGTACTTCATTGGCAATGAAGCACTTTGGGTGATCTGTGGTCATGAAAAACACTATATAAATTCAATGTTAAAAATTTCTTCGACTATCTTGTGTTACTCTAAAATCACCTCTCAACTGCTTTTCAAGCTTGAAAACCCAAAAGGTTTTCTTGTCTTTCCTCATAACTTAGACCTTTGACACTTAATGAACCTTGTGTCTTGCGCTCTAATGTGTGAACAATCGCCATTGTGCCTTGACAGTCAAAACTGCACATTGCATTTAAGGTAAGGTCTGACCAAATCACTGAGGTTTTTATCAACTTTTTCAGTGGACTTGTAGTCCACTGTCTTGGTGATGTAGTTCAACATTCTGGTAGCTTTGTTAACTGCCACTCTGTACTGGTTGGACACATTGAGGATTGAGTCCACTAAGGCTTGTAGGTTTCTTTCAACTTCATGGGTGGCTATTTCCACACCATTCATGGAGTTCTTCTGCTCACTTTTCCTTCCTAAGTGCCCTGGATTAAATTTTCATTAGTTATTTTTCTGCTGCTTGCACATATTTTCTAATTTATTCTCTTATACTGAGATACACCTTTGATTCCACTGTCCCTCCTAGTTTTATATTAAGAAAATTAGGATTCGAACTCAATGCAAATGTGAAGTAATTGGAGTAAATTTGGAATGGTATTGTATCCAACCTTGGGGTTCCCACTCATTGCTGCCAAGCACCTATTTTCTTTTATACCCTTTAGCCAGTTTCTTATCTATCCCAATGTTTATCTTGAATATTGCAGCTTTAAACTTAGTAGCTTTTTATATGGAACTTTGTCAAATGTCTTTAAGAAATCTTCTGACACCTTGTTATAAAAATAGAAAATGTTGGAAATACTCATCAACTATGGAGAGAGAATTAGAGTTCATATTCGGTAACCTTTCATCAAAACTGGAAGAAAAATAGTGTAACAGATTTTAAGCAAATGCGGAGGCAGGGAGAGGGGAGAAAGAACAAAATTGTAGATTTGTGATAGTGTGTGATATACCTCGCTCCTGGTCTTCTTTGGAACATCTGAATACAGCTCATGTGAACCTTGGTCAACCTTTGTCCCATGGATGCTCTGGGTCACTAATACCAAGTTGAAATGACCATGACCTAATATGCTTTTCTGACGCTGGGTCATGAAAACACATGCATTGTATTTACCATGCCAACTCTAAACCACTTGGATTTTCCCAGTTCATACTTGGCAGATTAAAGTCTTCCATTAAAATAATTTTCCTGCTCAAGGATACCTCTTCATGGAATAAATTGTATTGTCCTAGTTTCAGTTTGGATTTTTGTGCATTACAGATGTCCAACCATTGGAGTTCATTTTGTAGCCTTCCCTCTTCCATTAAATCTACTGTATTTACCACCAGGTGTCCCAGACATAAATACGTCCATCGCTTCCTTTCCTGCTCTCTCGGGTCTTTCCGAACACTCTAGGAATGTTTATATTCATTGCCATCCTCAGAGCTTAGCTATTTATTCTTCATGTTCTTGATGAGGAGTTTTATGATGATGCCACTGCTTTGATCTTTCTGCTCTTGAAGAGTTTCTCTACTTTCTAAATGACTCCTATATCTCGGTTTCTTTTAAATATGGTTTTGAGCTTTAAGTTGAAAAGTGATAGATGAAAAATGCATGTTGGACATGCTGCGTTTTTATAATAAAAGTAAATCTTTTGTGATGCTGCTCATAATGTGCTGGCTGTTTTTCAATAGCCGTTAAGCTTTGCAATGCAGTGTATTGTAGCCGCTGGTGTATAAGTCAAATTCTGTTTTTGTTGCAATAACTTGCAATTATATACCACCTTCAATGTAGTAAAATGTCCAAAGGCACTTCATAGAAGCGTTATCAGACAAAATTTGATATTGAGCCACTTAAGGAGATATAAGACCAAATGATGAAATGCTTGGTCAAAGAGGTAGGTTCTAAGGAGCATCTTAAAGAAGGAAACAGAGAGAGAGAGGTTTAAGAAGAGAGTTCCAGAGCTTAGGACCTAAACAATTGGAGGAATGCAAAATTTATGGGAGGTGGTTACAGAGATGGGCAATGCCATGGAGATGTTTTTACACAACGATGAGAATTTTAAATTCAGCATGCTGTACTGAGAGCCCATGTAGGTCAGCAAGCGCAGGACTTGTTGATATGAGAGCAGAGTTTTGGGTGAACTGAAGATTACAGAGTTTGGAAAATGGGTGACCAGCCTGGAGGGCATTGGAATATCACTGGAGACTGGAGGCAAAGAGTAGCATGGATGAGGATTTCCACAGCAGATAAGGGTGAAGATGGTCAGTATTACGGAGGTGGAAGTGGGCTGTTGTGGTAAGGGAAACTATATAGAGTTGGAAACTCAGCTCAGAGTTAAATAAGGCACCGAGTTTGCAAACTGTTTGGTTTAACCTCAGACATTGGCCAGGGAGAGGGTGGAATTGGCGGCTAGGGAGCAGGGTTTATAGTGAGAACTAAAGACAATGGCTTCAGTCTTCACAATATTGGAAGAAATTCCTACTCCTCCAGTACTGGAAATTGACCAAGCAGCTTGACAAATAAAATGAGAAGAATGGGGCTGGCTGTCGTCATGTACATGTGAAATCTTGACATCGTTTCGAATGATGTCACTCAAGGCAACATGTAGATGTAAAATAGAAGAAGACCAAGGATAGATCCTTGGAGGATTCCAGAGGTGACAGGGTGGGAGTGAGAAGAGAAGCAGTAGAATGAAAATGATATTGACACATTTTCAACTCTTCAGTGCTTGTAGTAGTGCATGTTTGTTGATGGATTTCAGGTTTGGATTGTTAGAGTATTCATTATCATCCAACATTAAGGATTGGCTTGAAGTCTTGTGTACGACTCATTTAATGTTTTGGCTTCATGCCTGGATCTGCTTCTCGCCTCCAGCAAAATACATTCCATTTATTTGTTTTCCTCCATAAAACAAAATCCCTTGCATAGGGGAAGAAAAGTAAAAGGTGTTGAGAATACAAAGAGAAAGATGGCACATGTTTCAAAGCACCCTTCCTGCCCTGTATGATTCTATATGTTCGCAATTTAAAATCAGAACTATCCTATTAGCTTGCAAGGATTTGGCTATCTTCACCCCCGCACCCCAGCCTCCCATCTCCATGTGTGCCATACTCACTTCCCTGATAAGAGGCAAGTAGATAACCTATTCCTGATTCTGCCACTTCTGCCAGTCACTTCAAAATGTGCCTTAACTCTGTTTTCCTTCTGTGGGAAAGGCTTTATTTAGACTGAAGTTGGAGAAGGAGGAAGGATTTTCCCCCTGTCCCATGGCATGGCTGAAATCATGATCTCATGATGAGAAAGAATTATGCCCACATGCCTGAAGAAATACTACTCCATATGACTGTGTCATTACTGATGTCTAATGCAGAATCATTTAGAAATAATGAGAATAAAGGTACTCTTCGCAGTATTTTGCTTTTATCTTATTGCCGATACTGGAAATCTGAAATAAAAGCAGACAGTGCTGGAAAAACTTAGCAGGTCTGGCAGCATCTGTGGAGGAAGAAACAGAGTTAATGTTTCAAGTTTGTATGACACTTCAGAGCTAAAGAGAAGTAGAAATGTGATGGATTTTACACTGTTTAAGGGGGTGGAGCAGGTGGAGCAACATAAAAGGTTAAGGATAGGTGAGAGCTCAGGAGAGATTGACAAAGATGTCATGGACACAAGACAAAGGGAGCGTTAATGACAAAACAAAAACAGAATTACCTGGAAAAACTCAGCAGGTCTGGCAGCATCGGCGGAGAAAAAAAGAGTTGACGTTTCGAGTCCTCATGACCCTTCAACAGAACTGTTGAAGGGTCATGAGGACTCGAAACGTCAACTCTTTTCTTCTCTGCCGATGCTGCCAGACCTGCTGAGTTTTTCCAGGTAATTCTGTTTTTGTTTTGAATTTCCAGCATCCGCAGTTTTTTTGTTTTTATCTCATGGGAGTGTTAATGGTAGTGTTAAAGACTAAAGAAGATGCTGATAGTGGCATAAAGGTAAGATAGAATGTGTTAATGGCTGAACTAGGAACAACGTTCTGTGAAAGCACAGCATAGAAACCAGTGTCTTCACTTGCACCTCCTTCAATTTGATGTACTGTTTCCGCTACTCCCAATGCGGTCTGCTCTACATTGGAGGGACTAAACTCAGACTGGGTGACTGCTTGGCAGAGCACCTTCGCTCAGTTCGCAAGCATGACCCAGACCTTCCTCTTGTTTGCCATTTCAACAGTCCATCTTGCTTTCATGCCCACATGTCCGTCCTTGGCCTGCTGCAATGTTCCAGTGAAGCCCAACACAAACTGGAGGAACAGCACCTCATCTTCTGATTAGGCACTTTACAGCCTTCTGCACTTAGCATAAAGCTCAACAACTTCAAACCATGAATTCTCTCCTCTATCTTTTTACCCCTTTTTTAATCCAATTTTTTTGTGTATTTTTAGTTTGTTTTCTGTTTAACTTTTTTGATATATTTTATACTTTTTAAATTTTTTCATCCCTTTTCCCCACCCCACCCCACACATGGCAATCTGTCACTTGTTTCTATGTTGCGCTTTCACAAAGCACTGACCCTTGTTCTGCTATCTTACCTTTATGCC
The DNA here is from genome assembly GCF_017639515.1 of Carcharodon carcharias. Taxonomy (NCBI): domain Eukaryota; kingdom Metazoa; phylum Chordata; class Chondrichthyes; order Lamniformes; family Lamnidae; genus Carcharodon; species Carcharodon carcharias. Next base: position 127,952,120 of record NC_054481.1, read on the forward strand.
ATTGTCAGCACCTACTCTAACCTTTAACACTACCATTAACACTTCTTTTGACAAAGATGTCATGGACACCAAGACAATCTCTCCTGAGCTCCCACCTATCCCTGACCTTCTATTTTGCTCCACCCCCTCTTAAACGGTACAATATCCACCACATTTCTACTCTAGCTCTGAAGAATTATACAGGCCCAACAATAACTGTTTCTCTCTCCACAGCTGCTACCAGACCTGCTGAGTTATCTAGCATTTTTCTGTGTTTATACTGTTGGCAGAACTATTTTATCAACATTTGAACACATATCTATGCCATCACTAAGACTAAAAACAAAAAAACTGCGGATGCTGGAAATCCAAAACAAAAACAGAATTACCTGGAAAAACTCAGCAGGTCTGGCAGCATCGGCGGAGAAGAAAAGAGTTGACGTTTCGAGTCCTCATGACCCTTCGACAGAACTGGTTCTGTCGAAGGGTCATGAGGACTCGAAACGTCAACTCTTTTCTTCTCCGCCGATGCTGCCAGACCTGCTGAGTTTTTCCATCACTAAGACTGTCTATTTCCACATTCATAACATCACCTGACTTCACCCCTGCCATAGTTCATTTGCTGTCAAAACCCTCATTTACGTTTTTTATTACCTCTAGACTTGACCATTCCAATGTGCTTCTGGTTGGCCTCCCACATTCTACCTTTTGTAAACTTGAGGTCATCCAAAATCTGCTGCCCATGTCCTTACATTCACAAAGTCCTGGTTCACCCATCACCCTCATGCTCACTGACCTACACTGGATCCAGGTTATGGGAGTGTGTGGGATTTCAAAAAGTATATGTTGATAAAGTGCTAGATTCCTAGAAATGCCTGATTGCTGTTTTTCTCAGTCATCTTTTGTTTCGTAGCCTGTCATTTCCTTGCTTATTATTTAGATTTATTGACCAGGTTTGAAATTAGAAAATGTTACAAACTCCAGTGCTTTTCACAGTAATGTTATTAATGATTAACCGTTTGACTGATAATAGTTTACAGGGTTTTTTTCTTTCTGCAAGAATCAATTTTTAAACTAGCTTTATGTTGAATTTGGGTCAGTACTTTGAAATGTGCATGTAAAAAAAAAAAAATAAATTTGATCTGATATGGGTGAGATGTACGATAATGTGTAGATTTAACAGCTAAACAGAATTAAAATTTAAAGGTCAACACAAGGATAATTTTTATGAATCTATTTTTCTAACATTTAACTCCTGTATATAGAGTGTGTCTAGAATTAACAAAATCAAAGGCTCTAACTGCAGGTTATCTCGTCATTCATGGACTCAAGCACTTCAAAATCAAGTATAACACAAAGTGGAAAGAGCACTGCTTACTTAGCAATATCTTGCTTCCCCCTCCTAATAGAAAATATTCTGTTATTCAGTGCCTTGCAAATAGTTATGAATTTCCTGCTTTGCATCTATTACTAAGGTTGCTATATTTCTAAAGGATGTGGCATTACGTAATTTTGGTGTGAGAACATCTCAGAGGTGTGCATCCTGCAATACTTATCTGGATCTTCAAGTTCTTCATTTCACAGTTCCTGTGTCAGAGATAAGAAAGAAAAAGCAACCCATTCTGTTCTACTTTTATTTTAGCAATAAGTAATGCTCTCCTTCTAAACCTGTACCCATGCCATTATGTAACCAGCAGCTGGGTGTGTGGGACAGTGACTTTGATTGGCTCAGTGTTATGAGGCAGCCTTTTGGTAAATCTGAGTTATTTAAAAATCCCAGAGGGAAACTTTTTAAACAACTGTCATAACCTGTATTTTAAGGAGTCCTGTAAGGACTCCATCCCATTCTCTCAGTTCCTTCGCCTCCGTCGCATCTGTTCCGATGGTGCTACATTCAAAAACAGTTCCTCTGACATGTCCTCCTTCTTCCTTAACCGAGGTTTTCCACCCACGGTCGTTGACAGGGCCCTCAACCGTGTCCAGCCCATCTCCCGCGCATCCGCCCTCACGCCTTCTCCTCCCTCCCAGAAACATGATAGGGTCCCCCTTGTCCTCACTTATCACCCCACCAGCCTCCGCATTCAAAGGATCATCCTCCGCCATTTCCGCCAACTCCAGCATGATGCCACCACCAAACACATCTTCCCTTCACCCCCCTTATCGGCATTCCGTAGGGATCGCTCCCTCCGGGACACCCTGGTCCACTCCTCCATCACCCCCTACTCCTCAACCCCCTCCTATGGCACCACCCCATGCCCACGCAAAAGATGCAACACCTGCCCCTTCACTTCCTCTCTCCTCACCGTCCAAGGTCCCAAACACTCCTTTCAAGTGAAGCAGCATTTCACTTTCATTTCCCCCAACTTAGTCTACTGCATTCGTTGCTCCCAATGTGGTCTCCTCTACATTGGAGAGACCAAACGTAAACTGGGCGACCGCTTTGCAGAACACCTGCGGTCTGTCCGCAAGAATGACCCAAACCTCCCTGTCGCTTGCCATTTCAACACTCCACCCTGCTCTCTTGCCCACATGTCTGTCCTTGGCTTGCTGCATTGTTCCAGTGAAGCCCAACGCAAACTGGAGGAACAACACCTCATCTTCCGACTAGGGACTTTACAGCCTTCCGGACTGAATATTGAATTCAACAACTTTAGGTCGTAAGCTCCCTCCCCCATCCCCACCCCCTTTCTGTTTCCCCCTTCCCTTTTTTTTTCCAATAAATTATAAAGATTTTCCTTTTCCCACCTATTTCCATTATATAAAAAAAAAACCCCACTAGAGCTATACCTTGAGTGCCCTACCATCCATTCTTAATTAGCACATTCGTTTAGATAATATCACCAACTTTAATTTTAACACCTATGTGTTCTATTGTACTATTGTCATTGACATCTTTTGATGATCTGCTTCTATCACTGCTTGTTTGTCCCTACAACCACACCCCCCCCCCCCTCCACCTCTTTGTCTCTCTATCTCTCCGCCCCCCACACACACACCTTAAACCAGCTTATATTTCAACTCTTTCTTGGACTCGAACGCAAGTTCTGTCGAAGAGTCATGAGGACTCGAAACATCAACTCTTTTCTTCTCCGCCGATGCTGCCAGACCTGCTGAGTTTTTCCAGGTAATTCTGTTTTTGTTTTGTATTTTAAGTGGCATGTTTGAGATGCAACTCTAAATTCAGGAATCAGACCATCGGTTCTCGAGAGGTTTTTATATTAAACTAAATGAAACATTTTATTAAGTTACAACACATTAAACACGTACACATGGCTACAAATTACTACTATCATAACTTATAACAAATTCCCAGACTAATCTCCATTAAGGAAACAGCAACCCATAGAATTTTAAGCAGATACCAGACAAAGCATTTACACCTACGAATTCAAAATGCGGTTCCTTTCACTTTGGTTCCTGTGGAGGAGCTGCTTTCATCTTCCATTGCCTCTGCTCTGCGCATACGAAAACTGCTCAAAGTTATACCTAGCACAACTCATTGAATGTAAATTCTCATTGTATCACCAGCCTCTTTGAACCCACCTCTTCTAACAATAAAACCCCTTTCATAGCACCAATTTTATTAACAATATAAGCATATTGTTTGGTCTCTGCTCTTTAGGTGTCAAATTTCACTTGCCTTTTTGAATGGTCTATTCAAAAAAAATGCAAATACACTCTACCTCTCATACATATCAAAACTAGTACACATCAAAGCACCCAGATTAGCTGGCTTTATCCAATTAAGACACCCACAGACTAAACCTCTATTTTAAAAGAAAAATATTCTCCAATAATATATACATTCATAGCTTCATGACACTCAGCTAGTTAATTGTTCTTCCCTACCTGAGATTGAAAGTCATTGTGAGCAAATTAAGGGGTGTTATATTACCATTCAGTGCATGTTTTCTGATTTGGGATGTGTCCTTCTGTAAGCCAGCTCATGGATGTGCTATAGGTTTCCTTTTAAAAGCCAATGATTTCATTTACTTTGTTTTGAAACTAGTTTTTTTATAATGCTTTCAGGTTTTACATTTTCATAAACTCATCATCAGTTGGTTTGCATTGATGAGAGATCTGAAAGATGATGTCTGACAATGCACATTCCCTCAGTACTGCAGTGGTGTTAGATTTTGTACACAATTCATGTGGTGGTGTGAACTTTTAAAGAAAAGTAAATGAGTATTAATGTAAAACATCAAAGTCAGCGGTTTTGCTTTATGTAATTGGCTATTTTAAAATATTGTGCAACAAATTGTTTTGATTAATTGCGCTAGCTTTCTTTTGTAGTTCAGATATTCAGGTTTAGCCGTTGCATATCAATTGGAGTGGAAAGCTTAGAAGCAGTTGGAAGGTAGACTTCTGTTTAATAACTGAGTGTAACTAGAAATTTGCATTTAATGTTTGTCCTTGAGGCTCTTCAGAGCTTTAGTGTCAGAGGTGTTGTCTATCAGATGAAATGTTGAATTAAGGGCCTGTCTGCTGCCTCAGGTAGATGTAACAGACCCCTGGAACTATTCAAAAAGCAGCAGGAGACTTCTCTTGATGTCCTGGCCAACATTTATCTTTACACCACCAAAAAAATAGATGATCCTGTCATTTTTCTCACTGTGGTTTATCAGACTGCGGCTGTGTTCACATTTATTGCTGTGTTTTCTTATATTTGGTAGTGAACATGCTTCAAAGATACTTCATTATCTGTGAAGCAATTTGAGATGTGAAGCGGACTAAATAATTGCAAATTCTCCTAGAGCCGCAGGGTCAATGAAACCTGCTGACAGCCTGATCTTAGCAGTCTCGAATTGCCTTTGGAATTGGAAAATGTTTAAATTTTTGAAATTGTACCATTTGCAGCTGAAAGTTTTGTCTTGTTCAAGTATCATCAAGAATTTGCAGATCAATTTTAAGCACACCTCCCCCCCTCCCCCCCCCAAAACCCCACCACCTTGATAAAAACAAAAAAACTGCGGATGCTGGAAATCCAAAACAAAAACAGAATTACCTGGAAAAACTCAGCAGGTCTGGCAGCATCGGCGGAGAAGAAAAGAGTTGACGTTTTGAGTCCTCATGACCCTTCAACAGAACTAGGTGAATCCAAGGAAAGGGTGAAATATAAGCTGGTTTAAGGTGTGTGTGTGGGGTGGTTTGGGGGGGGGGGGTGGGGAAGGTGGTTTGGGGGGTGGGGGAGAGAAGTGGAGGGGGGTGGTGTGGTTGTAGGGACAAACAAGCAGTGATAGAAGCAGATCATCAAAAGATGTCACAGCCAACAGAACAAAAGAACACATAGGTGTTGAAGTTGGTGATATTATCTAAACGAATGTGCTAATTAAGAATGGATGGTAGGGCACTCAAGGTATAGCTCTAGTGGGGGTGAGGGGAGCATAAAAGATTTAAAAATAATGGAAATAGGTGGGAAAAGAAAAATCTATATAATTTATTGGAAAAAACAAAAGGAAGGGGGAAGAAACAGAAAGGGGGTGGGGATGGAGGAGGGAGCTCAAGACCTAAAGTTGTTGAACTCAATGTTAAGTCAGGAAGGCTGTAAAGTCCCTAGTCGGAAGATGAGGTGTTGTTCCTCCAGTTTGCGTTGGGCTTCACTGGAACAATGCAGCAAGCCAAGGACAGACATGTGGGCAAGAGAGCAGGGTGGAGTGTTAAAATGGCAAGCGACAGGGAGGTTTGGGTCATTCTTGCGGACAGACCGCACCACCACCTTGGTCCAGTGAGAATTGTGCATGGGAGAGGTTGTAAACAGGCTGAGTCCATTTACTATCCTGAGCTCAACTCGGTTCCTGCCTGGTGACATCTTCTCTTCACCAACTCTGAAGTTTACTGAGGCTCTCGTTGCAGGCGAGCAAGGGCCGAATCTCAATTTAGTGGCCGTGACCTGACAATGTCATTGGCACCACGTTGTGATTTTTGCATCAACTCAAGTGCCAAACCCACCGGAGAAATCTGGGTGGATTTAGCAATGGCCAGAAGAGGCCAAGCAAAGTAGATTTTTTTAATTCGTTGGAGGAGCAGGAAGAAATTCTTTGGTCTTTCTTGCCCCTGCCCTCCCTCGCCCTCCCCACACCAGCATCTGCTTTATGCCAAGACCCTCTAAACGTGGCCCTTCAGTTAAAATCAGCTGGGTCTCATTTTCTTCAGAACTATCAGCTCTGCTTTGGTGGCTCTTGTCTTTTAGCCCCAAACACCTCCATCACCTTCACCTGACCCGCTCCCCCACCTCCTGTCTTTTTAGTGTCTATATGTAGTGTGCAAACACCCCCATGTGTGAGGAACCATATATCTGGACAATATACTAAATGAGTTCTGAATGAGACAAGCAGGGTAACTTTTCCAGCATAGTTAATAAGATTTTGCAAGTTTGTCTTGGTTCTTTAATAGTGTTAATTGTGAAATGACTTTTGAGGTCCATTTCCAGTCTTGACACTGGAGTATAGCCTAAATTAATATATTTGCACAATAAATCTCTAAATATCCTTGGAACCATTTCTGATGCAATCTATTTTGTTGGGGATGTTTTACTGTCAAATCTTTAGCTCCTTCATGTAAACTGTTTGAGCCTGTTGATAGATGACAAATGTATACTTGTGTTAAGCTATGATTTGTAGCCCTTCACCTGAAAAAGTTTTAGGTATTATTTTTAAATACCTTTTGGGTTGTTTTTTTGTTTTCCAGAGAATTTTGCCACAGACTTGGAGCTTTTTGCAAAGTAAGTAATACTGTTCCAACGAATGCACATTTAAATCTTAACTGATATCGCAGGGGTAGGAGGCAACAAGAGGGAACCCTTTGTGTGGTTAAACCCTCTGGTAAGATGGGTTCCTCTACAAACACTGTTATAATGGAGCTTAGCTGATGGTCAGAGGCAGGGAAACCTTTATTCACCAAATGAAGTAATAATATTGCAGAAAAAAGGGACATGTTGTTGAAACTTTTTATTTGCACTCATTAAGGACAGAAAGGCAAGTACATCAGTAGTAAAGGGAACAACAATTTACATTGCATGAGAAGAAAGTGCCGATTGGTTGGCAAGTGGATTCTGGCCAAGGCATTGCCAAGGGGAATGCACCAGGGAATGGCTGTCCCCCAAGCTTTTCTTTAGTTGATGAAAGTTTAATGTGTGGATTTGCTCTTTCTGTCTGCAAAGGACAGGTCTCTGTGTGTGACTATATGTAGCTTCTAGCAAGCGTAAGTGAGCCACACTGTGAGCCCAATTGGTAATCCTAAGTTGGTTGTCAGTATAATTCTTAGTGCAATCAGGATTGTTAAGCAAGTGCTGTCCAATTGCAGAATCACATCTAATATTGGACACTTTTTGAGTTTTGCAAGCACAGGTTGGTTGGGTACAGTCAGTCCTTTGCCTGCTGTGAACAGCTGAAGAGACATGCTGTTGGGTACGATCTGCCAGTCATTGGGACATACGACCTAACTATCTGACATCACAGCGGCACTGAAGTTCGATAACCACGTTACTCATGTATGTGATAGGCAGCATCCTGCTAGTGGAAAATACCACTCATATTGCTACTGCATAATTACAGTGTGCAACAGCTAGCTTCATCTATTGCTCAAATTTTTGAAACCCCTTACCCTTCCAAGCTAATCTGAGGTAAACTGGGCACTTTTCAGGACTGAAAGTGGCGGTTTTAGGCCCATTCATGAGTCTGCATGATAAACAGTGAGCAATGACCAGATCAGGGTAGCCAATATCTTGCAGGGTGGCTTTGATGTACCCTATTTCAGCATCAAGCTTGCACAATGAGTAAATGGCTTGTGCCCTATTTAAGAGGTCGATAAGGCCAATTTTATAGCATGTTGAAGTGTAGGAAACCTAATGTGTATATTGACCAGTGAAGATAGGCTTATGATAGACAGTAGTAGAGAACCCATTGGCAGATTTCTCAGCTAGCATGTCGAGGAGGGGGAGCTCATTTGACTGCTCCATTTCAAAGGTGAATTTGAGCGCAGGATGGAGCCCATTAGGTGTGTAAGGAAATTCCTACATGCAGCTGCAGATTTATATCATCTACATAACAGAAACATGCAAGAGGTAGGAGGTTGGGCCTCATTTCAACAGAAAAGCATTTCTCGTGGAAACCAACAAAAACGTTTGCGTGAGCTGGGCCGAGAGGCAATCCAATGGTAGCACCATCTCTTTGGCCATATATGGTATTGTTGAAACTGATCTCAACAGCACAAGTTGCTGCGTAGAGATTGCCATGATATAGTGACGCAGTGCAAATGTCTATGGCTTCCTAGAGCGATACATTGGTGAATAGGCAAGCAATGTCAAACAAGCACATGGACACGGCATTGCAATTGATATGCAAGTCCTATGTTTTTTGCAAAGGCGATTGAATCTTTCACCATATATGGAAAACTTGGTCAGAGCTGGTTGTAGCAACTCGCTGATCCATTTAGCCAGCAGAACCAGTCATAGGTAAGATAGGGCCATGTGCTTTTGACAGCCCACACATCATGGTGAGATGTGAGGACGATTCCAATCATGTATACCGCCTGGCAGCTCATTATTCTTCCACCAATGCAACAAGGGTTTTTGTAATTTGCTTTCAAGAAGGGCGGTCTGGTCAGGCCTAGCAGCAGGTCCAATGGATGCGAAATTGGACTTATCATTAAGAATGGCGTGCACTTTGTTGATACAATCAGACTTTGTTATGGATGACTATTCCAATCCCTTTGTTGGGTTTACAGATATGTATGTCTGGCTTGGCCTTGAGGCCTTGCAAGGCTACCAGAAATTCGTGTTGCATATGAAAATCAGCCAAGTCGTTTGGAACCCTGCAATAAGCGTGCGCTAGATTAGCTAGGCGTGCTTTCAAGGATTCAGTATCATCAGTGGACGCTGGTTTGTGGTGGGGATAGCTGGGAGTGGAGGAGTTCAAACTCAGCAAATACCTTTTCCCATTTGATGTGGGACAAAGGCACACCAAAATTAAACCCATGTGCAGGAACAAACTCCTCTCTTTCAGGGAGTACATGGCCAGAGAGATTTGCTACATGTTTGGTGGCGTCACTCATCGTGCTGCCAAACTACTTCCACATAAGTGAGTTTACAATGCAGACTTGTTTCAGACAGGTATTGTTTATGGTGCCCCAGTCATCTACTGAGGTAATATAGTGGCACAAACGGGCCAAATCAATAAATGAATTTGTGCACCTCCAACCACACACAGTGTAGGGCAGGCATAAATTAGTAACCGTACTACCAATCTGTTCAATCTCATCTTGCATAAACGTGCTCTCGATCATGGGACCTGTGTCTCACTTTAGTCTTATCAATACTCTTGGAAATGTGCACGGACACAACCTTGTGCCTCATGCATTCTTGGAGAAATTTGTTCGTTTACCTGTTCTTATCTTTGTGTCAAACTATGTAGTTGATATCCTGAGTTTGGTTGGGTACACAAATAGTCATTTGGTAGTACAGAACTCAGAGAAAAGAGATATGCTGCCGAAGCCTTTCAACTTGCACTCATCGGAGCAGATGCAATTGTAAAGGGAACAACAATTTTTACAGCATGAGAAGCAGGTGCAAGTGCACACTGATAGAAGTGTCGCCATCGAGAATGTAGCAGCGAATAGTTTTAACTGCCAAGCTTTTGTTTAAATTCAAACTAGGCAGGTCAACTTGGATTTGTCAAGGCATTGCCATGGGGAATGAATCAGGAAATGGCTACCCACCCCCCCCTCAAAAAGCTTTTGTTCAGTTGAAAATGGTGCAATGTGTGGACATGCTTCTTTTGTCTGCAAAGGTCAGGGCTCTGTGTATGAATATATGTAAACTTCTAGCATGTTTTAGTGAGTCACACTGTGAGACTGACTGAAAATTTTAAACTGATTGTCAGTGTAATTATTAGCATAGCTAGGATTGTTTAGCAAGTGCTGCCCAGTTGTGGAAGTTATAATGTTTAAAACATCTTCAAACCCCTCAAGTTTCCATTGTTTAACATTTTAGCTTATTCTATGTGAAGTTACAGGTGATGTTATGGCACAGCTGATGGTAAATGCTGAGTTGCTCAAATCCCAGAGGGAAATTTGAGACAACTGCCACAGCTATTTTTCAATTTGTATGTTTTGAAATGCGGGCTTTGAATTCAGTAGTAATAAGACAACCGAGCCTTATAGGTTTTTTACAAAACTTGATTAAACATTTATTAATAAGAGAAGTGATTTTAAGCACATACATATGTCTACCAATGACTATAATAACTTTTAAACCCCCTAATTAATCTAACTCCCAGTTACAGTTTCATTAAAGCAACAGGAAGACACAGATTTTAAAATACCTGGGCAAAGTGACACAATACCCTGAACCAGTTGAAGTCAAAGTGAGTTTTCTTAACTTCATGTGTAACTGATCTAGTAGAGGATGAGTGAGGCACACTAGAATTTTTTTTGAGCAAAATTGCATTTAATCTTTTTATTTTAAAAATGCTATCTATGGGTTTGGCTTGCTCCTGGGTTATGTCTATTTGTGACATCTATGACCAAAACTTGAGGTCCGTTTGTCTTATTTTAAATTCCAAAAATAATGCACAAATGTTTGAGAGAATGGAAACAAATGTCTCTCCTTTTTCTGTAGATTTAATTAAATTGCCTGAGACTTGTTGCAGAGCATCCGTAAATAGTGAATTCATCATCAAGTAACTCATTTAACTTTGTTTTAAATAAAAATGACCTGTAGCTTCATTTTGATCTTGTAAAGTGCCATGGGAGTTTCACTAGTGCCTTATTGCCGCTACTACCACAGGAATGCTGCTCAACGGAGTGAGAGCTTCTTGGTCAGCTTTGTATAACGCCATGTTCGTTTGAACCACTGGAACAACACAGATCCTCAATGTAACATCTCTTCTGCAAGAGAGAACTGTCAACAACACAGCAATCAGCACTGCACTGGAACCTGTGCTCAAGGCGTGATGTGCAGCTTGGCCTACTAATCATGCTGACTTTCCTGCTTCCAAATTTTTTGAACATCAAATTTTTCCTGAAGTTTAAATGCATTTTAGTACTTGTTTTATTTCTTAAAGTGTGCGGTAGTTCACTTTTAATATCTTTCTACAGACATGGTAAACGGACCACTGTCAACACAGATGATGTGAAACTGCTGGCAAGGAGGAGCAAAGCACTGGTGAAGTTGCACTTTTTTTTTTACATTGTCCATAATATTATAATTGTGTTCCAGTTTTGCCTTCCCGATTTTAAAATACTCTGAAACTTAGCAGTATTCTTAATGGAATGCTCATTAAATGAGGGAAGAGCATTCAGACACTCAAAGCTTTTTGTAACAGATCATGAAAAAGTCGTACTCTCATGGACTCATCCAGTTTGTTTCATTACTTGAGTTAAAAATTCCAAGAGGATGAAATGTGGTGCAAGCAATGGTGATTTAGTTAACTCATTTAAGATTGCAATTTACATGAGGCACTTCTGGTTAATGTGCTATTTTGGTGGCCCTCAACAGAACAGCAATCGTAGAATGTTGAATCATCAATGTTGAACGGATACTTACATGTAGTGCGACCAGGATTCACACCCAATTTTTTCCATGTAATTCATAGCCAGGTGGCAGAGTGCAGAAACAAACAGACCAGTTTCAATCAGACTTTACCTTCATTTATTTTGCCACCTGCTTCTTTTCTGACTGGTGCCTCTTTTTTAAAGGAATTGATTCTGGCTGGCAGCTCCCCATTAGCTCACCCAACTAATTAATCTTTGTGTAAATATAGGAGGTGTCAGCGTGCTATTCAACTGTGAAAAGAGCCCCAGTTCAGCCAGGTAATGTCCTGATCTGACATCCCCATGAATCTGACATGTATTTGCCAGTAGGAATGAGGAATAGAACCATCAGCTTTTTCCTCGAGCGGGGATCAAAATCAAACGAAACATCCCAAGCTATTACTGAGGTTGGCTTAATTCGGCACAGGGGTCAAATGACTGGGATATTTTTCTGAATAGTAGAGTAACGCACCTTGTTTCTTTCTAATTTATTCTTTCACAGGATGTTGGTGGAGCTGGCTAGGCCAGCATTTGTTGCCCATCGCTAATTGCCCTTGAGGTGGTGGCGGTGAGCTGCTTTCTTGAACGGCTGTGTTTAAACCACTATCACTGATGAACTTTCGCTTCTATTCTTAAATCAATTCAGCTTTAAGTTATTTAGTTGGAAGTCTTTTTTTTTATTATTCATTCATGGGATGCGAATGTCATTGGCAAAGCCAACATTTATTGCCCATCCCTAAATGCCCTTGAGAAGGTGGTGGTGAGCTGCCCCTTGAACTGCTGCAGTCCATGAGGTGTGGGTACATCCATCGTGCTGTTAGAGAGGGAGTTCCAGGATTTTGACCCAGCAACAGTGATATATTTTCAAATCAGGATGGTGGATGACTTGGAGGGGAACTTCCAGGTGGTGATGTTCCCATGCATCTGCTGCCCTTGTCCTTCTAGACGGTAGCAGTTGTGGGTTTGGAAGGTGCTGTCCAAGGAGGCTTGGTGAGTTCCTGCAGTGCCTCCCATAGATGTTACAGACTGCTTCCACTGTGCGTTGGTGGTGGAGGGAGTGAATGCTTGTGGATGGAGTGTCAATCAAGTGGTCTGTTTTGTCCTGGATGGTGTCGGGCTACTTAAGTGTTGTTGGAGTTGCACTCATCCAGGCAAGTGGAGAGTATTCCATTACACTCCTGACTTGTGACCTTGTAGCTGGTAGACAGGCTTTGGGGAGTCAGGAGCTGAGTTACTCTCTGCAGAATTCCCAGCCTCTAACCTATTCTTGTAGCCACAGTATTTAAATGGTTAGTTCAATTTTTGAAAGTGGCAAAGCTACCCAACTTCATGAATAAAATGATGGTGAGGAACAGGCTTCCTCTCTCCCAGGTACTAAGGCTGGGAAATAACCCAGGCAGAAACTGACTAGAGACCATAAGCTAACAGAAATTGGCATTCTAGCTATGAAAGGTGGTTAGTTTGGCTGCTTACCAGACTTGACAACACAATATGTTGCTAATATTCTATATAAAGCTCATTACTCAGTGTTTAAATGATTGATATCTTGCATTTCCAGCTAAACTTCATCACAGAGAAATGTAATGACCTTGCTTGCAGTAATGCAGAGCAAAAAGAGAAGAGAGCGCTCACCACAGGAAAAGGAAAGAAGAAACCTGATGACCACCTTGAGCCCATAGTAACTGAGAGTGAAGATGCTACCATCGACTAATCTACAGAAAAGGCATTTCAAATTGGAACTGGAGCCTAGAGTGACATCACTGTAGGTCACTCAAATTTTCCCCCAACCAATTTTCTCAGGTCTCCTTTTGGAGAGGTGGGGATTTCACGCTACAAATGAACACGAGAATTACATGAAGTAGAGTATGCGATGGTTATGGAAATGAACAAATAACATGAGATACAGGAAAAACAGATGTCATTCTATCTTAGTATGGCTACTAATTTTAAATGGTAGCCAGTGGCTTTGGAGTATAATTTACAGTTGTATTATCCATCACAAATAAGGTTCTCCCAGGATTTCTGATACATTGAAATTAGTTTTTGCACTCTTAATAGGAATGCTTAATTTGCCTGTGCAAAATAATAGCACCTATTACTTTCTTCACTGTTTTTTGGCGTCTTTCAGTGCTCAGGTTTTGCATTAAAACAGATGTATTAATATTGATTCATGGTATTTCTGTAAAATACTGGGATAGATATGAATTTGGGAGCAGAGCAGTTGCTTTCAGGTTGCAGAACTCTGAAAATGGGAATCCCAGAGACCCGGCAAATCTGATGGCAGGACCCAATTAGGACTGGAGGCTGACCAGCTGTTGGGTGGGTATGCCTTTGGCACCAGGCTGGAGTTGGGAAGCAGAGCATGGCGGAGGGAGGGAGGGGTTGGGGTATTCAGTGGTGGTGGAGGGAGGGAATCAGAAGGGTTGAGTGGAGAGATTGGATGCCTCAGAAGAGATTGGAAAAATTAGGGGGCGATTGGAGGCCTTTTAGATGAAATCAGAAAGGTTAAGGATGTGTGTGAAATAGGTAAGTGGGGTTCCACCAGGATAAGTGGAAAGGCACTTGATTCCTTGATCCAGCAGTTCTCATTTTCCCTTAGCCAGCGGGTTTACTGAGTGCCAAAATAAACTTAAATTACTGGTTAAATAAGAGGCACGAAACCTCTGACAGTGCAGCACTCCCTCAGTAGTACACTGAAATGTCAGATTAGATTAGGCGCTCGGATCTCTGAGTCGGGGAACTTGGGTTAAAGCTGAGCCAAAGTCGAAACCAGAACCTTCCTGTCCATACAGCTTGATGCATAAATTTGCTGAGTCATTGGAGAAGCCCCAGGTAGATTTTAAACAAGATCCTTTTCCTCATCCTCGCTTACCACAGCCAAACTTAGCAGAGAGCAATTTGAAAATTAAATAGCCATCCCCATTAGGTATATGCAATGATACAAACCCATTGTTTCTTTCGCCACATATGCTGCCTCACCTGCTGATTGTCCAGCATTTTCTGTCTTCATGCAATAGGGTTTAAATGTGTTGATAACCAAATTATGGTCTTTTGAAAGCTAAATGATGTGTTTCTGTAAGAATAAATGTAAAATTGAAATACGAACATAATTCGATTCTTGTTGCACAAAACATTTGGCTTTCTATACAACGCTGTTAATACCATCATGCTCACACCATCTGGATTTAAAACAGTGTTGCTCTGCATGTACCTTTCCCTATTTGACCTTGCATTCTCTCTTTTTGTGTGTGTTTGTGGCTTGGAGCAATCAGGAATGAATCAAATTTCCTGTTACAAAGGTGAGAATTTAAGCAAATGAACAGATATGGATCTTCAACACTCAAAGTGCTCAAATGGAGCATTTTCCTGAAACAGGACCAATATTTTATTAAAATTGCTCTTTGAGTAATTGTACTTTTGTGTTTGAGTAAGCAAATATCTCCTGTTACTTGCTAATGAAAGGTTAGCTGCTGTTTTTCCCCAAGTGCCCATGGTTTGCTGACGATTGTAATTTTTCAGTATTTGTTTCATAAATTCCATATACTTTCAATTTTACTGTACCCAAGTGATGTTGACTGCAATATCTGGAGTTAGAGATTTTGATTGGGTAAAATTAAATTGGAACCCTCTACACAAAAATAAATCTACTGCAATTGCCCAGCGCCTCAAGTAAAGTTAAGACTCGATTTTGTTGGGAAACACTCTGAACCATACTGTGAAGTTCCAACAGGCAAGCAAAATTGGACAGTAAAATATTAATATACCATGTCAGAGATATTACTGCAGACACACATTACAAAATGACCATGCTGTGTGAGCAAGTGAAATTTGAAAAAGCTGAAACCTGCTGCTTCTTTGGTGCAAACATTTATTTGCAATTGGACAGCTATAGGGCTCATTTAAAGTTCCTTCTTGTATTACATATTGAGAGAAATGAAAATTTGGAGTGGTGCTGATAGAATTTAAGTTGAGTTACGAGTTTTTAACTGTTTCAAGATAATCTCTCTCTTAATACCTTTTAGCTTGGTGTAACGATATTGACGTTATGCTGAGTAATATCAAATGTCCAGATCTAGAAAAATGAATAAACTTAAACATTGCAATAGGATTCTTCCATTCAGTGGATATTTAAGAACACTCTTCTATCACCGCTACATCCTTGCTCAAAATCAACAGCGATTGCTGGGCTGACAATCCCCATGGGTATTGGGCCAAGCCTATCTAAATGACCTTGACAACTGCTAGAAAACATTTTTTTTTTATTCATTCAAAGGATGTGTAGGCTTCGCTGGCTAGGCCAGCATTTATGGCCCATCTTAAGGGCAATTAGAGATGGGCAATAAACGCTGGCCTAACCAGCAAAGCCCACATCCCTCGAATGAATAAAAATAAGGTTTCTAACAGCAGTCACGATTGCTTGGATAGGCTTGACCCAATTCCCAGTGGGCGTAAGTTCACAATGCAAAGCTGTCCACAATTCGGTACTAATTAACACTGTGTCACAACAATATCTGGTGTGGAATGGAAACTTTATAATGGTTCCTTGAATACCATTGCCTGGCACTTAACTTGCACTGTGCTTGTGCATTCACAGGAAATATGATTGAACTCCAACACAAATGCCAAAAGATGTATCCATCTAACTATGCCTGGCCTGTTAAACCTAAAAGTGTCTCACACAAAAGCAGTGTCACGTTTGTATCTGCTTCATATATAACTCATAAAACAGCAAAACATCGCAACCGGAATGAATCACGTCCAGAATGAAACCGAATGGACCACTCGGCATCAACCTAGGCATCAGAAACGGCAACAGCAAACTCAGCCCTGTCGACCCCCCCTTACAGCTGGGGACTAGTGCCAAAATTGGGAGAGCTGTCTCTCAGACTAGTCAAGCAGCAGACTGACATAGCCATCGTCTCAGAATCATACCTTACAGATAATATCCCAGACGCTGCCATCAACCCTGGGTATGTCCTATTCCATCAACTGGATCAACCCAGCAGAGGTGGCGGCACTGGTATACAGTCGGGAGGGAGTTGCTCTGGGCGTCCTCAACATTGATTCCTGACCCCATGAAGTCTCATGACATCAGGTCAAATATCGGCAAGGAAACCTCTTGCTGATTACCACATACTGCCCTCCCTCAGCTGATGAATCAGTACTCCTCCATGGTGTGCACCATTTGGAGGAAGCACTGAAGGTGGTAAGGGTGCAGAATGTACTCTGGGTGGGGGACTTCAATGTCCATCACCCAAGAGTGGCCTGGTAGCACCACTGAGAGCTGGCCGAGCCCTAAAGGACATAGTTGGTAGACTGGGTCTGTGGCAAATGGTGAGGGAACCAGCAATGGAAAAACGTACTTGACCTCATCCTCACCAGCCTGCCTGCCACAGATGCATCTGTCCATGACGGTATCGGTAGGAATGACCATCGCACAGTCCTTGTGGAGACAAAGGCCGACCTTCACATTGAGGATACCCTGCATTGCATTATGTGGCACTCACTTCTGCTGTGCTAAATGGGATAGATTTTGAACAGATCTAGCAACTCCAGACTGGGCATCCATGAGGCACTGTGGACCATCAGCAGCAGCAGAATTGTAACTCTAACACAATCTGTAACCTCATGGCCTGGCATATCCCCCACTCTACCATTACCATAAATCCAGGGGATCAACCCTGCTTCAATGAAGAGTACAGGAGGGCATGCCAGAGGCAGCACCAGGCATAGCTAAAACTGAGTCTCAACTTGGTGAAGCTTTAACAGAACTACTTGCGTGCCAAACAGCATAAGCAGCAAGTGATAGACAGGGCTAAGCTATCCCACAACCAATGGATTAAGGCTAAGCTCTGCAGTCCTGCCACATCCAGTTGTGAATGATGATGGACAATTAAACTCACTGGAGGAGCAGACTCCACAAATATCCCCATCCTTGATGGTGGGGTAGCCTAGCAGATCAGTGCAAAAGATAAAGCTGAAGCATTTACTACAATCTTCCGCCAGAAGTGGCGAGTGGATGATCCATCTCGGCCTCCTCCAGAGGTCCCCACATCACAGTTGCCAGTCTTCAGCTAATTCGATACACTCCACGTGATGTTAAGAAATGGCTGAAGGCACTGGATAGTACAAAGTCTATGGGCCCTGACAATATTCTGGCAATAGTCCTGAAGACTTGTGCTCCAGAACTTGCCGCGCCCCTAGCCAAGCTGTTCCAGTACAGCTACAACACTGGCATCTACCCGGCTATGTGGAAAATTACTCAGGTACGTCCTGTACACAAAAAGCAGGACAAATCCAAGCCGGCCAATTACTGCCCCAAAAGTCTACTCTTGATCATCAGTAAAACAATGGAAGGGGTCAACAACAGCGCTGTCAAGCAGCACTTGCTTAGCAATAATCTGCTCACTGGCGCCCAGTTTGGGCTCTGCCAGGGCCACTCAGCTCCTGACCTCATTGCAGTCTTGGCTCAAACATGAACAAAAGAGCTGAACTCCCGAGGTGAGGTGAGAGTGATTTCCCTTGACATCAGGGCCTTGTTAGACCGAGTGTGGCATCAAGGAGTCTGAACAAAACTGGAGTCAGTGGGAATAAGGGGAAAACACTCGCTGGCAGGAGTCATACCTAGCACAAAGAAAGATGTTTGTAGTTGTGTGAGTTCAGGCATTTCAGTTCCTCAGGGTAGTGTCCTAGGCCCCGCCATCTTCAGCTGCTTCATCAATGACCTTCCTTCCACCATAAAGTCAGAAGTGGGGATGTTTGCTGATGTTGCACAATGTTTAGCATCATTTATGACTCCTCAGATACTGAAACAGTCCATGTCCAAATGCAGCAAGACCTGGACAATATCCAGGCTTGGGCTGACAAATGGCCAGTAACATTTGGACTACATAAGTGCCAGGCAATGACCATCTCCAACAAGAGAGAATCTAACCATTACCCCTTGACATTCAATGGCATTACCATCACTAAATCGCCCACTATCAACATCCTGGGGGTTACCATTGACCAGAAACTGAACTGGACTAGCCATATAAGTACTGTGACTACAAGAGCAGGGCAGAGGCTAGGAATCCTGTGATGAGTTACTCACGTCCTGACTGCCCAAAACCTGTCCAACATCTACAAGGCACAAGTCAGGAGTGTGATGGAACACTCCCCACTTGGCTGGATGAGTGCAGCTCCCACAACATTCAAGAAGCTTGACACCATCCAGGACAAAGCAGTCCACTTGATTGGCACCACATCTGCAAACATTCACTCCCTCCACACCGATACACAGTGGCAGCAGTGTGTACATCTACAAGATGCACTGCAGGAATTCACCAAGGCTCCTTCGACAGCACCTTCCAAACCCATGGCCACTACCATCTAGAAGGACAAGGGCAGCAGATGCAAGGGAACACCACCACCTGGAAGTTCCCCTCCAAGTCACTCACCACCCTGACTTGGAAATATATCACCGTTCCTTCACTGTCACTGGGCCTAGATCCTGGAACTCCCTCCCTAACAGCACTGTGGTTGTACCTACATCACATGGACTGCAGCGGTTCAAGAAGGCGGCTCACCACCACCTTCTCAAGGGCACTAGGGATGGGCAATAAATGCTGGCCCAGCCAGCGAAGCCCACATCCTGTGAATGAATAAAAAGAACAACTGATCAATAACGAATAAGCATGTGAACTTTTTTTAAAAAGAAAGAACCACTTTTTTTTTTCCATATTTTTTTTAATATGATCTCCCCTCTTCCCAAAGAGAGGAACTAAAGATGTGCAGACAACTGATAATCTGGTAGAGATCATTAGTAACAGCAATTTCCCTGTAATTGATCTCTGGATGTATTTATTTTCAAAATCAGATTTTGTGGTTTTAAAGAGTAAGCTGTTATAAAAATAATAGTAATAGAATAATATGTCTTGCAATATCAGTAGCACACTTGTTATACACTCATGTATCCCCCAAATTACTGAGAGAAACCGCTGGAGAGACCTTCAGGTAATTAGGAAAAGTCTTGAGAATAACAAGCATCACCCTTTAAATGTATTTGTAGCACAATCAAACCCCTGTTTTACCATTTCCTTTTTATTGCAAATGATGTGGACAAAAGAAATAGGAGGAATAGACCATACAGCTTTGTCAAGCCTACTCTTCCATTCGATATGATCACGGCTGATCTTTGCAATGAAATTTAAAATCAATTTTTAAAGTTTTTTTCCATGACCCTTTTCATTGTCAGAGCATGTACAAATGTTTACCGTATCCCCTAATGCACTGAGCAATGCCACAGGAGAACTACTAAATATCTTTAACGAATACTTACTCTTTAATTTTCCAGATTATTATTCAAGTTGCTTTTCCCATTTTGCAGTTCTAACAAATCCTGCAACTATCATGTAACCCCTTCCAGTCTAAATTGGTTACGATCTTTAATTTCAATTGCACATGGAATGTCTAAGCCTTAAGGTTCAAAAGTTTTTGTGCTGTAAGATTTTTGGATTCGGGGTCACAGATACCTAAATAGGCAGTCGACTAGTCATAAGTAATTTTAAAATGGTTTATTAAGTTGATTAAGAGGCAAAAGTTTAGATATGATACATTAACTAATTAGACAAAAAAGGTATATGACCCATAACAGCTTGTGGTAACAGCATTCTAGTCGAAGTGTTAGGCAACTCTTCTCTCGATCCTCCTCCTCATCTGGTCCATCTTCCATCTGAAGGAGGCAGTTGCCCAATAAGTACTGCCACCTCACCAGCACCTCAACAACTCCCTCCCACCAGTATAATACCTACATGTACCCTTTTTGGGGGATGCTGGTAGCTTACCAAGTGTCAATCACTTATTCAAACTATTCTGACCAATGGATACAGGACTGGTACTCAAAACATCAGACCCTCCCCTGTTTGTCATCCTGCTCAAAGTTAGTTTTTAGATCAGGTTGAGGGTCTTATCCTGGTCCTTTCTAAACAAATGTATATATAAAGGGGTGCACAAAATGCCATCCTAATACTTTAGGAATGTCAGCATGGCAGTCTGAATTAAGACTTTTGGGAGGTCAAAGTGTTTAGAAATCCTGTTTCCAGAGAGAGAATCAATGTGGCTAGAAAATCCTATAAAAGCTCTATATTATGCACCAGAAGATATGTTTATTCAAGACCCCAATTTCTTACAGTGCCTCAACATAGCTTAGTAGTCTCTGAAAGTATTTTGTTCGAAGCTATTTGTTGAAACCATAAATTGAAACTCATTTTATTTCAACACAATATTAGGGTCCAAGTTTCGGGATGGCATTAACTTTTCAAGGTATTTATGCGACATGAGACATTGCACAACTGAAGACTAAGAACCAAATGTGAAAATTCAGAAAAATCCCAAATCATAAATGTCACAGACTCACAATGCAACTCTATGAATCATTGGCATGTGCGAGGGGGTTGATTAAAAACACATTGATTGTTCTCTTCAGAATATGTGAGGGAGTCGGGCAACCGCTTTTTTCATTGTTTGATAGTCATTACATTGAGAGCAGCAATTTTCATACTGGGCTCTGAGGTTCATGGCCGGGGGGACACTAGATATGTGCAAGGTAGATTCCTCTCTCTGACATACCAGTTGTTATTTCTGCTGCTGAATGACCATGAGAGCATTTGTTCTTGAGTCACCTAACTGTCTTTTGGAAGAAAGGAAACAGGGTTTTGAGAGTGTCAATTATTTGTTAATACTTTCATGGGACGCGGGTGCCACTGGCTAAGCCAGCATTTATTGCCCACCCCTAATTGCCCTTGAGAAGATGGTGGTGAGCCATTGCCTTGAACTGATACAGTCCACATGTTGTCGGTAACTCTCAAAGCTGTTTGGAAGCGAGTTCCAGGCTTTTAGCCAAGGAACAATATTGCCATTCCAAGTCAGGATGGTGTGTGGCTTGGAGGGGAACTTGCAGCAGGTGGTGTTCACAAGTGTCTGCTGCCATTGTTCTTCTAGGTTCTAGAGGTTGCAGGTTTGGACGGTGCTGTTGAAGGAGCCTTAGTAAGTTGCTGCAGTGCATCTTGTACACTGCTGCTACTGTGCATTGGTGGTGGCATGTGTGAATGTTGAAGGTGATGGCTGTGGTGCCAATCAAGCGGCTGCTTTGTCCTGCATGGTGTCGAGCTGCTTGAGTGTTGTGGGAGCTGCACTCATCCAGGCAAGTGCGGAGTATTCCATCACACTCCTGACTTGTGCCTTGTAGATAATGGATAGGCACTGGGGAGTCAGGAGGTGGGTTACTCTCCACAGAGTTCCCGGCCTCTGACCTGCTCTTGTAGCCACAGTATTTATATGGCTAGTTCAGTTCAGTTTCAGGATGCTGATAGTGTAGGATTCAGTGATGGTAATGCCATTGAATGCCATGGGGAGATGGTTAGATTCTCTCTTGTTGGAGATGGTCGTTGCCCAGCACTTGTGTGCCGTGAAAGTTACTTGCCACTTACCAGTCCATGCCTAAATATTGTCCTGGTCTAGCTGCGTATGAACACCAGGAATTGAAAACCACTGGTCCTGGAGCACAGATTTTTGACCTTTCAAGAAATCAAGGGATATGGGGAGCAGACAGGAAAGTGAATTTTAAGCAAAGAGTAGCCATGATCGTATTGAATAGAGGACGTGGTTTAACAAGCCGTACGGTCTATTCCTCCTATTTCTTATGTTCACAGCCTTTTCAGTAAAAGAGTAATCTTACGAGCAAGATCCATATCAAAAAATAAATTTCCACCTTGCTTCATAAAGATAATGTAATGTGTTTTCACAGTTACCAGTCAAGATGATGTACTAGCATCAGGGGTCCAGATAGGCACCCCCCTCCACCTATACACATGCACACACACACACACACACGCACAGTGGTTTTGAGTTCAGTTTTGAATACAGCTGCCAGGCAGAAAGCTCAGATAGCCAGTCCCAAGCTAAAAAAAGTCCCCAAATCCTGGGGAGTGGAACAGGAGAAAGTCCCAAGAAGATGCTAAGGTCAAAGGAAGGACAGGAACCTGGAAAAGGTCCTGTTAAGTGAAGTTAAGAGTGAGAGGCAGAGAAAGGCTCCAAGCTTAAAGCTTCAAGTTGCAGGAAGCAGAGTTATTAATATAAAGGCTTGTGAGAAGTTAGAAGGTCCAAAGGGACAATTGAAGGCCTGTAACTCTTTGCCATGGGCATGTGAAGCAATGGTGAACTGTTGACAGCTGACCCAGTGAGAGAGTGTGCGTGGAAGAAAGCTTGAATGCATATGGTGACCCAGGGAAGAGGAACATTGGAAGGAGAGGTCAAAACCCTGGTGGTGGACCTTTGCAGAAGGCATCAGAGAGAAAGTATCAGTTTGGGAGAAGATTCCCGAGCGTGTAATTGGTGAGTGGAGATTGGAAACCCTCGTGCGAAAGATGGAGTTCAGTGAGACTGGTTGACTCATGGTGTAACAAGCATCTGGGGGAGACGCATAGCATCTGCCTGGGGTGGCATCTGTCACTCAGTTTCAGAATGCAGTGTGTCTGACCACAGGTCACCTATTGGTTTACATGGACTGTGTACTTACTGTGAACATTAGAGTATAAGATAGTTTTTGTAGTTTGTGTTATCCATACGAATGTGTGTATATCTGTAAAGGTCTAGTTGTGGATGAAGGATATTGTAATATAGTTCACCTTTTCTTGTTTAATAAATGTTTTATGCTTTTGTTAAAAATTCATCAGCTAACTTCTGCGTCTCTGTTCAATAGTCACTCTCCACAAATCTAAACAAAGTAAAAGTTTAGGATCTATCAAGCTGAGTTCCATCCTGGGATCAGGTTTGTCTAGTGGTAACTTTAGCTGGAATCATAACACTACCCTACCCAGATAATATATTGAACGGCACCAGTAAAGCATTAAAAATCATGTCCCAGTTTTAAGGCAAGGATGGTTTTCCACCGACAGATAACTCTAGTTTTTATTAATGGCCACAGCTTGAAGGGGCAATTATTTCACAACTGGGAAATGAATTTTTGGAACGAAGTTATTCTCTAATGGAAAAATAAATTGAATTATTTGGCAAATGGCATTCTGCTACCTCAGTGCATTTAATGAGTTTTCATTTAAGGTTTTAATGAACTGGTGAATGCAAGAGTTTCCAGACATGTAGTGGATAAGTGTGCTGACATTGTACCATGTCATGATAGGACTTTGGTTTAAACCTACTTCTTCACACAGTTGGTTCTTGATACTATACAGCAGCACATCAGTGAATCTGAGGTGTCTTCAGTTAAGGCAGAGTTGCTCACTTACTGTCTTAACGGTTAATCACAGAACAACATTAACGAGACCTGGAAAACCATGTGGGGAAGAGTTATAAGAAAAGATAAGGGGAATTATAAATAATAAATCTGTTCTAGTACCATCATGTCATGAGACTAGCCTAGAAGGTTTGCTTAATGTGCACTTCCAGTTACATAGTTAACAATACAGTTGCGATGTAGTCAAAATGTTCACGAGAAATTTGTTTATTTTAATGGGTCTTGGGATCAGAATCAAGAACTTATTTAATTGGGTTTTTGTTACTCGTGCAAAGGATGTGGGCAACACAATGTTGAGCTGCCACCTCAAATGCAACTGAAAGGCTTGCTGGACCATTTCAAAGGGCAGTTTAGAGTCAACCACATTACTGTGTTTGGGCCTGGAGTCACACATAGGCCCAAGACCAAGTAAGGACAGCAGATTTCCCTTCCCTAAAGGGCATTACTGAACCATATGGATTTTTATGACAGCCTGGTAGTTTCATGGCTCCCGTTAATGCTACAATCTTTTTAATTCCAATTTATTTAATGAAACTGAATTCAGTTTCCCCAACTGCTCTGCTGGGATTTGAACTCATGTCCCCAATTGCTAGCCCAGCAACATAATCAGAACACTACCATCCTGTTAAGAGTTTATATGATATTTCCTTGTTTTTTGTGTGTGAAGGTAATTGTACATCTTCTATTGTTCTGGACAGGAGCAAATTCACTTCCAGCACAATTTGAAATATGTTTGCAGTCATGTAAGTTCACCACATAGCTTTACTGATTCATAACAGTGCCTTTGTCACCACTTGCTGGCAGCCACTGGGAATATTTCCTGTGCCAATATTTTAATGCACAATTTCTAGAAGGAAAGAATTTGCATATTTACAGTGTATTTCATAACCTCAGGATGCCCGAAAGCATTTCACGACCAATTAATTATTTTGTGAAGTGCAGTCATGAGTGGGAAAATGAGGCAGCCAATTTGTGAACAGCAAATACTTGCAGTCTGCAAATGAAGTAAATAATCAGCTAGATTGCTTTTAGTGATTTTGAGTGAGGAGTAAATACTGGCCAGGACCTACGAAGAGGTTTCACTTGTGGTTTACCTGGCAACTGTGCACCTCTTGTGTATTACACAAGACTGATGTTATCAGAATGAACTAATGTTTTGAATCTTTGCTTTCTCCTGCCTTAATAGTGACAAGTCTTGCTGTAGCAAATGTTCACAGTGTGCCGGAGGCTTGTGTGAACTTGTTCAGTGGTCGTTCTCTATGTGTGAGGGTGGACAATTTTCAACAGGCTGTCCAACTAAAGCACATGTTTTCCAACAAGGATTTCTGGTTGATGACTTGGCCCCGGATTATGGGTGATTTTATTTTAAATTTAGCCTAGGGATAGCAAGGCCAATGACAACACCACAAATACTGGCCCAATTGAAATCAGCAGAGACCAGAAAAAATATTTGGGGCTTTCTGGTCAGTGGTCCACTGAACCACCTGACAATATGAACATTGTGCAATTAGTAAGTACAATCAAGTAATAAATCCATGCATTTTAGACCAAATAAAAGAGTGGTTAATTTCCAGGTGGGACTAAGATTGGCCAGTGATTCATTAAAATGATAAAATTTCTACCATATATGCAAATGCAGAGTTGATTCTATTGTTTCTGTAAGTTTGTTGTTAGTGTTGTATGTCTTTGGAGCTGTACTTTCTTTCCCCTTTTACCATATAAACTCTGTTTTCAGCTGAGAGGTCCTGGAAAGCATTGCATTCAGGTCCTCCACTGTTGCTTCATATGTTCAGTCAGTAGGTGTTCCTGGTTACTGCATCAGTACATGCAACTAACTCTGCCTTGCTACTTTCACCTTCAAAGGCTCTGTCAAAGCAAATGTCTGATCATACCTTCAGTTCCTTCTTTTAATTTTTCTAACATTGCTCCTTATCCATTCTCACTGTTTTTGAATAAACTTCAACCATGGACTGTACTAAAGATGCTTTTTTCAATCAGCATTGAAATTTAGGGTTTAAGCAAAAAGATCATGTTAGCCCATCACATTAGATGAGGTTACTAGATGAGTCAAAACCTTGAGTGGATTTGTAAATGCGAACTAGGATCATGAATTGAATATGCTGAGCACAGGATTGGTAAGACTCTGGTCCTTGGGATAAGATAGTTAAAGTGGGTTAGAATCAATTAAAGTACAGAGTAGAATGCAGTAGGCTGACAAGAATGTTGAAATTGTAAGCCTTTTGGGCTTCTCAGCCAGAAACAATAAGGCAACACAATTAATTTGTTGCAAAAATAACAGACTCTGTGGCAGGAGACTGATTGGATTAGGTTGGCCGCTCTCCGTTGGATCAAATCAGGAACGACTTCTTCCTTGCTGTGTGTTAAGCAGAGCTGCTGCAGCTGAAGCAGGAGGAACATTGTGTCGCTAACCATGTTGTAGAGAACAGAACACTTTTTCTCCCTATCATGTGCAACGTCTTGCTAATGGCATCTGTATCAAAATGGATATTTAAAACCTCTCCATGAGCAGCACAGAACTTGTTCATGTCCATTAAAACCTGAAACCATGATCTTAAAGCGTTATAGACAGGAATAGGAGGAAGCAAAGCTTTAGTTGTCACCCGCACAAACTCAGGACCATATTCAGACTGTGTCTGAACATTTCTTTTTATCATTTGTACACATTATATTCTGGATGGTATTTTCATTTATGTAAGTTGGGAAAGGGATGGTTGTAAGTACACTAAGACATGCAGGCCACCTGCCTGCTGCCCTTCTGCTTTGGACCTGGTGCTGATTCCAACAGTTTCCACAGATCCAATGTTAGGTGTGATTAAAAATGGGCAAATAAAGATTCTTTCAGGAAAAATCTTCATGGATCAACTCACGTGCAAGTTCCCTTAAAGATGCTTTTTTCTGTGTTTTATTGGCACTGGCCTGCCCACAATTTGGATCAAATGACCATCTTCCTGCTTGAGCTGAGGCATCAAATGTCATGGGCTATTCAACTCTGGGGACCTCACACGCAAACCTGATCCTGTTCTTACTCAAAAACATTCCACTGAATGAGGGAATTCCGCCTGATTTTCTTCCCTCCATATCCCAAGGATGCTGAGGCCAATTGTAGAAGTTCAACTAGCTCTGTATAGGTTAGAAATCTAAACTGGAATCTAGTGGGATTTATTGCTCAGAATCTGCACCCTCTATTGATGCTATACATTGTACACCAGTAGGAGCTTTTTTTTAAGGTATTTAATCTTTTGAATTCCTCCTTTTAAATTCCTTTTGAATTCACTCCTCTTCATGCTCTCCTGGCCCATGCGCCTGTGCTAAGCGAGTGGGCAGGTTCCAAATGTTTACCAGTTCCACACTTGGATTGATAGGAGAGGGTATGGAAGAGTAGCTTGTGCCATTTTCCCTGTATCCTATTGGGAAAGCACCTGGCTCCCATTCAGTCTTCTCACGACACCTGGTTGAGACAGAAAGCAATGTCGTTTTCTAAAAAAAAAAAGATACACTTTTAAGAACTTCCATTGCATCTTGTTGAACTCCGTGAAGCAGAATTACATTGAAATTAAGTCTTGAAACCTACTTGTATGGAATAACAAATGGAACCAAAGCAAGGGTGGAGAGAGAATAGGTTGGTGCAGCAGTCAGGTTGTTTCATAACAGTCAAACTAGAAAGAAAAGAAAGAACTTGCATTTATAAAGCACTTTTCATGACCCCAATACACCCAAAGTAACTGAGTTACTTTTGAAGTGTAGTCACTATTGCACTGTAGCCACTCAGCAATGTGTTAAATGACCAGTGATGTTGGTTGAGGGATAAATATTGGTCAGGGCACTGTGGAGGACACCCCTGCTCTTCTGCGAAATGTTATGTTTACCTCAGAGGGCAGCTGGTGCCTCAATTTAACGTCTCATCTGAAACCAGGTACGTTTCTATTATGAATAAACAAATGCCCACCAAAAAGTGGCTGAATTATGCAACCCATTTGACAACTAATTAAATTCCCTTGTGAAACATTCGGTTAGGTGTAAATGGAAGCTAAAACAATATGGGGTCAATGGTGGCATGACCCCATGATGCCAATTTGTTGCAACAAATTCAAAAACCTGAAGTAATAACTGAGAAGAAAAAATTATTTACAATGCAGTGTGTAGAATAAAATTACCAACGGACGAGACTTGAGCTGCATTTTGGAGAAGAATATTTTGCTTGTGCCAGGAAACAGTCTGACCCAGAACTCTCCG
The DNA here is from genome assembly GCF_017639515.1 of Carcharodon carcharias. NCBI lineage: Eukaryota > Metazoa > Chordata > Chondrichthyes > Lamniformes > Lamnidae > Carcharodon > Carcharodon carcharias. The sequence goes on from NC_054481.1 coordinate 127,980,174, forward strand.
AGGTGCTAATAATCAGTTTTTATGAAGAATCAACCTACAGGTTTCGATTTTGGATTTTAGTTTCCTTGCCCTGCATTGGACAGTCTATTGTTTGAAAAGCATCTAATCCCAATTTTATAACATCTAAAAATATAATTTTGCTTATATGATTAGAAAATTCCTGGATTGGAAGCTATAAGACTCCTTAATGACAGGTTCATTAAAATTTTAACTGTCCATATTACAGATCTTTCATTGACTTGTCCATAAATTTACTGAGTGTAAAAGCCTAATATAATTAGTCAGATATATTCTTCCTAAATTAATATTTTTCCATTTATGATAACACAAAGCTGTTACTCTTTATATGCATATTGGTTCCAGGCCTTTATTGGGTTAATGATGCACATTGGCTATTAGACTTTGATTGTATCATTAATTTTGTGCGTCAGAGAGTTGGTTCTGTTGTGCTATAAAAGAGCTGGAAATGCTTCCAGAAAAATATATTGAGGAGCTCACAATACATTTAGCGTTTCATTCAGGAGAGCTTTGAGCTTCAGCATGAAGTGGCTAATGACAGTAAGCCTGATGTCCCTGCTGCTTCTTCTGAATGTCGAAGGTGCTGACCCACTGGAAGCAAGAATGAAACTTCAGGGAAACAGGGTGAGTAAAAGATCATTACTAAATGCACAAAGGTAGTGTCATTGTTCTGGAAGGGGAGGGAGGGAGGGGTGAAATCAACATCTATAAAGAGAGCATTGAAGTAAAATTATTGGGAAAATTTTAGAGGGGTGAAAGAAGATGGGATTGTTCTCCCTAATGCTGGGAGGGTTAAGGGAAGATTTAATAGAGGTGTTCAATGTCATGAAGAGTAAATCACGAGAAACAGTTTCCACTGGCAGAAGAGTCAGTACCCAGAGGACACCATTATAAATTATTGAAAAAAGAGCAAGAGGGAGAGATGAGGAATTTTTTATTTTTACATAGTGAGTCTTTATAATCTGGAATGCGTTGCCTTGAAAGTTGATGGAAGCAGATTGAACAGTAACTTTCAAAGGGACGTACATAAATACTTGAAGGGTGGAAATTTGCAGGACTATTGGGAAGGAACAGGAAAATGGGACTAACTGGGGTAGCTGTTTTCAAAGGGCTGGTACAGACATGATGGCCCCCTGCTTTGCTGTAAGATTCTATAATACAATGAATGCCAATGTCAACAATAATTTATCATCAAGGGATGTGATAATGTGCTGCTTATCTTACTGGACAAGTATTACAAAGGTCTGGACTAATAATCTAGGAAATTTGAGTCCAAAAACCATTATGGCAGTTTAAGAATTTGAATTTGGTTTGGAAATAAAATCTGAAGATGGTTTCAGTAAAAGTGACTATTAAACTGTACGGTTGTCATAAACCCTCAGTTGGTTTAGTAATACCCTTTAAGGAAGGAAACTGATCTGACAGATATATAGCTCCTGCTCCATAGCAATCTGGTTGACTGTTAACGGCCTTCTGAAGTGACCTAGTAAGCAATTCAATTTTAAATAATGTAGAAACATAAAATAGGAGTGGGCGTAGGTCAACCTGTCCTTTGAGCCTGTTCTGCCATTCAATATGATCCTCTATCTCAACACGATACTCCCACTCTCTCCCTATAACCCTTGACTATTGTGTGTCGGTTGACGCTGTAATCCTACTAAGAGATCAGAAAATCTGGTGCAGACTTGGAAAACTTGTTGATTAAAGTTTGGTGAAACATTACTGAAAGGACCTGAGCAAGCTGACAAAGATTTTTTTGTCTTTAATCAAGCCAAGTACAAAAATATTGAGGGAATTGAAAGATTTAGGTTTAGGGAAGTGTGAATTGGCAAGACATGCAGAGATTAGCAATGAGTAAAGTGTAACAAAACATGGATCAATGTTGGGAATAATGCTGGCCTTCTAGAACTGAGATGGGTCTGAGTGAGTAATTAATGTTTGGCATCAATGAACAAATGTACTGTTGTCTTGTGATGCATGAAAAAAGAAATGAAAGCTTTCTATTTTCTGTTTACCCATAAGGAAGTGACAAAAAGCAGGAAGTATTTGCTTTTGAAACTGCTGGATGGGTTGTTGGAGACTGACGATAATCTCTTGGAAAATGGCTTTACGCCTTTGAACCCAGAAGAGGCAGAAGAGACCTGGTTGGAAGAGAGGTCGGTTAACGCTGGGATCCCACGCAGAGACCAGAAAACTCCGTGTAAACTGTTCTTTTGGAAAACTTTTTCACACTGTTAATTACCATATAGTGGATTTTTCTAAACTAACGGAATGAGAGAAAAATGGCTTTTGTTTTCCTGTAATGGCTTAACTTTAAAACTATCAAAAATCTACTGCAATCATGTTTATTAACATCCCAATTATTTTATTAATATTTACATAAAGTGCTTGCAATAAATTTAACCTGCAAATTACACCTTTTGAAATATATTAATTTATTGTTTTTTGTCAAATGGAAATCCAGTTAAATTTTGTCAGGTCTTTTGAATGTTCTCATATCTGTTCCTTTCCTGTTTTTCCAGCATTATTTTTTTTCTCAGTTTCCTGCTTTTCTGTGTCATGTTGTCCCAATTCCCACATGAGATCCAGTTTTATCCCTCCTCCCCTTGAGGGAAACATTTTCCCTGATTCCCCAGACCAATGTTTCTGAGATTCTGAGACCTGAGAAAAAACTTTTTTCTCACATAGCAAGTGCTTTGAGCCTGGAATGCGCTGCCTGGAAGTGTGATGGAGGCAGGTTCAATTGAGGCATTCAAGAGGGCTTTAGATGATTATTTGAATAGAAACAAATGGGCAAGGGTACGGGGTAGGTAAAGGCAGGGCAATGGCGCCAAGTCATAATGCTCATTTGGAGAGTTGGTGCTGACACGATGGGCTGAATGGCCTCCTTCTGTGCTGTTAAGATTCTGTGATTGAACCTCTCCCTGACACAGTCGGGAGTCTGAAAGCAGTTTTGGACATTTTCTAAGTTAAAGCCTAAGTATGTTGACAGTGCCATTTCATCTTGAAAAGCATATTGTAATGGTGTTAACTGTGTTGGTCTTCTATCTGCATAGAATGTATATACTTATCTAGAAATATCTTGTGAGTAATGCTAACAATAAAACACACATTTACACCTGCATATGAAGCATTATTATTCTTTTCTATCAAAGGCAAAGTTAAGCTAATCTGCCCCCTTTCTCTTCCTTGTCTCTTATCTGCAACCCCAGTTGAACTGATCTTTTTCTCATTTTTTTTTAATGAAACATTCAGGCCAAGGATTTTCAGCTGGCACTTTCAGTTTCTCAGAGCCGACACAGTTTTGATATCCCAGGGACACATTGTGTAATCCAGGCTTGGGTTCCCTTGGCTCGGGAGTGGGGAACCTTTCTCTTATCACGGGCTATTCACACATTGACAAAATCAGTCACGGGCAACACACACACACACACAATACAAAAATCAAGTAAATTTAGTTTTTTAAGAGAGAATACAGAAGTGTTCAACTCACCTGCTGTTTTACTGCGATGTCTAAATTGAATATTATATTGTTAAATATTATTATAGCAACTTAGCTGACACTATTGTCCAAAGCAAATTTGCGCTGATGATGATAAATGCTATTTTGAAGGTGCTGGTGTCATAAGTCTATATTTTTAGAAATCTTGTGGCAGACCAGATGAAACTGAGCAACAGGCTGGATCTGGCCCACAGGCCATAGGTTCCCCACCCCTGTCTTAGCTGTAGAAGATTCAGGGGTGATCTAATTGAGCTGGTTAAGATGGTTAAAGGATTTGATAGGACCCATTGAGAGAAATTCCCTCTAAGTTTAAAATAAGAGCTTGCTCTGCCATTCAGGGGTGATATTAGGGAACTCTCTTCACACAGAGGGTGCTTGGAATTCTGACACTCCCTCACAAGAAAACTCTTGAGGAAGGACAAGAAGAAGGCTGAAGGGTAACCTAATGAAGGCCTTTAACATTCTGAAAGGTTTTGATGGAGTGGACACTGAGAGAGTGTTTTCCCAGGGGACAAGCATAATCAGAGGTCATCAATACAAGATAGTCACCAAGAAATCCAACAGAGAATTCCCTACCCAGTGAGTGGTGAGAATGGGGAACTCACTATCACATGGAGCGGTTGAAGTGATTGTATAGATGCATTTAAGGGGAAGCTAGACAAGCATTTGAGGGTGAAGGGAATAGGGGGTTATGGTGATAGACTTAGATGAGGAAGAATGGGAGGAGGGCTGAGTGGACTATAAAACAGGCACAGACAGGTTGGCCTGATTCTGTACTGTATATCCGATGTAAAAAAGCTGTTGAGACTTGGAGTCAATTGAAAATTTCAAAACTGAGACTGATAGATTTTTGTGAGGCAAAGGCATTAAAGGATATGTAAACAAGGTGGGTAGATGGAGTTAAGATACAGATTAGCCATGATCTAACCGAATGGAGGAATAGAATTGAAGGGCTGAATGGTGAACCCCTGTTCCTGTACAGTGTAAATAGCTTTCATATAGTCTGTCATCCTCAATACATTGAAGCTCTCTACTCTTCTTTAGTTTCTCGCTCTCCGTTCAGATTCCTTTCTTTTGTCTTAACAAAAGTTAAAATACCAGAGATTCTGGAAATGTAAAGCAAAACAAGAAAATGCTTGAAACCCTCAGCAGGTCAGACAGCATCTGTGGAGTGACTTTATTCATAACACTTGTAAAGGTATATGACATAATGGTTCAAATTTTACATTACATAAAGTGCAACACAGTTCAATTTCTTTCAATACAGTAGGCATCACGCTGAGGAGCCTCACTACATTTACAATTACAGGTTATATTTACAATATAGATAGGTGCTTGACGGCCAGCACAGACACGATGGGCCGAAGGGCCTGTTTCTTTGCTGTAAAACTCTATGACAATGACACTAATATTCATTTAATCGCAAACATACAGCCCGTGGGGTTTTACACAGTTTCTAGCCCCTCCATGTACATACGGTGGGAAGGCCTTAGGCAGTGGCCTTCCCCCATTGAACCTTTATGGTGGCTGCACCAAACTAGTACAACCTTTGGTTATGGTCAGTTCTTTGTAATGGAGGATCAATGTCTTTCACCAAGTTGATGGTCCTCCAGCAGCAGTTGATGTTTGTCTCAGTGTCTGGGAACAGCCCATTGAGCTGAGAGTCCTGTGTTATTATAGAGCTGCTCAGCATGAGCCTTGACAAATCCTTTGTATCTCTTTTCAAATCTTCTTTGCAAAGGGAGAAAGCTAAGGGGAGATGGGTAGCAAAGAATGAAAGGCTGAGACAGCACAGCAGGTTCCAATGGCCCAGGAGTCTCTGTGTCCCCACTTTACACTGCATGTAGTCCTTGTCTTTTTTCTTCCCTCTTTTTCATAGGACCATAAGATGTAGGAGCAGAAGTAGGCCATTCGGCCCATCGAGTCTGCTCCGCCATTCAATGAGTTCATGGTTGATCTGATAATCCTCAAGTCCACTTTCCTGCCTTTTCTGCATAACCTTTGATTCCCTTGCTGATTAAAAATCTGTCTATCTCAGCCTCGAATATATTTAATGACCCAGCCTCTACAGCTCTCTGGGGTAAAGAATTCCACAGATTTACTACCCTCTGAGAGAAGAAATTCCTCCTCATCTCTGTCTTAAATGGGCGACCCCTTACTCTAGGATTATGCCCTCTGGTCCGAGACTGTCCCACAAGGGGAAACAACCTCTCAGCATCCACCCTGTCAAGCCCCCTAAGAATCTTATATGTTTCAATAAGGTCGCCTCTCATTCTTCTAAACTCCAATGAATACAGGCCCAACCTACTCAACCTCTCCTCATAAAAAAATCCCTCCATACCCAGGATCAACCTAGTGAACCTTCTCTGGGCTGCCTCCAATGCCAGTATATCTTTCCTTAGAATAGAGGATCAAAACTGTTCACAGTATTCTAGATGTAGTCTAACTAGCGCCTTGTATGGTTTTAGCAAGACTTCCCTACTTTTATACTCCATTCCCTTTGAAATAAAGGCCAACATTCCATTTACCTTCCCTATTACCTGTTGAACTTGTATGTTAGCTTTTTGGGATTCGTGTGCGAAGACTCCCAAATCCCTCTGTGCATCAGCTTTCTGCAGTCTTTCTCCATTTAACTAATATTCAACTCCTCTATTCTTACATCAAAGCTCATAACCTCACATTTTCTCACATTATATTCCATCTGCCAAGTTTTTGCCTGCTCACTCAACCTGTCTATATCCCTCTGTATATCCCTTTGTGTCATCCTCACCACTTGCCTTCCCACCTATTTTTGTGTCATCTGCAAACTTGGTGATAATATATTCACTTCCCTCATCCAAGTCATTAATATATATTGTAAATAATAATGGCCCAGCACTGATCCCTGTGGCAGTGCACTAGCTACAGGTTGCCATCCTGAAAATGTCCCCCTTATCCCAACTCTCTGTCTTCTATTAATTAGTCAATCCTCTATCTACGCTAATATACTATCCCCAACACCATGGGCTCTTATTAAGTAGCTTTATGTGCAGTGCCTTATCGAACACCTTTTTGGAAATCCAAATATATTACATCTACTGGTTCCCTTTTATCTATCCTACTTGTTACCTCCGCAAAGAATTCTAATAAATTTGTCAGGCATGATTTCCCCTTCATGAAACCATGCTGACTCTGCTTGATTATATTATACATTTCTAAATGCTCTGCTATTTCATCCTTTATAATAGACTCTCAACATTTTTCCAATCATGGATGTTAAGCTAAGTGGCCTATAGTTACCAGTTTTTGCCTACAAGGGTGTTACATTGGCAGTTTTCCAAAGCTCTGGGACTATTCCAGAATCTAAGGATTCTTGGAAGATTACTACCAGAGCATCCACTATCACTGCAGCTACTTCCTTTAATATCCTAGGATGCAACCCATCAGGTCCAGGGGACTTATCGGCCTTTAGCCCCATTAGTTTCCCTAGTACTTTTTTTCTAGTGATAGTTATTGTATTTATTTCCTCCGCCCACCTCCTTTGCCCCTTGATTATTTAGCATTTTTGGAATGCTATTAGTGTCTTCTACCATGAAGACTAATGCAAAGTAAAAACAGAATTACCTGGAAAAACTCAGCAGGTCTGGCAGCATCGGTGGAGAAGAAAAGAGTTGACGTTTCGAGTCCTCATGACCCTTTGACAGAACTTGAGTTCAAGTCCAAGAAAGAGTTGAAATATAAGCTGGTTTAAGGTGTGTGGGGGAGGGGAGAGAGAGAGAGAAGTGGAGGGGGTTGGTGTGGTTGTAGGGACAAACAAGCAGTGATAGAAGCAGATCATCAAAAGATGTCACAAACAACAGAACAAAAGAACACATAGGTGTTAAAGTTGGTGATATTATCTAAACGAATGTGCTAATTAAGAATGGATGGTAGGGCACTCAAGGTATAGCTCTAGTGGGGGTGGGGAGAGCATAAAAGATTTAAAAATATTTAAAAATAATGAAAATAGGTGGGAAAAGAAAAATCTATATAATTTATTGGAAAAAAAAGGAAGGGGGAAACAGAAGGGGGGTGGGGATGGAGGAGGAAGCTCAAGACCTAAAGTTGTTGAATTCAATATTCAGTCCGGAAGGCTGTAAAGTGCCTAGTCGGAAGATGAGGTGTTGTTCCTCCAGTTTGCGTTGGGCTTCACTGGAATAATGCAGCAAGCCAAGGACAGACATGTGGGCAAGAGAGCAGGGTAGAGTGTTAAAATGGCAAGCAACAGGGAGGTTTGGGTCTTTCTTGCAGACAGACCGCAGGTATTCTGCAAAGCGGTGGACCAGTTTACGTTTTGTCTCTCCAATGTAGAGGAGACCACATTGGGAGCAATGAATGCAGTAGACTAAGTTGGGGGAAATGCAAGTGAAATGCTGCTTCACTTGAAAGGAGTGTTTGGGTCCTTGGACGGTGAGGAGAGAGGAAGTGAAGGGGCAGGTGTTGCATCTTTTGCGTGGGCATGGGGAGGTGCCATAGGAGGGGGTTGAGGAGTAGGGGGTGATGGAGGAGTGGACCAGGGTGTCCCGGAGGGAGCGATCCCTACAGAATGCCGATAAGGGGGGTGAAGGGAAGATGTGTTTGGTGGTGACATCATGCTGGAGTTGGTGGAAATGGCGGAGGATGATCCTTTGAATGCGGAGGCTGGTGGGGTGATAAGTGAGGACAAGGGGGAACCCTATCATGTTTCTGGGAGGGAGGAGAAGGCGTGAGGGCGGATGCGCGGGAGATGGGCCGGAATTTACTAATGCAAAGTATTTATTCAACTCCTCTGCCATTTTCTAGTTCCCCAATATTCTTTCCCCAGCCTCATTCTCTAAGGGGCCTGTGTTCACTATGGTCTTTCTCTCCCCTTTTATATATTTAAAGAAGCTCTTATTGATTCAGTTCTTTTTTGAAATGTTCTTTTCTGTAACAATTTTTTAATTCGGAGGAAGAATCCCTACCCAAAATGTTGACCTTTCTTTGTCTGGTTTGCTGTGACACAACATCTTCTTAAGAAAATGTGGCATTCAAAGGAATCACTTGAAATGCCTTTTTGGATTAAGAACCACATATGAACATATCCTATTTAGTCACATCTTTAAAAATATCCACCATTATGTTGTTTACAATCAATGGGCTCATACATTGAACTTCAGTTTGACAAGTAGAATGGCTGGAGCATAGAAAGAAAATTAAACTAACAACCATTACATTGAAATGTATTCAGTAAAATTTATATTTTTGTGGAAAGGAAGTGAAGCTATTTAAATAACATGACTGATGGATTTCAAAAAATTTCAGCAGCCACAATTGTTTAATTCAACTCCCCAATAATTCAATACTTTAGCTCTAAGTTCCCACTTTGCCAGTTTCATTGCTTCATCTAAGTTATTGGATAATTCATATTTCTTTAGGACAGAAAATCCTGAGTTATTACTAGACTGTCCAGTCACATATTCAAGATTTGGAGGTTGCTGTTGCAGCCAGACAGACAAATCCCAGGTAATCGAACTCCAACAATGTTAGAAATCCAGGCTTGATTCTCAGACAGTGGGTCTGTGTTTAAAGAAAAAGTTACATCTTTGTGATAGCAACAATGAGATTCTGAAGTCAAATTTTTTACCAATCAAATGAATGCTTGACATGCTTTTTTGACAGCTTTGCTTTCAGTGGTTTTTAAAAAAGATTCTTTCGTGAGATGTAGGCATGGCTGGTGTTATAACCAGTCCCCAGACGAGGTCCCCCGACTTATTAACATCCTGAATGGGACCCCAATTTTGTTATGCTCCTGGTGAGAAGGAATGAGCTGGCTCCCCTTCTTTATTCAAACCCTTCGGTTGGCTGCAGCAAGGAAAGTTTAAAAGGGATCCCTTCCCCTGTGGATAGTGTTTCCTAATCCAAATGTATTTACTTTTTAGAAGGAGCCAATTTAACCAGGCTTTCTTGAGTCAAAGAAAGAGCAAGTTTATCAGTTACTGAAACCTGAGAAAAATAATAAAAATGCAATACACATACTCACAGGTCAGAAATGAGAAGTCAAGAGTCCAAATAATAGTTTAAACAAATATGAAGCCGTCTTTGGCTTGTCTGTGAGGCGTAGGTGTCAGTATGTTGCGGCCGTTAAGTTGGGTAATTCTGGTAGAGCTGACTTTGGCTATTTTGCAGTTGGTTTGCAGACACTTGGTTCTGCAGGATAACTGAAGAAGCTGTCCTATGTCCTTTTTGATTGTGGCTTCTGCTAAGCCTTGCCTCCAGCAACAGGGAGAGAGTGAGAGAAAGAGCAAGAGACTTCGCCTGCAACTGCAGGGGTGACAAGTTGGGTTTTATCGTGCTGACATTCTCACAGCACACCAGCACGCACGGCACTGCTCTGCAGCTAGCTTTTTAACCCATCTTTTTTTCTGTGCATTCCAGGAAAGGAAATAGTCATCTTGCATTTATGTCAGAATTATTTACACATTCTGAGATATCAATCAATTTGAGATGAATTTTTGGGTGACTGCTGAGACGTGCAAATTAGTCTTTTGACTCTGCAACCACAGAAGATTTATGTTCAGTCTTTTGCAACTTTCCTATTTCCCTTTCAAGTGTCTCTATTATGACATGACAGATGATGTGTGCCAGGCAAATCAAATCCATGAGGAAAACTTGATCATAATGGTTTTGCAATTTGTATTTATTTCGAGATGTGTGCATTGAATTCAGAAGTAATAAGTCCACCAAGACCTTCAGAGATTTTTTTAAAAACTAAGTTGAATATTTATTAACAAAAGAAAAGATGTCAAACACGTACATACAATTCCAGTTACTTAATACTACAGTACATTCTAAAATTTCTACCAACCTTGACTCCCAAATACCCCCTTGTAAGGCAAAAGTCAAAAAATAGATTTTTAAGTTAGAAATCCAGGTCAGCACAATTATCATCTTTAAGGGCTGATGCAGAAAACTCAGGCAGACATGCTGGAGGTAATTGTGAGGCAGTTTTGCAAACTTCTGCTGGATGTCACAGAGCCCCTCTCAACATAACCTTTCAGTCCCCCTTATATATGTTTTCTCTCTCTTTAATCTGCAAATTCCATCATCTCATATGTCTTTGAAACTGTACTTTCCCATAGCATAAACTTTTCATGGTGCTAATATTGTCAGTAACCTTTGGGAAAAGTAAACACTGCTTGGCCTAGCTTCTCTGGCTAGGTGTGACATCCTGATTTATCTAAAAATGCAAATTCTCCTCACCTTACGTTGTAAGACTTCAGCCATGTTTACGTATTTAGCATTTCAAACCTAGCTTCTTTTGGTGAGTCAAAGCCTCCAGATTAGCTGTCACCAAATCAATTAAATCACACACACATACACACACACACACACACACACACACAAACTATCCAAACAATAAATCACAATAATATTATGAGAATAATTATACTTTCGTGACAGTCTCTGCTTGAAGAAGGCCATGACATCTTTTTGGGTGCAGCATTCCATGTTCTCTCAGGATGGTTCTGTCAATATAATCCACATAGTAATTTTCCGGAAAGTGTCACCTTACATTATCAGCCATCTTTTGTTCAGTGTCCTTGCTTGTATTTCTTTAAAAACACACAAGGCTTCCTTAAAAAGTTCAATATGCCCGTAAGTAATTCGTGGCTGTAATCAGCTTTTCATGACACTGGCAAGGCCAACTTTTGTTGCCCATCCCTAAATGCCCTTGAACTGAGTGATGGGGTCCAGGTTCTAACCTCTCTATTCTGGCTATTATCTTTGCTCCTCAAAGTTACGTTTTAAAACATCTCTGAATGAGATAAAATTAAAATTAAACATTCATAAATTGTTAACATAGAACAAATATCTTGTTCGAGCTGAACTGGTGTGTGTCCAAGTGATCCCGCATCGTATGCTTTTCAATAACTCTCTAGTAAACCTGACAAGCTTTTGACATATCACCAAGAAGCCTTGAGATATAATTGCTTCATTTTGTTGGCCCTGAAATTCTGAACAAGGTCTAATATTCTCGGTTGGTCTCTTGCGAGATTTATAGCTGCAGAACACTCAGAAACCTTAAACCAAGAGGCTGCAGTTTCAGGGTGTGCAGAATGGGAATGTATATTGATGGGAAAGTTGGTTTCTCTTGGACTTCTGGTGTTGCAAACTGATTCAAATAAATCGCCAAATATACAGCAAAGAAAGACGCTCACCCTGTAAACAATTGTTATTTAGTTACCAGGCCCATATGTTGTTAAATTGCACCAACTAAGTACTCAGTGAAAGAAACAGGAAGGATAATCTTATTTAAAAGGCAATCTTCAAAATTTCATTCATGGATAGAAGAAAGATGGGTGCTATTAAATTATCTTCGTTGCACTCCAATTAAAAAATAAATAAGTAGCAGATCTTAGGAAAATTTCTCCTTGGATGCTCAAGGCACCAAAAACCACAAACTGTGAACCAAGTTTAAAAATAAATTGTTGACTTTCCAATCAAAGGAAATGACAGAAATCCGCGTTTACCAATATGAGTCATTTACATTGTTATGAGGTGATGCCCCCTTATTTTAGAAAATTAGATTTTTCAACTTTCACCTGACTGGAAATTTTGCAATTTGAACTGCTTAAAAATGCAAGGTCACATTCCAAGGTGAAGGTGAGAAACCAACAAATCAGTCTTGGGGGAGTGCGAAGAGAGAGACATTTCCTACAACCCAGACAACCGATCGAAACTTGTGACTGTCTAAAGAAGAATCATTAAAAATGCAAAGTCCTGGATATTGAAACAATGGCTACCACAGATAGACACACCCACAACCTCTTGGAAGGACACAATGGGTGAAATGTTTCAAGGCAAGGCTGCCCAGCCACTAGAGAGATTGCAAGTAATACAGGCAGTGTCGAGAGAGTCTTCAGCAGAGGAGGGCTGTGCTCTTTCTCTTGCTCTTTTCTTCTCTTTTAGCGTAAGGGTGTGACACTGTTCGAGAAGCCAACTCTACCAGAAACCTACCAACGAACAAAAATCTCGTACTAATTGTAACATCTTCTACGTGTGACCGCACCCAAGAAACCAGGTAACCTAAATCAGCCACCACGTTTAACAATCTATGCCTCAAGGACAATCAAAGAATACTTAACCACATATTCTTTTACTTTTTTTTATTGGACTCTAACTCAGCTTATTTCTGATGTGTGTGTGTGAGTGTTGTCTGTCTGTCTGTCTGTGTACATGTATCTGTCTGTATGTGTGTGTGTGTGTGTGGGCCTGTATATGTGTGTGCCTGTCTGTATGTGTGTGTCCGTATATTTGTGTATGTGTGTTTGTCTGTATGTGTGTGTCTGTATCTGTGTGTGTCTGTATATTTGTGTGTGTGTCTGTCTGTATGTGTGTGTGTGTCTGTATCTGTCTGTATATGTGTGTGTGTGTGGGGGTCTGTCTGTATGTATGTGTGTGTGTGTGTGTGTCTGTATTTGTGTGTGTCTGTCTGTATGTGTCTGTATATTTGTGTATGTGTTTCTGTCTGTATGTGTGTGTGTGTCTGTATATTTGTGTATGTGTGTCTGTCTGTATGTGTGTGTGTGTGTGTCTGTATCTGTGTGTGTGTGTCTGTATATTTATGTATGTGTGTGTGTCTGTATGTGTGTGTGTGTGTCTGTTTGTGTGTGTGTCTGCCTGTATGTGTGTGTTTGTATGTTTGTGTCTGTCTGTATGTTTGTGTGTATGTGTCTGTATCTGTGTGTCTGTCTGTATGTGTGTGTCTGTATATTTGTGTATGTGTGTCTGTCTGTATGTGTGTGTCTGCCTGTATGTGTGTCTGTATATTTGTGTATGTGTGTCTGTCTGTATGTGTGTGTGTGTGTCTGTATCTGTGTGTGTGTGTCTGTATCTGTGTGTGTCTGTATATTTGTGTGTGTGTGTGTGTCTGTCTATATGTGTGTGTGTGTGTCTGTATCTGTGTGTGTCTGTCTGTATGTATGTGTGTGTGTGTCTGTCTGTCTATATGTGTGTGTCTGTCTGTATGTGTGTGTGTGTGTCTGTATCTGTGTGTGTCTGTCTGTATATGTGTGTCTGTATATTTGTGTATGTGTGTCTGTCTGTATGTGTGTGTGTGTGTGTGTGTGTCTGTATCTGTGTGTGTCTGTCTGTATGTATGTGTGTGTCTGTATATTTGTGTATGTGTGTCTGTCTGTATGTGTGTGTGTGTGTGTGTCTGTATCTGTGTGTGTCTGTCTGTATGTGTGTGTCTGTATATTTGTGTGTGTGTCTGTCTATATGTGTGTGTGTTTGTGTGCACGTGCATGTGTGTGTGTTTGGGCCCTAATGACTGCATGTGAGCTGAATCTTGACGCCGTGTTTTTATTATTTTTCTCAGGTTTAGTGGTTAATAACTTTGCTCTTTCTTTGACTCAAGCAAACCTTGTTTGATTGGCTCCTTGTTGCTCACAGCCCAAATAGTTAAATCCATTTGATTTGGAAAAGGCATATCCTCATAAAAAAATAAACTTAAACCTTTGTTATGACCAACCAAGGAGGTTGAACAGAGGGAGGGGGTGCAGTTCACCCCTTCTCACCTGGTCATAACAACTTGAGCAAATTAAAATGCACTGCATGCAAGAAAGCTGATTCCACTGAAGTCAGTGTTAGAGTGGATGCAACTCTAAAGAATCCTCTTGTTTTCTGTAGCAATCTGTTTCACCATGTGTTTAAGTAATGGATAATGGGCATGTGCAAATTGTACAACTGTCGTCGAGTGGAGTACTAACCTGTGGAGTTATTTCCTCCTTGAAGGGCAATTTTCTAATCCAGCTGCTTGTCTAGAAACAACACCTATTTGAAAGCTATGTTCCATAATTACTGCTCATTTTAATTTGCTAGTTATAATGTGTTCTGACCTATTCATTATTTCCTGTAGTTTGATGGTGGTGAGTCATTAAGACCTTATTTTAACTTGGACAATGGTTGTGTGGGAAGGGGTTTGAATTTGACAAAGCATCCTGATCTTACTAGTGTGAGACAAGGGAGATTTTAACTTAAATTCCAAGGCTTTTGCCTCTACTACCCTACCCTGAAGTGCATCCATTTGTTGGTCACTCTTTGTGTGAAGGACTTCTTGACCTCAGTCCTAATGTTTTATGAAGTTTAAGCTTACACCCCCTTATTGTACTGTCACAAGAAACCCATAACCTCAAAGGATGTCACCAACTTCATGAGAAAACGCAAGAATTTTTTTTAGAGAAATTGGTCGCTAATAACCTTACGAAATAAACTTTTATCCAGAACATTTCCAACTTTTCATAAACAAATCTAATAAATGTTAAAATGTTAAAGCACTTTGTGTAGAAAACCTTTGTAGCTCTAAATTTAATTCATTAGACAGCTTCTAATAACTTATTAAGATGACACAACAGTTGTGCTCTTGTATTTATAGTTGATACTGCACATTTTGGAGTTGAATCTATTTCTCAACAGATTAGCACCAAGGAAAACATTTTAAGTGTTTTACTTTTTGTTACATTAATGGAAAATAATTTCCGTTCTAAAATAAATGGCTATTAAGATTGCTCACCTTTTTATCAATTAGGTTTAATTCAAAAGTAATTAAATGTTGTTGGTCTTTGAAATAGTGGTTAATGTAGCCTTGCGGATGCATTAAGTATTTATCAAGAATTTGTTGAGAGCAGCTTTTAACCTTAACAAACTTAAAAGGAATACAAAATCCTTAATTATGGATAATTACAATTTCCCCTCTGGCAAATTCTGCTTTTAACCCTTTAAGCTCTGGTGACTTTTGTGGTAAACTAGTCTGACAATAATGTAAAGGATTGTACCTAACCTTTAAATGAAAGTATACTCAATAATTTGAATGCAGTCACAATTCCTAATCCAAACTTCACGAATATTCTTTCTTCATCCATTAGCATGGATCCTAAAATTTTGGTCAGGTCCACACTTTTCATTATCTTTGATGACAATTGACCCTCTGATATTGGTAATTATTTCCTTTGGTCAGAATGATTTGCTTGAGAGTTTGTCTTCTTACCATTTTCTGTTTTATGAGTCTGATTATTACTATTACAGACAAATGAGGCTAATACAATCCAAAAAAAAATCAAGAAACAAGTGTTCTTGGGATAAGGAAGGATGCCGCATCATTTGGCTGCTGGAGAAAACAGAACAAGAATACAGGCAATTTTTACATTGAATTTACAGTGATTCAAGGTGTTGAAAATGAACTTGGGTTTAACAGCTCCCCATGTAATTCAATGGCAGTTCTCTATTTGATGCTAAGCTGGGAGGTCCCAGATTTGACCCAATCGGTTCTCAGTTAACTGACCTTGGTCAGGGTGACAGCAAGGACTCCACAATTAGCTCAAGTGTTCCTAGGTTAACAAAGAAAACTCAGCTGGATCTCCAGCTTCTGATCCCGATCCAATTTCCTTTGCTGGGAAGGTGAGTGGGGGACTTTGGATAAAGCCAGGATCAAGCTCAGTGAGGGATTCCCTCTCTGGACAAACAGCCTGCCAACATTAACCCAGCTCACAGATGAAGAATGGCTGTTTGGATGAGGTAAGGGGACAGTATCAATGGAACCATGCTCCAGGCTAAACCATGGCCTTCAAAGTTGAGGAGTGTAAAGGAAAATAGACTGTGGCAGGCAGTTAATTTTTAGGTCCAGAGACATTGGAAGTTACCCCACTCAACTTCACTCTTGGACAAGTAAGGCAGCAAAGTTACCCTCCATCTTTGCTTTTTATACTCTCTATGGACATCAGTACTGCTTATTCTGGGACAGTCTAAACTGTTAATGCCCCAGCTGAAGTCCACAATTTTCTCTGGATATCAATGACATTTTGCTCTTTCTTTCTGTTGCCAAGTGATCAGTAAATATTTTATTTAGGGTTGTTGCAATTACAGCTTTTAAAAGCACTTCTTTCTTTTCTCTTGTAATTGTCACGTAGCACTTCCTGTGAGTGGATCTTTTACCTAAGATCTAGAAGAGATCTTGCTTGTTCTTGGGTCTCAGTTTTAGTGTACCAGGTGATCTGGGTTTCACTGTGCCAGCTGCAGCACCCACCAAATTACAGGTTCACGATCATTCGGTACTTTTGGCTCTCTGTTACTCCAAGTCAGTTGCTGGCCTATAGAATAATACAGCAAATAAGAAAACTTGACCAAGAATAAAGAGATGATCTGCTGAATTTTAAACGCCCTCTCTCAGTTTTTGTAATTGTTCCCCTTCCTTCTATATTCTGAAAACCATAATGCACAGTGAATTATAGGCCATTCTATTTGTGGTTCTTTCATGGGATGGGGGCATTGGTGGCAAAATCAGCATTTGTTGCCCATCCCTAATTGCCCTTGAACTGAGTGGCTCGCTCCCAGGCCATTTCTGAAGGCAGCTAAGAGTCAACCACATTTCAGTGGCTCTGGAGTCATGTGTAGGTCAGGCCAGGTGAGCAGATTGATGAACTCGATGGGTTTTTACAATTGATGATAACTGTCACAGTTACTGAAACTAGGCTTTATATTCCAGATTTATTAATAAATTTAGTTCCACCAGCTGCCATTTGCATCCATGTCCCTAGGACATTAGCCTGGGTCTCTGGATTACTAGTCCTGTGACATTACCACGATGCCAGTCCTCACTTTAAATGATTGGATTCACACCTGACATAGGGATCCAAAATAATCAACATTGGAAAATAGCAAAACCACAAGTGATAGTACATATTCCAACCACTCATATGGGATGGTGCATAGCAATTACTACTTTAGCAGTCTCACGAAGAAAGCTCATTAAAAAATAGGAACTAAAAACTAACAAAATGCTGGGATATATAATCAGAAAAGTGGAAAACAAACCTACCTGGTTCATATGGAGGCTAAACCACACAAAATACTGTATACAGTTCCAATACCCACGTCACAAAAAGAGATGCACATACAAGGAGAGGTTGCAGAGAATTTAAAAGAAAATTTGTACTGGGATGTGAGTGTCGCTGTCATTCCTACTTGTCCTTGAGAAAGTAGCGGTGAGCTGGGCTGATTTGTCTTGAATGGCATCGAGCTCCTTGAACGCTCATCTGGGCAAATGGAGAGCATTCCATCACACTCGTGACTTGTACCTTGTCGATGGTAAGATATGCATTCCAGGCAGTGAGTTACTCATCACAGAATTCCCAGCCTCTGACCTGTGCTTCTCATATATGGCTGGTCCAGTTCAGTTTCTGGTCGATGGTAGTTCCCAGGATGTTGATGGTGGGGGTTTCAGCGATGGTAATGCCATTGAATGTCAAGGGGAGATGGTCAGATTCTCTCTTGCTGGAGATGGTAATTGCCTGGCACTTGTGTGGTACAAATGTCACATCATCCTAAGCCTGAATAACGTCCAGGCCTTGCTACATGTTGGCACAGACTGACTAATTATCCGAGGAGTCACAAACATTTTCAAGAACTGAGGAAGGGTTAAAAAACTCAACATCCACACTCTCAACTTCACAAGCATTTCACTGAAACACTGAGACATCTTGACTGGGATATGGATCCACATAAATACAAATTCATATTAAGATGACATTAGATCCACAGGTTTTCAAATGCAAAAAGGAAATTAAATTTAAAAAATTTATTTGAAGTACAAGCAGAAAAAAACAGCCATACAATGCTGTCAACTAGATATTAGGTATACCACTTTACCCTCAGATTTAATACAAATCACAATCAGATACACTTTTAGCTGCCTAAAGCACTTCAAAGAAATTATTCATTGTATGTGAAGCGCTTTGGGACATTTGAGAGAAGTGATAAGGCATGTTATAAATTCAAGGCTCGATTTCAGAATACAATCATTAGTCAGACACATTTACACAGCCACACGTGAAATGTTCTGTATTCACTCCGTGTCTCAATCTTGGCTTAGGATAGATCTTGAGGGATCACAAACACATCAATGATTGGTTGTAACATGTAATTTTGTCATATAGTCACAAGTCTAAAGAAAGGTGAAATGGGTACCAATTCAAATTGGATAGTTTGGGATTGCTAATAATGATAGGATTACCCTCTAGTTTTGGTCTACCATAGGGCTGATTCATTAAAATTGCACATGTTTTTCTCCCACTACAGTGGAGTGATCCCATTTTTCTTTATTCTTTCATGGGATGTGGGCATCGCTAGCAAGGTTTGCTGTCCATCCCCAATTTCTCTTGAACAAATGAGTGGCTTGCTAAGCCATTTCTGAGGCCAGTTAAGAGTCAACCACATTGCACATGGAGTGTGATGTGTGACGGATGGGTTCACAGGCTGATTAACCGTCTAACAGGAATTTGCCTTCCATGGCCAGCAACCAGCAAGGTGGTTAGTCCAATTTGGTCGGAATGTTTTATGCGATCCCACACCGCAAATGAACATGTCCACTCACGCCCACTGGAATATTTTTAAAATTTGCTCTGAAAGCTTCCAGTCAGACAAGGATCTCTTCAATAACTAATACATAAAGCAAATGGGCTTTATTCAATGTGCTGGGCACAATTCTTCCTCACACCAATCTGCTGAGAGGGAATACTTTAATTTTTCATGGATAGCTATTACATCCATTGGCATAAACAAGAAGCATTTATTGGTGTGCTATGCAGTGACAGGATTCAAGATATTCTAAACATAAGCATGCTGTTCTCCAAGTAGCAAGGTGTTTTCCAATGTTACAAATTACAGGGTCTTTGCAAAGTGAAAAAGGCTCACTGGGGCAGATGGCTTACTCTTCTTCCTATTAGTCGTGGGCTGTACGTTTTAATTCCACACCCTCAATATTATTGCTTCCTGTGTATCGTCTCTCTTTTTAAACACTTCAATTGATCCTGCATCTATGGCCTTCAAAAGTAGCATGTTCCACATTCTCACAGTCTATTGTGAGAAGCAATTTTTCTTGGATTATTTTACTGGTTTGGATCGTGAGGCAATTTGCTCTCGTACTGAATTTTGTTATCAGAGGAAATGTCATTCCCTCATTTACTGTCTATTTTCTCACTGGGCTGGATTTTGAGGCAAGTTGAGAAGCAGCAGCGCTCACTGCTGACCTTGAAGAGAGAGTTACCCATTGTGTTCTAGCAATCTCTGTGATGCAGACTTCCCCCTGTGTCACTTTAAATTTGGCACCAAGGGGATCTTCAGATGTCCTGCAACAGTGATGCAATTTAGCAAGGTAAGCAACCAATCACATTGAAATATTCTCACAGGCAGCAAAGCAGAAACTCCTAGCTTGTCATTTTTATTTTTTAAATTTTACAGATAACAAAATGATTAAGACACATTCAATGACAGAAGTTAAAAAAAAGCTGAAACAAAACTATCACAAAAAAAACTAAAATTTTTTTAAAAATGTGGAATTTTCATAATGGAGAAATTTGACATTCACATACTTGAAATTAGTCTTTCAGAGCAACTGAGTGTCTTTAGTGCTAATTATACAGCTATTACATTGTATGATAGCCACCTAAACACCATTTACAATCAAAATTTCCTTCCTCCCTTTTGAATTAATTGTGTTGTGGTTTGGTTCTTTCTGCCAACAGCACAGCCGAGATTAGGAACAAAGTACAATTACATGGTTGGGCTGCACTGACCGCCATTTCATCTTAACAGGTGTTTGAATGCAGTACAAATTGATGGGTTGATGTCCTTGTGTTGGTTAGAAACAGTTATAAGTAAAATCCAGACACACAGTTCACAATGGATGCTGATCCACATCTGGGCTGTAATTATTCTATGGTTTTGTAATTTGCTTAACACCAAATAGGTATTAGGTAGTGCTTAGAAGTCAGAATTAAAGGATATCGGTGAGACAGAATGAAGGAACTCAGCCTGCATCAGTTTTATGCTGTGATTGGTCTGACAGTACTTGATGCAAACAGTGAGTACAAGTATAAAATGTTTCTTTCCCCCTCACTCCACCCATGATAAAATTTGATTATTTTGTTTTTGTTGCAAAAACTGAATGCTGGGAGTTGAGATTTATCACTAAGTTGCAGAACCATGTTTGGCTGCAATTGGTGCCCCAGTGTATTACAGTTTTCTTCTCTTTGTTGAATGTTTTCTCAATTGTTCCAGGCTCTCCATTTTGGACAAGCGCTTCTTCAATTCCTTCCTACAGTCTTCCTGCAGATCCTTTACCTTCTCAATGGAACAATTTAAAGCAGACTGTAATTCCTTTTCACTCTCTTTGAGAACTTCCTGAATGCAAAAGGCGTACACAATGAGTCCAGCAATTAACAGCATTTACCATCTATATTTTAAAAAGTCCTAAACTCACTGGATTAACCAATAAAACTTACTGAAAAATTAAGATTTGGTTGGCAATAAGGATATTAAAGTTACTGACAGTTTTTTTTAAACTGGAGGGCTTTGTTCTTTATGGAAGGGAGGCAAAAGTTAAATTACCACTCTATGACCGAAGTAAACATGGTGACAATTCTGAGTTCCTTAGTCCAGACATCGCCAAGCCTCAGACTTACACTCAATCCCTCCTCATCTTGAAGGAAGTAGGGCAGCGTAATTAGGGAATTATAAGGCTGAATTTTAAGGCCTCTCCCACCAGCAGGATTTTTTAGTCCTGCCGAATTCGATGGACTTTTTAAAACAGCTTGCTGTGTTTTACAGCCTTGCCCCGACCTCAACAGGGCTATAAAATTCCACCCACAGAATCTTAAAACACAGGTCATTCTGCCCTTCGTGCCTGTGCTGACTCTTTGAAAGAGCTATTCATTTTAGCCCCACAGTCCAGCTTTCCCCAACATCCTGCAAAAAATAAAAGGAAATGAGCAAGGAAAGTGACAAAGGAAAAGTTGCCCACCGGCATTGCTGAAGGATAATAAACAGGTTTTGATTAATGAGATAATTCAAGAACTGATTGCAACTGAAATCAGCATCATGCCATTTCCAGTCTCTGGATTCGAATTCAGTTAATACCAAAGAGGCAAATGTCACCTGCCAAAGATAAATCCACTGTCTTGAATGAAACTTGGGACAAATAAATGTAATTTCTGTGGACTTAGCATAGGGAAAGTGAAAAAGGTAAAACCCAACTTCTAGCAATATGCTAGCAAGTGAAGTTATCATACCTGAAGCTCCACATTTGACAAGCTGAGCTCTGGACTGGGTTTCTGTCTGAGAACACCAACTATGCGTTTGTTCAGCCGGGAGGTTTCCATGGTTAACGGATCTGAACCATCCACTTGATCAGTTTCTTTAGCAGGTTTGGAATCTAGGAATAAAAATAAAAACAAAAAAACTGCGGATGCTGGAAATCCAAACCAAAAACAAAAACAGAATTACCTGGAAAAACTCAGCAGGTCTGGCAGCATCGGCGGAGAAGAAAAGAGTTGACATTTCGAGTCCTCATGACCCTTCGACAGAACTTGAGTTCGAGTCCAAGAAAGAGTTGAAATATAAGCTGGTTTAAGGTGTGTGTGTGGGGGGGCGGAGAGATAGAGAGACAGAGAGAGGTGGAGGGGGGGGGTGTGGTTGTAGGGACAAACAAGCAGTAATAGAAACAGATCATCAAAAGATGTCAACAACAATAGTACAAAAGAACACATAGGTGTTAAAGTTAAAGAGTTGGTGATATTATCTAAATGAATGTGCTAATTAAGAATGGATGGTAGGGCACTCAAGGTATAGCTCTAGTGGGGGTGTTTTTTTTTAAATAATGGAAATAGGTGGGAAAAGGAAAATCTTTATAATTTATTGGAAAAAAAAGGAAGGGGGAAACAGAAAGGGGGTGGGGATGGGGGAGGGAGCTCACGACCTAAAGTTGTTGAATTCAATATTCAGTCCGGAAGGCTGTAAAGTGCCTAATCGGAAGATGAGGTGTTGTTCCTCCAGTTTGCGTTGGGCTTCACTGGAACAATGCAGCAAGCCAAGGACAGACATGTGGGCAAGAGAGCAGGGTGGAGTGTTAAAATGGCAAGCGACAGGGAGGTTTGGGTCATTCTTGCGGACAAACCGCAGGTGTTCTGCAAAGTGGTTGCCCAGTTTACGTTTGGTCTCTCCAATGTAGAGGAGACCACATTGGGGGCAACGAATGCAGTAGACTAAGTTGGGGGAAATGCAAGTGAAATGCTGCTTCACTTGAAAGGAGCGTTTGGGTCCTTGGACAGTGAGGAGAGAGGAAGTGAAGGGGCAGGTGTTGCATCTTTTGCGTGGGCATGGGGTGGTGCCATAGGAGGGGGTTGAGGAGTAGGGGGTGATGGAGGAGTGGACCAGGGTGTCCCGGAGGGAGCGATCCCTACGGAATGCCGATGGGGGGGTGAAGGGAAGATGTGTTTGGTGGTGGCATCATGCTAGAGTTGGCGGAAATGGCGGAGGATGATCCTTTGAATGCGGAGGCTGGTGGGGTGATAAGTGAAGACAAGGGGGACCCTATCATGTTTCTGGGAGGGAGGAGAAGGCGTGAGGGCGGATGCGCAGGAGATGGGCCGGACACGGTTGAGGGCCCTGTCAACGACCGTGGGTGGAAAACCTCAGTTAAGGAAGAAGGAGGACATGTCAGAGGAACTGTTTTTGAAGGTAGCATCATCGGAACAGATGCGATGGAGGCGAAGGAACTGAGAGAATGGGATGGAGTCCTTACAGGAAGTGGGGTAAGAGGAGCTGTAGTCGAGATAGCTGTGGGAGTCGGTGGGTTTGTAATGGATATTGGTGGACAGTCTATCACCAGAGATTGAGACAGAGAGGTCAAGGAAGGGAAGGGAAGTGTCAGAGATGGACCACGTGAAAATGATGGAGGGGTGGAGATTGGAAGCAAAATTAATAAATTTTTCCAAGTCCCGACGAGAGCATGAAGCGGCACCGAAGTAATCATCGATGTACCGGAGAAAGAGTTGTGGAAGGGGGCTGGAGTAGGACTGGAACAAGGAATGTTCCACATACCCCATAAAGAGACAGGCATAGCTGGGGCCCATGCGGGTACCCATAGCCACACCTTTTATTTGGAGGAGGTGAGAGGTGTTGAAGGAGAAATTGTTCAGCGTGAGAACAAGTTCAGCCAGACGGAGGAGAGTAGTGGTGGATGGGGATTGTTCGGGCCTCTGTTCGAGGAAGAAGCTAAGGGCCCTCAGACCATCCTGGTGGGGGATAGAGGTGTAGAGGGGTGAACTCTTCTTCCGCCGTCTTCGTCTCCGGGCTCACTTCTTTGGGCAGGAGTCCTCTCCCAGTTCAATGGATCCTTTTACCCATCTCCAATATTCTCCCTCCATCTGGACCCCTCCCTCTGGATTCTTACCTTCTCTCGATCTTTTCATTGAGAACTGTCGGCGCGACATTAGTCGTCTCAATTTCTCTGCTCCTCTCACCCATTCTAACATGTCTTTCTCTGAACTTACTGCACTCCATTCTCTCAGGTCCAACCCTGACATTGTCATCAAACCCGCTAACAAGGGTGGTGCTGTTGTTGTCTGGCGCACTGACCTCTACCTCGCAGAGGCTGAGCGTCAACTCGCAGACACTTCCTCCTACCTCTCCCTGGACCATGACCCCACCACTGAACATCAAGCCATTGTTTCCAGGACTGTCACTGACCTCATCTCCTCTGGGGATCTCCCTCCCACAGCTTCCAACTTGATAGTCGCCCAACCTCGGACGGCCTGCTTCTATCTCCTACCCAAAATCCACAAACAGAACTGCCCCGGTAGACCGATCGTCTCAGCTTGCTCCTGCCCCACAGAACTCATTTCTCGTTATCTTGACTCCCTTCTCTCTCCCCTTGTCCAGTCCCTTCCCACCTACATCCGTGATTCCTCTGACACCTTACGTCACATCAACAATTTCCAGTTCCCTGGCCCCAAACACTTCCTCTTCACCATGGACGTCCAATCCCTCTACACCTCCATCCCCCACCAGGATGGTCTGAGGGCCCTTAGCTTCTTCCTCGAACAGAGGCCCGAACAATCCCCATCCACCAATACTCTCCTCCGTCTGGCTGAACTTGTTCTCATGCTGAACAATTTCTCCTTCAACTCCTCTCACTTCCTCCAAATAAAAGGTGTGGCTATGGGTACCCGCATGGGCCCCAGCTTTGCCTGTCTTCTTTATGGGGTACGTGGAACATTCCTTGTTACAGTCCTACTCCGGCCCCCTTCCACAACTCTTTCTCCGGTACATCGATGATTACTTCGGTGCTGCTTCATGCTCTCGTCGGGACTTGGAAAAATTTATTAATTTTGCTTCCAATCTCCACCCCTCCATCATTTTCATGTGGTCCATCTCTGACACTTCCCTTCCTTGGCCTCTCTGTCTCAATCTCTGGTGATAGACTGTCCACCAATATCCATTACAAACCCACCGACTCCCACAGCTATCTCGACTACAGCTCCTCACACCCCGCTTCCTGTAAGGACTCCATCCCATTCTCTCAGTTCCTTCGCCTCCGTCGCATCTGTTCCGATGATGCTACCTTCAAAAACAGTTCCTCTGACATGTCCTCCTTCTTCCTTAACCGAGGTTTTCCACCCACGGTCGTTGACAGGGCCCTCAACCGTGTCCGGCCCATCTCCCGCGCATCCGCCCTCACGCCTTCTCCTCCCTCCCAGAAACATGATAGGGTCCCCCTTGTCCTCACTTATCACCCCACCAGCCTCCGCATTCAAAGGATCATCCTCCGCCATTTCCGCCAACTCCAGCATGATGCCACCACCAAACACATCTTCCCTTCACCCCCCCGTCGGCATTCCGTAGGGATCGCTCCCTCTGGGACACCCTGGTCCATTCCTCCATCACCCCCTACTCCTCAACCCCCTCCTATGGCACCACCCCATGCCCATGCAAAAGATGCAACACCTGCCCCTTCACTTCCTCTCTCCTCACTGTCCAAGGACCCAAACACTCCTTTCAAGTGAAGCAGCATTTCACTTGCATTTCCCCCAACTTAGTCTACTGCATTCGTTGCTCCCAATGTGGTCTCCTCTACATTGGAGAGACCAAACGTAAACTGGGCGACCGCTTTGCAGAACACCCGTGGTCTGTCCGCAAGAATGACCCAAACCTCCCTGTCGCTTGCCATTTTAACACTCCACCCTGCTCTCTTGCCCACATGTCTGTCCTTGGCTTGCTGCGTTGTTCCAGTGAAGCCCAACGCAAACTGGAGGAACAACACCTCATCTTCCGATTAGGCACTTTACAGCCTTCCGGACTGAATATTGAATTCAACAACTTTAGGTCGTGAGCTCCCTCCCCCATCCCCACCCCCTTTCTGTTTCCCCCTTCCTTTTTTTTCCAATAAATTATAAAGATTTTCCTTTTCCCACCTATTTCCATTATTTAAAAAAAAAAACACCCCCACTAGAGCTATACCTTGAGTGCCCTACCATCCATTCTTAATTAGCACATTCGTTTAGATAATATCACCAACTTTAACACCTATGTGTTCTTTTGTACTATTGTTGTTGACATCTTTTGATGATCTGCTTCTATCACTGCTTGTTTGTCCCTACAACCACACCCCCACCGCCCCCCCTCCCCTCCACCTCTCTCTCTCTCCGCCCCCCCACACACACACACCTTAAACCAGCTTATATTTCAACTCTTTCTTGGACTCGAACTCAAGTTCTGTCGAAGGGTCATGAGGACTTAAAACGTCAACTCTTTTCTTCTCCACCGATGCAGCCAGACCTGCTGAGTTTTTCCAGGTAATTCTGTTTTTGTTTTTGTTTTGGAATCTAGGAAAGTTGTAGGATCTATATTTTTGTAATTGTCTTGGGAACAAAAGGCTTTGAAGCCCATAAAAAGAAATAGTTTCTTCCTGTCAGCTGGCAACAATTGCCGAGCCACAATTCGGCCAATCCAGCACTGGTCTACAGTTCAACTGGGTCAGATTGAAAATGTACTAACTACTGTTTTCCTGCTGCCATTGTCAGTTTGTATTGACAAACATAGATACTTAAATTTCTCCTTCACAATACCTGCAGCTGAGAAAGAAGATGAATCTGTATCCTGGTATTAAACAGTGCAATGCTGAAATTAGCTGTTGGTTGATTGGGACTGTTTAACAGACAAATATCTACTTACCAAACCAGACAGCAGAAGACATTCTGTGAACCACAACTGTTTTATTTAATCACAACTGGTGCACATGCCAGTTTCCACTCTTCCCTTCTAGATCCTCTCCCTATCCAGAAGGGAAACCCACTTACTAGATGAAAAACCCAGCTCTGAAGTACAGGCTTCAATAAGCATCACCTATTCTCAATTCACTCTGTAGCTTGTCCTGGTTTACTCTTAAAGGGACCTGCATTTCTAATATTGTCAGGGGCCGGGGTGTCAAACCCCTTTCTTGACAGTATTCAGGTGCTGCTCAGGGTTTTCTCAGCTGCGCAAATGAAATTTAGAACTCATGTGCAGAAGACTCCCAAATACAAACCTGCATCCTCAATTCCCATAGGCTACAACACAGGTTAACACTAAATCGAATACTTTGATTATTATCTTTAGCCAGGTGTAGGCAAAGGACCTGCTCCAGCTCAGATAGCTGACTCATTGTGGATCCAACAAGTCTCTAGGCCAGGACTACATCAAATGGCAAACTATCTCCAAGCTAAAGAACATAATGCAAGGACCTGGGCATCTGTTGACTTTCACTTGGCTGCAAGAATATGTGGAGTCAGAAAAATTTATAAAATAAAATAACATAAGAATTTGCTATCTATTCACCACAACATCAGACTAACCATCGTTTTGAAAAGCATTCTGGTACAGCTTCAATAGTTCCTTTGCTTCCCGGTGCTCCTCTCTGCTATCAAGTGCACGCTGAAGGGAGTCCTGTATTGCTTCAGTTCTTATTAAACTTTCTTCCAGTTCTTTTGCCAGCTCAGTAGATGGTACATCTATTAGTGTCTGTCAAATAAAGATACATGGAAAACTATTGAATTTCTAATTGACTTACTTATCATTCAGGAGCACAGGCGAAAGTAATTTGATCACAAGCAAAAGTTCCACTGAGTATTTGCCTGTGTCTGCCCCATTTTTCAACAACTAATTCTAACAGAATCATCATTAAGTGTCATCAGCTGCCTGTTAGGGAAGGACAGAGGACATCACTACAAAATAAAGAAGTAGAGTTAGGTTTTCTTTTACCAGGAATTGTTTCTTTTCCAGTCGCTGGAATAGATTACTAGAACTTGTGGTGAATACAGATTTAATATAGGCCTTCACAAAGAGCTGGATGAGGTCCTGCAAGTAGATGACATGAAATACGGATGCTAAGGGGAGCCAGTGAATTGTGTTATCAATTACTGGAGTCCCCTGGAGATTGCTTGATTGCCTTCAGTGATTGCAAAGGAATTTTTCCAGATTTAAATAGTATTTAATTTTCTTCCCAGGAGATTGTGTATCTGAAGGTTGGCTGATAATGGAAACATGTGACACCAAGACATCTGAATGACACAGGTTAGAAGAACCAGTTGATTTTTTTTCCCTGTATTTTCTTGTATGTTCTTAGAAGATGTATGCTGGACTGAAGAAAAGACCATTTCATTGCCCCGCTAACCCACAGAATGCTGATTATGATCATACTGACTATTTTTGAGCCTCAATTTATTATAGTTAAGAAATGCACTTTAATAGCTGAACATATTTAAGTTTCCCGTTTCCTCTAATCACATATCAACATAGCCCAATACATATATATATAAATAAAACAACAAACCTGGCCAAATCCTGCACACTTGTCACTTCAACAACAGGCTATGCAGTTTTGCTGACTCAGTCCTTTTTCCATATTTTACACATGAACACTCACCCTCCGTGTTCACCATACATTTCCAGTCAGCAAGAATGTATCTGTATTTCAGACATTTCTGGCCACCTACTATGGGTAAAGGAGGGTTTAGGCATATAGAAATAAAATGGGTAGGGGCCCAAAGGCTTCCTGGTCTTAAAGTAGTTTATTCTCGTTTGTTCCTAGATGCTTAAGTGTCTTTGCTGGCACACACAATTAGTGAGGGAAGACCATTTCTCAGACTTGGAAAACTGAGGTAGGAAGATAACAGTTCAGAATGGCTGAGAGGATATTTCCTGACTGTTAATGTGCTTTCACCAGGGGATGCAGATTTATATCACTATTCTATCTTGCTTGGGTCAAATGAGCTATGGCATTCAGACAAGTGTGAAATATTGTTCCTTTTTGTATAATAAAAGCCTTGTAAAATTACAGGGAAAGAGATTTCCAAGTTACACCTTGTGGGTTTAGCCCCATGTTATATAGCTACAAATAACTCTCCTAATTGCTTGCCATATTCGATGTAATGGAGAATATCTATGATAGTCTAACATTAGGATTGGTAGGTTTCTAGGTACTGCTCTATTTTATTTTAATTAGAACAAAGCCATTTCCAAAATACTTCCACCCCAAAATATCAAGTCAATCTAATTAGCATCTAATCCTATATTTGGATCATTGAAAGCAGCTTCAAATATGGGACTCTGAGCACGCTTCAGCCAGTAAGACCTTAACCAATAGGAGTGTGACAGGCACGAAAGATGTCAGACAATAGGCTTTATTGAACTTTGTATTCTGTTGTAAATCTACCGAGCTATTTGCCCTTTCTCTGTTACCTGGAGGTCAGATTCAGACATAGTAATAATGTGGGCAAGGTTTTTTCGAAGTTGTTTGGCAAGAACTTTCCAGTTATTGGAAGACTCAGGATAATCCACACAGTCCACAGATCCAACGCCACCTACATCATCATCCATTTTTGTATCGGAGCTGATGCTGATTTCTGTGGGGAAAGAAGAGAGATTTTGGTGACATGAAGTTTGATAACTTCAATGTAATGGCCAAAATGAAATGCAGTACTAACATTCTGCTTGTAGTGGACAACCAAATTCTTGTTTTGCTGTAGAACAGGGGGAAGTTGCAATGACCACTTTCTATAGTTACTTTGGACTACCATGGTGTTGACCTGAGCTGTGCCAATGAGAAGGGGACAAGTAAAAGCAGACATCTGTAGTTTTTAAAATTAGTTCCTGGGTTGTGAGCATTGCTGGCAAAGCCAGTACTTATTGCCCATCTCTAATTGCCCTTGAGGTGGTGGGGATCTACATCACAGGTCATGTGATGTAGATAGTGTACACCCACAGTGCTGCTAGGATGGGAGTTCCAGGATTTTAACCCGGTGATAGGGAAGGAATGGTGATGTAGTTCCAAGTCAGGGTGATGTGTAGTTTGGAGGGGAACTTGCAGGTGGTGGTGTTCCCATGTATCTGCTGTCATTGTCCTTCTAGGCGGTAGAGATTCAGAATTTGAAGGTGCTGTTGAAAGAGCGTTGGTGAGTTGTTGCAGTGTATCTTGTAGATGGTACACACTTGTGCCACTGTGTGCTAGTGGTGGGAGGGTGAATGCTTAAGGTGATGGATGGGGTGCCGATCAAGCGGGCTGCTTTATCTTGGATGGTGTTAAGCTTCCTGAGTGTTGCTGGAGCTGCACTCATCCAGGCAATTGGAGAGTATTCCATCACACTCCTGACTTGTGCCCTGTAGTTGGTGGACATGATTTGAGGAGGCAGGAGGAGAGCTAGTTAGTTGTAGAATTCCCGTCCTCTGACCCGCTCTTCTCGTCACAGTATTTCTATGGCTGGTCCAGTGAAGTTTCTGGTCAATGGTAACCAACCTGGAAGTTGATATTGGGAGACTCAGAAGGTAATCCCATTGAATGTCAAGGTGAGGTGGTTAGATTCTCTCTTGGTGGAGTTGGTCATTGCCTGTCACTTGTGTGGTGCAAAGTCTGAATGTTGTCCTGATTTTGCTGAATATGGATATGGACTGCCTCAGTATCTGAGAATTTTCAAAGGGTACTGAACAATGTATAATCATAAACAAAAACCCTATTTCTGAATGTATGATGGAGGAATGGTTACTTGATGAAGCAGCTGAAGATGGTTGGGCCAAGAACACATCTGAAGAACTCCTGCAGTAGTATCCAGGGACTGAGATGATTAGCCTCCAATAGTCAGAACTATCTTTCTTTGTGCTAGTATGACTCCAACCGGTGGAGAGCTTTCCCCTGATTCACACGGACTTCAATTCTGCTAGGGCTGCTTGTTGCCACACATGTTCAACTGCTGTCCTGATGTCAAGGGCAGTCATTCTCACCTCACCTCTGGAACTCAGATCTTTGTCCATATTTTGACCAAGGCTGTAATGAGGTCTAGAACCGAGTGGCCCTGGCATGACCCAAACTTGAGCACTCGTGAGCAAGTTGTTGCTTGGTAAGTGCTGCTTCATAGCACTGTTGACAACACCTTCCATCACTTTGCTGATGTTTGAGAATTGTTTGAAGGGGCTGCAGTTGGCCAGATTATATTTATTCTGCTTTCTTCTGGACAGGACATAGATGCCAGTGTTATAGATGGACTGGAACAGCTTGGCTAAGGGCGTGGCTAATTCTGGGACACAAGTCTTCAGTACTACAGCCAGAATTTTGTAAGGGCCCTTGGCTTTTGCTGTATCCAGTGCCTTCAGCTGTTTCTTGATATCACATGGAGTGAATTGAATTGGCTCAAGATTGGCATCTCAAGAGGAGGCCAAGATGGACCATCCATTTGGCACTTCTGGCTGAAGTTGGCTGCAAAGATTTCAGTCTTTTCTTTTCCACCATAATTGAAGATTGGGGTGTCTTTGGGGCCTCCTTCTCTGGTAACTTGTTTAACTGTCCACCACCATTCACAACTGGATGTGGCAGGACTGCAGAGCATTGATCTGATCCATTGGTTGTGGGATTGGTTAGCTCTGTCTTTCACATGCTGCCTCTGATTTTTAGCATGTATGTAATCCTGCGTTGTAGCATCGCCACATTGGCACCTAATTTTTAGGTAAGCCAGCATTTATTGCCCATCTCTAATTGCCCTTAAGAAGGTGATGGCAAGCCGCCTTCTCGAACGACTGCAGTCTGTGTGCTGTAGGAACCCATAGTGCTGTTAGGAAGGGAGTTCCAGGATTTTGAGCCAGTGACAGTGAAGGAATGGCAACATAGTTCCAAGTCAGGATGATGTGTGACTTGCAGGTGATGGTGTTCCCACACACCTGCCGCCCTTGTCCTTCTAGGTGGTAGAGGTCGTGGGTTTGGAAGGCGTTGTCGAAGTTGGTGAGTTGTTGCAGTGCACCTTCTAGATGATATTGCTGCCACCATCTGTCAGTGGTGGAGGGATGAATGTTGAAGGTGGTAGATGGGGTGCCAATAAAGTGGGCTGCTTTATTGTGTCGAGCTTCTTGAGGGCTGTTGGAGCTGCACTCAACCAGGTAAGCGGAGAGTATTTCATCACACTCCTGACTTGTGCCTTGTAGATGTTGAACAAGCTTTGGGGAGTCAGGAGGTAAGTTATTCTCTGCAGAATTCCCAACTTCTGACCTGCTCAGGTGGCCACAATATTCCTGTGGCTAGTCCAATTCAGTTTCTGATCAATGGTAGCCTCCAGGATGTTGATAGTGAGGGATTCAGTGATGGTAACGCCATTGAATGTCAAGAAGAGATGGCTAGATTCTCCCTTATTGGAGATGCTCACTACCTGGCACTTGGGTGGCACAAATGTTACTTGCCACTTATTAGTCAAAGGCTGAATATTGTTCAGGTCTTGCTGCATATGGACACAGACGATTTCAGTGTCTGAGGAGTCGTGAATGGTGCTGAACATTGTGCAATCATCAGTGAACACCCCACTTCTGACCTAATGGTGGAAGGAAGGTCATTGATGAAGCAGCTGAAGATGATTGGGCTGATGACACTACCCTGAGAAACGCCTGTAGTAATGTACTGGGACTGAGATGATTGACCTCCAAAAACCATAGCCATCTTCCTTTGTGCTAGGTATGGCTCCAACCAGTGGTGAGTTTTCACCCTGATTCCCATTGACTCCAGTTTTGCTAGGGATCCTTGTTGACACACTCGGTCAAATGCTGCCTTGACGTCAAGGGCAGTCACTCTCACTTCGCCTCGGGAGTTCAGCTCTTTTGTCCGTGCTTGGATCAAGGCTATAATGAGGTCAGGAGCTGAATGGCTCTGGCAGAACCCAAACTGAACAAATGAGCTGGTTATATGTACAAAAAAAAAACTGTGGAATGGGGAGGTGGAGGTGTCATTTTGCAAGGCTAATGGCAAAAATCGTCCAGTAACATGTGGGGATTCACAACTTACAGGATTTCTCTTTCCTGAGAGAAAGAAAAATCACCTAAAAGGGTTAAATTATAAAGGGAAGCAAGAACAGAGAAGTAATAAGAACAAGCCTGGACACGTGAAATGACCTGAGATCAAAGGTTAGGCAAAGAGTAAATAAAAAGGATACATGACACAATAAACACAAACAGATGTTGTCTCATGGAATGAATAGTACATTGTTAGAAGAGATAAGGGATGATCAAGAAGCTGTATGGATAAGCAAAATCACTTAGCTAACATGGATATAATTATAAGAGAATAAAGAAGGGCAAGTTAATAAGATCACAGTGTAAATATGCTGGAGTCATGAAATTGTACTGTATAAATACTGCTTGTTGAACACTGTATCTTCGAGCAGATCTGTCATGATCTCCTCCCAATGGCCATTGTACGATTCAGCGCTTAATAAATTGTACTCTTTCCTGAAGTAACTTGCATTTGCTGTATTTATTCTTTGAGAGTAAACTTGGTGCCGTGATTTGAATGACTACGCCACTCTAAGGGAAGTCGCTTCGAAGATGAGGTTGCAGGGACTGCAGCCAAAGCAAAAGTCTTGAGGGGGCTCCCTGAGGAGGGGCAACGTCAGACTTCAAAGAAGGAAATCAGGATACTCGAGTAGGAGAGCTCTGCGCGAAGGATTGCGGTGTATGTACACATAGCTATTTGGATAATGTAAGACTAGTCAAAGATTAGGCAAGATTGAAATAGGAGGGACTGCAACATCAGCTACTCCAGTGCTGCCCAAGGGAATGCCGACTTATTACATGTACCAAAATTATGGTAAAAATACTTCCAAATTTTTGAAAAAATGGAATTGGATAACTAGAGATGATCCCAAGAAGCAATTCCCAATGGAAGGCACTTGGGATATGGATAAATTAGTACCTTTAAGAAAAGCACTGGAGGGTGGAGGCAGTAAAGTTAAACAAGACCAGTGGGACGCTTATTATGATTGGTACCAAGAAGCCAGTAAAAGACAGGCAGACTCCAGAGTTAGAGGACTCCAAGACTCGCATAATAAGCTCCTGAAAGAAGTAAAAACCTTGTAAGAAGCTAATAAAGTAACCGTGCAGAGGTGCCTTCAGCACCTTTGTATCCCCACATACCGTTAAAACCTAAGGAAGACGATAATTCCTCCACAAAATCAGACATGGTGGATTGGATGGCCAATGTATTCCCACCTATCATCAAGAGGAGGAGGGAGTGGCCAGTTCATCCAGTCCAGCTGGTTCTGAGCCAAGCAATAATCAGGCTGTATTGCTAATGTCTAAAATCGGTAATGATGGTTCTTGCAGGGATAATAAGATCCACTATAATGATGATACTCACAAACCAGTACTGGTGTACTGTGGGAAAGGAAATGTTAACATTAAGTATTTAGAATCAGGAAAATATATAGAAATGAGTGAGGTTCTTTGGCTCTCAGTACAAGTTAAGGCCTGTAAGATTAATATAGCTATGTTTACTAATAATGCAGGAATGTTGTGTGATGAAGAAAGGCCAGGAGACAAAGGAGAAAAATCACCTAAGGGTTAAATTATAAAGGGAAGCAAGAACAGAAAAATAAGAACAAGCCTGGACATGTGAAATGACCTGAGATCAAAGATTAGGCAAAGAGTAGATAAAAAGGATACGTGACACAATAAACACAAACAGATGTTGTCTCATGGAATGAATTACATTGTTAGAAGAGATAAGGGATGATCAAGAAGCTGTATGGGTAAGCAAAATCAATTAGCTAACATAGATATAATTAAAAGAGAATAAAGAAGGGCAAGTTAATAAGATCACTCAAGTTAATAAGATCACTGTGTAAATATGCTGGAGTCACGTAATTGTACTGTATAAATACTGCTTGTTGAACACTAACTTCGAGCAGATCTGTCGTGATCTTCTCCCAATGGCCATTGTACAGTTCAGCGCTTAATAAATTGTACTCTTTCCTGAAGTAACCTGCATTTGCTGTATTTATTCTTTGACACCTGCTACAATTTGCTGGATGATTTACACATTAACAGTGTGCACATTAAACTCCACGTTATTCTGCAGAAGATTCTGGCCTTAAATCTTTCAAATCCATGCATCAGATAATGAAATAAAAACATTTCACTGAATGCTTTGGAAAGGAAAAATGCAGAACCATCTAATTGAAGGTCCTTTCAGAATCCTTTGCAATGCTCCTTGTCCATGATTTATATTAGCAATCAGCAACTTACCTTCATCAACAGGAGTCCACTTTTGACTGGCGTTAAGGATCATGAATGTTGTGTTTGCTGGCAGGCACATAAAATAGTCTTCATCCTCAACAATTGTTCCATCATCTTCAAGCACAATTGTATATGCTTGCTGTGCATCAAATTTGTCCAGACCTAGTTTTTCTTTCCCTAAACATAATAAAACCCATAAACATAAATTAGAGGATACTTAAGTTTTCAGGAGGCTTACAAACTAAAAATATACTTAAGGTGTTGCAGAGTCTTAAGTTTCCAGCCATGAAAGCAATTCTTACATTCTGTTGCCAACAACTGCGTCATGACACTCCTTATCCTGAAAATAACCAAACTTTTAAGCCATGTCTTTAATATTCTCAACATTTCCTGCATTTTAACTTTTCAGCATAAACCTACAGTATTGGTTATTTTAAAAATTAAATAATCAAGCAATGCCACATGCTGCATGAGAAAAGGACCTGCAATTATTCTTCATAAACAAATTCTAGTCTTATCCACATAATCAGATCATTCCCAACTGAGGGAAAATAGAGAGTAATCACTATAGGTAACTCTTACATGCCTCTTTGCGCCTACATTGAGAGATCAACCATTGTTCATGTTATTTACATTTAAAATGACATTTCAAGTTAAAAGGACTGTTAACCACAGAAAACAAATTTTGCATTTAATTCTAAATGTTGGACAACTTAGCTGTTTGTCAGGTTAACAGAGGTGTTCCATTCTCAAGCATGACAAACAACTCCACTCTTTATTTTGTACACTTACATGGTTTTCATGGAGGACAGACAGCTACACAAATCAGGATATAATTGCTCAGGATACAATGGGCTGAATGGCCTAATTTCTGCTCCTATGTCTTATGGTCTTACTTCTAAAGGCTACTGCCATTTGAAACCAGCCACCAACATGTATATAATCACTTCTTTTTTTACATCCTTTTTCCCACACTGGGTCTGCCCTTCATTTGGTAGTTTTTATTCAGTACGGCTGTTTGAGTAGACATCCAAGTATTTTAAAAATTGTGCTCAGAGTTTCTACCTCTATCACCCTTTCAGGCAAGGCGCTCGTGTGATGGCCAAAACTACGAGCAGTACTTAAGCTGTGATTATGATCTCCTTAAGAAAGGAGATTTGAATTCCCAGTGACTGACCCCAATGATCACAAGTTTTCACGTTTTGAGACTGTTACAGCAAGAAACAAAGTTAAAATCAACATGGACTAAACATTACCTAATAGGCAACTAATACATTAAGCTACAGAAAGGATATCCCCTATTAACTATCTAGCCTGATTGAAAACCACACGATGCATGTACATGTTACACTGCACTCTGCAGAACTGTAGTGCTTATAGGAACCAGTCCAAAGTTACTCAGCTTCCAACAGACTTGCTTCTCCTCATTTCAGAAGTGTAATGTCCAGTGCCCGTTGAAAGTAACTTCTCTCTGCCTTCTGAGATTCCCTGAACTGACTTCCAGTAGCAAGGCCCACTCCTTCACACCTTCTCCTGGCCATGCCAGGGCAAATCTCCCAATCTCCTTAAATCAGCACAATTCCTGTCTCTTCAACCAGAGATTGAACTCCCACCAGCATCCTGCCTTGTGACTAACAGAAGGCAGTCTTTTTCCTTTGCTGTTCACAGCAGTCGTTGTCCCCCTATCTCTCTCTCACTCTGTCTTGGGTCTCTGGGTCAGTAAGTCTGGCAGCAGTAAGGCCAGCTGTCTTTCCCTTTGTCATCAGGAGTTAAAAATTTACACCTTGCTTTCAATAGAGCTTGACCTGGCCCCTGTCCCCATGGCAACCAAGTCACATGGGGTTATCACCAGGCAGAACTAATAGGAGCTCAACGTGCCCCTCTCCACTACTCCATTTTACCTTGCGTTGACTGTTTAAACGTAGCCATCTTATAAAGCCTCACATTTGTAACACTCTAGCCTAACTTGTGTTGTATAAACTTCTAGCATAACTTCTCTGCTCTTCTATGCCTTGGTTAACTAGGAAAACATATCATATCCATTAACTGCCTTATCGGCCTGTCCTTCTACCTTTAAGGATCTGTGGACGTGCACTCCAAGGTCCCTCTGTTCCTCCACACTTTGCCCATTTTACTGTGTATTCCCTAGCTTTGTTGCACCTCCCAAAATGCATTACCTCACACTTCTCTGGATTGAATTCCATTTTCCACTTTCCTGCCCAATTGACCCACCTATAACTTCCTGCAGTCTAAAGCTTTTCTCCTCACTGTCAACTATACAGCCAATATTTGAATCATTTGCAAACTTCCTACATCATACTTCCTACATTAATATAAATTATCAAAAGCAAGAGACCAAGTACTGAGCCCTGTGGAACCCCACTGCTAACAATCTTCCAGTCACAAAAATACCTGTCAACCATTACCCTTTGCTTCCTGCCACAAAGCCAACTTTGGATTCAATTTGCTACTCTCCCTTGGATTCCAAGGACATTTCTTTCTTGATCTGCCTGGCATGTGGGACTTCGTCAAAAGCTTTGCTTAAATCAACGTAGGCCACATTCATCACACTGCCCTCATCAACACAATGTGTCACCTCCTCAAAGACTTGAATCGCCCCTCAGAATTGTTTACAACAATTTACTCTTAATTGAAGTTCAGCTAACCAGCCTATAATTACTCAGGTTATCTCTACTTCCCTTTTTAAAACAGTACAATTTTGACAGTCCTCCAATCCTCTGGCACCACTCCTGTAGTCAGGGACGTTTGAAAAATTAGAATTAGAGCATTCGCAATTTCCTCCCTTTGATACATCCTCTTTCAAAGATGCCAAACTTTTTAATACTTCTTCTCTTTCAAAAAGTCTGTCCCATCCAAAATTTCACATTCCTTCTCCCTAACTATGATGCCTTCATTGGTCCCCCTCTTTTGTGAAGGTTGCTGCAAAGTATTCATCAAGATGAGATACAGTTCCTCAAGGTTACACTGAGCTTCACTGGAACTATATTTACATGTTGCTTCACTGGTCAAGAGGGGTAGTTTCCACATTCCTGTTACATTACAATGATAGAATGGTTAGTGTTAAAGAGGCAAGTTCTGAAAGCATCACCCCGTTGTCACAACCCTTTAAAACCAATCCAAATTTGCTTTGAGTGGCTGCATGTAAATAATGCTTTTATTAAAAATTGTTTTGATATTTATACATCCAGTATTATCAGATTAAAAGTCAACGAGTTACAAACTAAGGCACAAAGCTTCTTTAAACTGAATCAGCTCCATCTATTGGGAGTAGCCGAGGGCTGAGCTGTGCAATAATTCACTCAAATGATCAGAGAGCAGAGTAAAGATAGCTGTAAGTTTAAATCACTAGCCTCGACCTGTAACACCACACATCTCATTTTTTTATTTTTGGAAAGTTTTCTGACTAAAAATAAACCCCCTATCTGATAAAAGGTGAATCATTCATTTGTTTCGCTCTCCACAGTTGCGGGCAGACAAGCTGAGAATTTCCAGCATTTCTCTTTTTAACCTCAAAAGAGTTGAAAACTCTTCAGCCACTGTGCAGAAAGAGGGAGATGGGATGCAATGGTTTGTGGCTGCTCTGTCGCATGTCCCGTTCTTCCCACCTCTGCATAAAGGGCCCAGGGGGCGGGATGGGAACCAGAACTTCAGACGGCGGGGCTATTTTTAGCTCAGCCCATCTCAAAAATCTAGCCCAGTGTGTGTGTAATGAGGTTTTTACAGATTGGTAACCAGCATTTCTGACTCTGTAGTTACCTTTGGCGATCAGATCTTCCAAAGACGTTGCGACAACACCAAACGTCCGAAGGCGGCTGGAGCCGCAGATTTTGCACGGAAATTTTCTGCTTTGCGGATCCATCGTGCATGGACTTGGCTGAACTTCCACTGCCCTCAACACAGGGAAGGGGGAACGGGAAGGAAGTTTTGGTGGGGGGCGGTGGTGGTGGTGGTGGTTAGAGGGGTGGGGGGGAATCAAGGCTGGATGAGGGCGGTGGGTTTTATGGCTGCTAATGAAGATGAGGCAGATCCCATATCCCCTACTGGAAGCTGAGCAGGGGAGTCGTCGCCATCGTCCTGACGCCAATAGTTATGCCCTCCATCGACATCACAAAAGACAGGTGCTCGCCTTGCTGTTGGTGGGATCTTGCTGTGCGCGGACGGACTGCCACGTTTCCTACAACGGCTAAAAAAAAAGCCTTCAAAGCTCCTTCATTGGCTGTGAAGCTGGGGCCTCTAGTTTGGGGGGGGGGGGGGGGTGGGGTGGTCAAAGGTGCTATAAAAACGCAACTCCTTCCTTTTATTTTCACGCTCACGCCGCCTTCTTGTTGTGGCGGCGGTTGACGCGCATGCGCTCCACTGGCGGCAAAATATTTCCGTCTGAATTAGCACGAGAATATTAATTATAGTCAAAGCCGCAAGACTGCCAGTGACTTCAAACATTTAAATTATTTCATTATTAACAAAAATAAAGCGGCAGCGTTAACTCTATAATTACTCACCTCAAAGAAACTACAGCTCCCAGCATGCTCCAGTAAACATTCTTCTGTCAATGCTGTTTATTTTCAGAATCTAACAATTAATTTTAGATTAAAATTAGGATTTGGAACAGGTCCATACGATAATATTTTTGAAAAAACATTTTGATGGTAATGGTGTTTGAGGTGATCTGTGATCTATTTGACGTGCTTGGCGCGGGAAGCTGGCAGGTGTTGTATCTGTGATCGACTGGTCGAGGCTGTAAAGATGGCTTCCTTTGAGCAGGCGGAGCCGCGCCAGGTAAGCAGCCTGTTGGTGGCCGGCCTCCGGGGCCCCTTTACTCCCTCAGCCGGCGGCGGTTACACCAACGGCCGCTTTTATGGGCCGGGAGCTGCTGATCCCCACCGTGGGGAGAGCTGCGCTGACCCCGCCGGCGCTGGACGGACACTCCGGGCCGGTCCCAGACTTGGGGGGGTGGGGGAAAGCATCAACCCCGCCCGGCAAGGTCACCCTCCGCTTCCCCTCCCCTCGACCTCCCCCAACTGATGGGAATGTCCAGGTGCCCGCAGACCGACAGTGGGAGGCACAGCACCAACCCCCAATCTCCCTCCCTTCCCCACGCCCCCCCAATCTCCCTCCCTTCCCCACGCCCCCCCAATCTCCCTCCCTTCCCCACGCCCCCCCCAATCTCCCTCCCTTCCCCACGCCCCCCAATCTCCCTCCCTTCCCCACGCCCCCCCCAATCTCCCTCCCTTCCCCACGCCCCCCCAATCTCCCTCCCTTCCCCACGCCCCCCCCAATCTCCCTCCCTTCCCCACGCCCCCCCAATCTCCCTCCCTTCCCCACGCCCCCCCAATCTCCCTCCCTTCCCCACGCCCCCCCAATCTCCCTCCCTTCCCCACCCCCCCGCAATCTCCCTCCCTTCCCCACCCCCCCTCAATCTCCCTCCCTTCCCCACGCCCCCCCCAATCTCCCTCCCTTCCCCACGCCCCCCCAATCTCCCTCCCTTCCCCACCCCCCCCAATCTCCCTCCCTTCCCCACCCCCCCCGCAATCTCCCTCCCTTCCCCACGCCCCCCCAATCTCCCTCCCTTCCCCACGCCCCCCCAATCTCCCTCCCTTCCCCACGCCCCCCCAATCTCCCTCCCTTCCCCACGCCCCCCCAATCTCCCTCCCTTCCCCACGCCCCCCCAATCTCCCTCCCTTCCCCACGCCCCCCCAATCTCCCTCCCTTCCCCACGCCCCCGCAATCTCCCTCCCTTCCCCACGCCCCCCCAATCTCCCTCCCTTCCCCACGCCCCCCCAATCTCCCTCCCTTCCCCACGCCCCCCCAATCTCCCTCCCTTCCCCACGCCCCCCCAATCTCCCTCCCTTCCCCACGCCCCCCCAATCTCCCTCCCTTCCCCACGCCCCCCCAATCTCCCTCCCTTCCCCACGCCCCCCCAATCTCCCTCCCTTCCCCACGCCCCCCCAATCTCCCTCCCTTCCCCACGCCCCCCCAATCTCCCTCCCTTCCCCACGCCCCCCCAATCTCCCTCCCTTCCCCACCCCCCCGCAATCTCCCTCCCTTCCCCACGCCCCCCCCCAATCTCCCTCCCTTCCCCACGCCCCCCCCCAATCTCCCTCCCTTCCCCACGCCCCCCCCAAACTCCCTCCCTTCCCCACGCCCCCCCCAATCTCCCTCCCTTCCCCACGCCCCCCCCAATCTCCCTCCCTTCCCCACGCCCCCCCCAAACTCCCTCCCTTCCCCACGCCCCCCCAATCTCCCTCCCTTCCCCACCTCCCCGCAATCTCCCTCCCTTCCCCACCTCCCCGCAATCTCCCTCCCTTCCCCACGCCCCCCCAATCTCCCTCCCTTCCCCACGCCCCCTCAATCTCCCTCCCTTCCCCACGCCCCCCCAATCTCCCTCCCTTCCCCACGCCCCCCCAATCTCCCTCCCTTCCCCACCCCCCCCAATCTCCCTCCCTTCCCCACCCCCCCGCAATCTCCCTCCCTTCCCCACGCCCCCCCAATCTCCCTCCCTTCCCCACCTCCCCGCAATCTCCCTCCCTTCCCCACCTCCCCGCAATCTCCCTCCCTTCCCCACCTCCCCGCAATCTCCCTCCCTTCCCCACGCCCCCCCAATCTCCCTCCCTTCCCCACGCCCCCCCAATCTCCCTCCCTTCCCCACGCCCCCCCAATCTCCCTCCCTTCCCCACGCCCCCCCAATCTCCCTCCCTTCCCCACCCCCCCCAATCTCCCTCCCTTCCCCACGCCCCCCCAATCTCCCTCCCTTCCCCACGCCCCCCCCAATCTCCCTCCCTTCCCCACCCCCCCGCAATCTCCCTCCCTTCCCCACGCCCCCCCAATCTCCCTCCCTTCCCCACGCCCCCCCAATCTCCCTCCCTTCCCCACCTCCCCGCAATCTCCCTCCCTTCCCTACCTCCCCCCCAATCTCCCTCCCTTCCCCACGCCCCCCCAATCTCCCTCCCTTCCCCACGCCCCCCCAATCTCCCTCCCTTCCCCACGCCCCCCCAATCTCCCTCCCTTCCCCACGCCCCCCCAATCTCCCTCCCTTCCCCACGCCCCCCCCAATCTCCCTCCCTTCCCCACCCCCCCGCAATCTCCCTCCCTTCCCCACCCCCCCCAATCTCCCTCCCTTCCCCACCCCCCCGCAATCTCCCTCCCTTCCCCACGCCCCCCCAATCTCCCTCCCTTCCCCACCTCCCCGCAATCTCCCTCCCTTCCCCACCTCCCCGCAATCTCCCTCCCTTCCCCATGCCCCCCCAATCTCCCTCCCTTCCCCACGCCCCCCCAATCTCCCTCCCTTCCCCACGCCCCCCCAATCTCCCTCCCTTCCCCACCTCCCCGCAATCTCCCTCCCTACTCCACCTCCCCGCAATCTCCCTCCCTTCCCCACGCCCCCCCAATCTCCCTCCCTTCCCCATGCCCCCCCAATCTCCCTCCCTTCCCCACGCCCCCCAATCTCCCTCCCTTCCCCACGCCCCCCAATCTCCCTCCCTTCCCCACGCCCCCCAATCTCCCTCCCTTCCCCACCTCCCCGCAATCTCCCTCCCTTCC
Organism: Carcharodon carcharias; assembly: GCF_017639515.1. Lineage (NCBI taxonomy): Eukaryota > Metazoa > Chordata > Chondrichthyes > Lamniformes > Lamnidae > Carcharodon > Carcharodon carcharias. The sequence continues at coordinate 128,022,643 of NC_054481.1, forward strand.
CCACGCCCCCCCAATCTCCCTCCCTTCCCCACGCCCCCCCAATCTCCCTCCCTTCCCCACGCCCCCCAATCTCCCTCCCTTCCCCACGCCCCCCAATCTCCCTCCCTTCCCCACGCCCCCCAATCTCCCTCCCTTCCCCACGCCCCCCCAATCTCCCTCCCTTCCCACGCCCCCCCCAATCTCCCTCCCTTCCCCACGCCCCCCCCAATCTCCCTCCCTTCCCCACGCCCCCCCCAATCTCCCTCCCTTCCCCACGCCCCCCCCAAACTCCCTCCCTTCCCCACGCCCCCCCAAACTCCCTCCCTTCCCCACGCCCCCCCAAACTCCCTCCCTTCCCCACGTCCCCCCAATCTCCCTCCCTTCCCCACGCCCCCCCATCTCCCTTCCCCACGCCCCCCCATCTCCCTTCCCCACGCCCCCCCATCTCCCTTCCCCACCCCCCCAATCTCCCTCCCTTCCCCACGCCTCCCCAATCTCCCTCCCTTCCCCACCCCCCTAATCTCCCTCCCTTCCCCATGCCCCCCCACAATCTCCCTCCCTTCCCCACCCCCCCAATCTCCCTCCCTTCCCCACCCCCCCGCAATCTCCCTCCCTTCCCCACCCCCCCGCAATCTCCCTCCCTTCCCCACCCCCCCGCAATCTCCCTCCCTTCCCCACCCCCCCGCAATCTCCCTCCCTTCCCCAAACCCCCCCCAATCTCCCTCCCTTCCCCATCTCCCTCCCTTCCCCACCCCCCCATCTCCCTCCCTTCCCCACCCCCCCATCTCCCTCCCTTCCCCACCCCCCCATCTCCCTCCCTCCCCCACCCCCCAATCTCCCTCCCTTCCCCACCCCCCCAATCTCCCTCCCTTCCCCACCCCCCCAATCTCCCTCCCTTCCCCACCCCCCCAATCTCCCTCCCTTCCCCACGCCCCCAACCTCCCTATCTCACCCCGCCAATCTCCCTTCCTTCCCCATCCCCTAATCTTTATTTCCTCCCCCCATCTCCTCCGATCCCCCCCATTCTCCCCCTCCCCCAGATTCCGTGTGCCCCCCCCCCCCCCCCCCCCCCCCCCCAGATTCCACCCCACACCCCCAAAGGACTATTCTCCCACCACCCCCCCATTCCCCTGGGGTCTCCCATCTCACCCCCCCTCCCCCCGATCTCCTTTCTCATCCCTCCCCCCGGTCTCCCATCTCAGCCTCCCCCAGTCTCTCCTTCCCCCATCCCTGCCCCCGCCCTGTCTGTCTACCTGCCTCTTCCTGTGTGTCTCCCCCCCACCCCACCCAAGTTTTCCTCTCCCTCTTTCCGCCAGTGTGTCTCCCCTATACTCCTGCTCTTGGTCCTCCTCCACTAGTTGGGAATTTGATCCAAATCAGTAGATTATTTTTGTCCACTTTGAGAAACGTCAGCATCAAGATACTGTAATTGCTTTTCACTCCCAGAGATACTGTCAGAACAGTCTGTTGTCTTCTACATTGAAAAAAGGCAATTGTATTAATATTGCATTTTTTTTTTGCGGGGAGGGGGGGGCGTGAGGGGGTGACCTGTGTAGTATTTATTATGCTTCATTTCATCTCAATCTCAATGCTATTAGAGGATTGTAAGGTACATGAATACGATTATTACAAATGAGTTTATTTGGGTTGAAATTTGTTTTTTTTCTCTATTACTCTAAAAGATTAGGCAGGATAAACACATGAGATAACGTGCAATGCTTGATGTTTTTAAAAATTTACTGTTAGCCTTTGATCTTGTTTCTAATGCCCTTTTCTCACTATTTGTTTTTGTTTTGCTAAGATGTTTGTCATACTTGTAATTATGCCTTTACCTGTGTACTATTAATATTTTTCTCTCAGCTGATTTATTGTTCAGTTTGCATTTACAAACAATGGTTGTACTACAGTCTTGGTCTGGATGTGGCCATGTGTTGTTGAGTACCCATAGTGTCAAACTGAGTTTCTAAATTACAAAAGCAAAATGTTGGAAGACTGAGATAAAAACCAGAAAATGCTGGAAACACTCAGCAGGTCAGGCAGCTTCTGACCGAGTTCTAAATCTTCCAGTTCTGGTGAAAGGCCATTGACCTGAGCATTTAGCTTTGATTCTTTGTCCACAATTGCTGCCTGACCTGCTTAGCGTTTCCAACATTTTCTGTTTTTAGTTTCAGAATATATGTGCAGGGCTGTGGGGAAAAGGTGGGCAATGTGAGACTAAGCTGTGTTGGTCTTACAGAGGGCCAATAAGACCGCCTCCTGTGCTCCTGATTCTGTGTTACAAACAAGAGCACCTTGAAGCATGTTGTTTCGTCTTGGGTCAATGATTGGTTGTAAATTTCTCCAATTCACTTGTGGTTTTGCACTTCAACTCAGACCCTTTAGATCAGATTTGCTTGTAAATCATCCCTAAAGATTTCCTAGTGTTCTCTAAATTGTTGATTATACTAAGTAATTAACAGTATTTCCTGCTTTAGTGTTACAAGCAAAGTGGAATCATTTGAGAATCCAATTTTTTGTAGTTATTTTTTAGGGAAGAGGAAATCATTCAGGAAAATTCAGGTATAAGTTATTGTGATTGTTTGAAATTTGGTACTGTTTGTCCTGACGAGTGTAAGATGAAAAGCATCAGCCACACATCTCTCTTCAGCAATATTCAGGCTCTGTATTACTAAGCGCCAGTTTATAATCAGGGAAGTTTTAAGGAATGATAACTCATGTTTAGTTCATGTGCCAATTCTTACTCTTTCCTACATGTCACCAGAAAGGCATCTTCAACTCTGAAACATGAAGTTTAATGAGTGATTTACCTTCTGTGTTGCTTTCTTCTTGGTATTTCATGTTTTGCTTCTTATTGGGCTTTAGACTCAGTTTGGACTGCAGTCAGAATCTATTCGTTGGTGCCACTTGCATGGTCTTGATTTTTTAAGAAATATATTCAGAGACAATACTTTGAAACCCCAGGGCCTGCATCTGGGTCTGTCTCTGACTTGTACACTGCAGCCTCGCGAGCACTCTGTGGAAAAACATCTGGAGTTGGTGATGCTGGCTGTATTTATATAGACCTTAATCCTGGAACCTGGCATCATTCTTCTTCTTGGCTATTATACAGATATATTTATAATGAGCAGATGTAATTCTTGTTTTCTTCACTTCGGATTAACCTTGTTCCATCACTTTTTTTTGATCGCTTTAAAGTTCTTTAATAAATTTAAGTAACTCAGTGCAGTTTATTTCTTTTTATGAGCTATTGAAATAGGGCAGGTTTGGAAATTGAACTTTTACACATCAGACTTTAAAAGCAAACATGTTTTTTAGAATTTTGCTCGTGTGGTTCTAACTGGGAAATTGGAGTTCATTTCATGTGTGCCTTATGTTTTTTGTACTTTTATGATTGTTTCATAATGGGTCTGTAAGAGAAATTAGTTACTAGCTCAAATTGCAATCCTCCAAAGGTTACATTGGTAACATTTAGATTCTAAGGAGTCCAATAAATTTTCAGTAGTTTTCAGTTAAATGGAGCACTGTTCTCTGGTGCATTTCATTTTTGCATTTGTCATGATAAGCCAGTGTTATTCTTACAGTTTTTGTACAATTGAGCAAGGAGTTTCGTAGCTTAACCTCAAACTGACCTAATGCTGGAAGTGGCTTACTTCAATGCACAAGGTTAAACAGTTATTTTAGCTAGCAATAAACTCGTGTATCATCTGTGCCTATTGTGCCTTGTCCTAGAAAATCCATGGGCTGTTGGGACCATTGTCTCTATTTTAAGAGAAGTACTATTAGCCTTGTTTTAGATCAGTCGTTGAATAAATAATCTTCTAAAGCAGCCATATTTCTTTTGGGTTTTTTGTTTGCATATAACATGCACTGTGTATTGTAAAAGGAGTTTGAAACACTGCATTTTATGCAATCTAGAGCTGTACACAAAACAAAGGTGAACCTCAACGGTGTTTTGATATATGAAAAATCTGTAGGAGATCTGGATGTGTCACGGTTTTCTCCCTGCACTTGTTGTTGGCATGCCCCTGTGGTATCTGCTGTAGCAAATTAGAGTATGTCAAGACTGGCTTCCCATGGCACAATGTGAACACATTCCTGTGATATCTGCTGTAGTCGATTGTAGTACCAATATGTCAAGGCCTCCATGGCACAGCAAGTGTGAATCCATTTGCAGGTACATGATGAGATCCTTACAACAACTTACATTGCATGACATTAGAATGTACAGCACAGTAACAGGCTGTTCCACCCAGCTGGATCATGCATCACATGAACGGCCTTCTGCCTCTTTTCACCTAATCTTGACGCAGACTTTTACTTTAGTACTGCTGATAAAAGGCATCTTGTCGAAGCTTTTCATCTTGCGCTCATCAGGACATTCACAAGGATACCAATGTCAGGGGAAGCAACAACTTTATACTGTATGAGAAGAGGGAGTGAGTGCTGATTGGTTGGCAAGTGGTAGAGGCATTGCCATTGAGAATGCACCATTTAATGGTGACTGACAGTTAACTGCCAAGTATTGTTTGAAGTTTTAAACCAGGCAGCTTGATTCTGGTCAAGGCATTGCTCTCTCTCTCTCTCCGACAAAATGTCTTTTATCAACAATACTCAAGTTCTGTGCTGACAAATAATTACAAGCTTTTACCTTCATATGTTTATCCAGCTTCCCCTTTAAATGCAACTGTTATTTGGCTCAATTACTCTTTGTAGAGGTGATTGCCACATTCTTGCTACTCTGGGTAAAGAAGCTTCTTCTGAATACCCTATTGCATTTATTATTATGGTCCTGATTATTGGTCTCCCCACAAGTGAAAACATCTTTACATCGATCCCATCAAATATTTTCATAATCTTAAAAACCTTTATCAGGTCACCCCTCAGCCTCCCCCATCTGCTCGATCCTTCCTGATTGGTGTATACTCTCTTTTGGTATCAGCCTTGTAAATCCTTTTTCACCTCCAGAGCCTCTATATCCTTTTGAAAATAGGAATTAAGAGTGGTCTAATCAAGGTTCTATACAAGTTTACGGCATGGATTCAGTTGGACAAAGAAAAAGCCTCATTGTTATGATCCCTGTAGAGTGATGACTTTTAAAACTAAATTTGAACTTCCAATATCTGCAGCACTATTGTGGGACTGCGATGATTAGCCTCTAACAACCTCAACCGTCTTCCTTTGTGTTAGGTATGACTCCAGTCAGTGAAGAGTTTTCCCTCTGATTCTCATTGACTCCAGTTTTGTTGGGTCTCCTCAATGCCACACTTGGTCAAATGCTTCCTTGTAGTCAAGGGCAGTCACTCTCATCTTCCCCCTTGAGTTTAGTTCTGGTCCATATTTGGTCCAAGGCTGCAATGTGGTCAGGAGCTGAGTGGCCTGGGTGAAACCCAAACTGAGCGTCAGAAGCAAGTGCCGCTTGATAGCACTGTTGACGACACCTTCCATCACTTGGTTGTTGATGGAGAGTGGACTGATGGGTGGTAACTAGCCAGATTGGATCCTTTTTTTTGTGGACAAGGCACACCCATTTTTCCACATCACTGGGTTGATGCCAGTGTTGTAACTGTACTTGAACAGCTGTTGTTAGAGTTAGTAAATTACTGAGGCATATCTGAAAGGCTGAATTGATTACCAGTCAAATAAATGATATTAGTTCTGGCTTACTGGCCAGACCAAACATTATGTGTGGCTATCATACTATTATTTTAAAAAGGGTTGAGACACAAACCTGGAAAGTATATGTAATAAAATTTGGCACAAATATGGAAAGCCATTCCTCAGTTATGTTTCGATTAATTGGAAAGATGGGTGAAAGGACCCTGGTCTTACCAACTATAGCTGTACTCTCTAGAATTTAAGGGTATGATGGAATCTGTGATTTCAGAGTTTGTGTTTTTTGAGGTAGACCCTAACTGGAAACAGGAAGGAAACAAACAGATTTGGATGCCAAAACTTCTGGGCAGACAAACTGTTTGAGTCTACCTAAAGGGATGCAGAGCCACCCAAGCTGTGTAGTTTGAGTCCAGTGGTGCAGTATAGGTGTGCTGAAGAAGCCGGAGTCCAGATCCAAAAGTGGAGAAAGTTGCTGCAGATGTTTCTGTGGCATCAAGGAGCCCTAGCAAAACTGGAGTCAGTGGGAATCGGGGGAAAACTCTCAGCTGGCTGGAGTCATATCCAGCACAAAGGAAGATGGTTATGGTTGTTGGAGGTCAATCATCTTACTTCCAGGGCATCATTGCAAGATACCTAGTGTCCTCAGGCCCAACGATCTTCAGCTGCTTCATCAACGACCTTCCTTCCATCATAAGGTCAGAAGTGGGGATGTTCGCTGACGATTGCACAATGTTCAGCACCATTCGCAACTCCTCAGGTACTGAAGCAGTCCATGCCCAAATGCAGCAAGATCTGGACGATATCCAGGCTTGGGTTGACAAGTAACATTCGTGCCACACAAGTGCCAGGCGATGACCATCTCCAACAAGAGAGAATCTAACCATCGCTCCTTGATGTTCAATGGCATTACCATCACTGAATCCCTCACAATCAACATCTTGGGAGTTACCATTGACCAGAAACTGAACTGGACTAGCACATAAATACTGTGGCTACAAGAGTAGGTCAGAGACTAGGAATGGAAATGATGGGCTGAAGGGCCTGTTTCTGTGTTGTATAACTCTAACTCTGAATCCTACGGTAACTTACCTCCTGACTCCCCAAAGACTGTACCGTCTACACGGCGCATCTCAGGAATGTGATAGAATATAGTCCACATGTATAGATAAGTGCATCTCCAACAACACTCAAGAAGCTTGACGACATCCTGGACAAAGCAGCCCGCCTCATTGGCACCCATTCAGCAAACAATCACTCCTTCCACCAACAAAAGAGTGGCAGCAGTGTGTACCATCTAAAAGATGAACTGCATAAACTCACCAAGGCTCCTTTGGCAGCACCTTACAACCCACGACTGCTAATATCTAGAAGGACAAAGGTGGCAGATAGATGGGAACACCACCACATGCAAGTTCCCCTCCAAGTCACTCACCATCCTGACTTGGAACTATATCGCCGTTCCATCACTGTCGCTGGTTCAAAATCCTGGAACTCCCTCCCTAACAGTACTGGGTGTACCTACACCACAGGGACTGCAGCAGTTCAGCCCCACTACCTCGAGGGCAACTAGGGATGGGCAATTAAAGCTGACCTAGCTAGTGATGCCCACATCCCATAAATGAATTTTAAAAAAAAAAGGATCTATGCCTTCCAGACCAAGTTCTGCAGATGTGCACCATGTTTTGCTGAAGGCTGTGCCCAGGGAACTCTGTGCGCTGGTGTCAGTTGGGGATCAGACTATATCCTGGAAGAACATGAGCTGAAATTCTTTGAAGAAGCCAACGTTTTGAAGGACTTTGTGACTGAGTTTAATAACCCTTGTGCTGTGTGGACTGTTGTGCCAATTCATAAGCCCTGTCTTAGTTGTATCTGCCATTTAATGTGTAATTTATAATCCATAATTGACTGCAATTTGCCTGTTAATTTGTGTTGATTCTGGATGTTCGAGTATAGATGGTTAGCTAAGATAGTATTTAGTGTTTGCTTTGTTTGATTCATGTATAGTAAAAATTCTTCTTGAGTATTGCTGAGAAAGACATGCTGACTAAGTTTTTCATCCTGCACTCATTAGGACAGATGCAAGAATGTCAAATTTCAAAGGGAACAACAACTTTTACTAAATGAGAAAAGGTGCTGATTGGTTGACAAGTTGACTCAACACGGAGAATGCACCAAGGAGCTATTGTCCCCCATGCTTTTGTTTAATCCAAAAAAGTGCATTGCTTGCTGCTCCCTTTGAAATTTGGCATTCTTGCGTCTGTCTTGAGTGCAAGACGAAAAGTTTTGCTAACAAGTCTCTTTTTCAAAATCCCGTCTGTCTTTAAATCGTGGAATGTTGTGGTTTCATTGTTTTAGTAAATAACTGGGATTTCTGATTTAAAAAAAAATTTGCCTGTCTTTACTGAGATTGAAATGGTGGAAATAAGGTATATAGGAACTATTTGTTTTGACAGAGGAGTCTCGGATTATGAGATTCGATGCTAGATAAACTAATTTTTAAATCTGAGATTGATTATTGTTAACCAAAGGTATGAAGGGATATGGGCCTCCTGTTCCTATGGTCATATATCATCCTGCTACAGGGAAATAAGTAATAAACAGAGTTTAACAGGTCAATTATAAATGTCTATATCATCTATGATGGTGCTGTCAAACTATTGTCCATGGGATAAATCTTGAGAGTGCTGATGTAAATTGATCCTCGTGCTCAATCACATCATAAGCAGTGTGCTTTACGACTAGCTTGCAAAAGGAAAAGATTTAAGACTAAAATAAAAGCAAAATATTGTGGATGCTGGAGATCTGAAATAAAAACAGCTGGAAAAACTCAGGTCTGACAGCATCTGTTCTGAAGAAGAGTCACGTTGGTCTTAACGTTAACTCTGTTTCTCTCTCCACAGATGCTGCCAGACCTGTTGAGTTTTTCCAGCATTTTGCTTTTTATTATTAAGGATTTCAAACTATTTTGGGGAAGTGGGCATGGGGATTCTTCATGAAGTGCATTGTGTATAAGAATGAAGAATACAGATGTTATCAGCAGCATTGACAATGTATGCAACACACGCCTATGGCAGGCGGTAAGAGTGGGAGAGATTCCTGGTCAGCTATGGGGTGGAAAGGATGTTAGAGCCTCTACCATCACTATCTGTAGCTCCAGACTACAACATGCATTTAAAAGCGCATGTTGCCAGAACAACCTGGACTTCCCGAGTGAATTGTAACACACCATCACCGCCAACAGAGAAGAAATCTTCCAAGTTGCAGTTTACAAGTACAGAAACAGACTGAGAGCAAAGCAGCTTATTTCAAATCTGCTTGGTGACCTGAATTGATGTTTGGCGCCACCATGCGATGCACATGAACTGTGTACATTTTGTTCCCTAAAGTGCAATCTCTAAAACACAGCTTATCTGTTGGGGAGACCTGTGATTGGATTTCTATCAGTCGAATATAATTTGTGGATTTTTCTATAATTGAAAACTTACTAGCATTTTTTTTTGTTGCTTTTATATGTGTTTATAAAAAATGTTTTCTGCAAAGATAGCATTGTTTTTCTTTTGAGTGACAAGCACCATCTTTTCAAAGCTAAGACGGAGGTCATCATGGCAGACAGCCTGCCCATGTGAAAAAGTTGGGTGCCATTTCTTCAGAACACTCCGCCTTCTTGTTAATACAACGTTTTTTTTTTGCATGATCCAGGCTGATTCATAAGCACCAAAGCTGCAGAAGAGTTAGAAGTGGAAATAAAATAACCTTTCAAAACTTTTTTTTTCTGTTTATTACACTTAATTTTTGAAATGCAAAATTCACCTTCATTTTTCTCTAATTTAGAAAGAATAAAGATTTGGGACAAAGTCATTTTGACAAAATGACTGAATATTCATTTAGGACATTTAGGCCTGGTGGTATCTGGAGGAGAAAAATTGGCTACCTTTTTGGGTCAGATCCTTAATCCAGAGTTGCCACTCTCAACTCTTTCAGCTACTGCTGGAGATGTTCTTTTTCTTTGTCTGTTTGCAGGATGTGGGGGTGTTGCTGGTATTGTGAAAGTGTATTGAGCCACTTTTGTGAACCGCTGCAGTCTATGTGGATTATTGTTCTGTGGGAGTGGTTTTTGATACAATTAACTGGCTTGCTAGGCCATTTCAGAGGGCAGTAAAGAGTCAACCTCACAGGCCGGACTGGGTAAAGATGGCAGATTTCCTTCTCTAAAGGATATTGGTGGATCAGATGGTTTTTTTTTTTAACAGCAACCCGGTGGTTACTTGGTAACCATTACTGATTTTTTAAAAAAATTCTTTCATGGGATGTGGGTGTTGCTTGTAAGGCCAGCATTTGTTGGCTGTCCCTCATTGCCTTTGAACTGAGGGCAGCAAAGAATCAGCCACATTGCTGTGGGTCTGGAGTTACATATAGGCCAGACCAGGTAAGGATGGAAGATTTCCTTCCCTAAGGGACATTAGTGAACCAGACAGGTTTTTGCAACAACCAACGCTAGATTTATAGTCATCATTACTGAGATTAGCTTTACTTCCAGACTTATTAATTAGATTTCCATTCCCTTAGTTGCCATGGTTGGATTTGAGCTCGTGTCTCTGGGTCATTAGTCCTGGCCTCTGAATTATTATTCCAGCAACATGACCACGATGCTACCATACCCCTACTTATTCTAATAAAATAATTATTCTAATTTCTATTTGTTGCCTTGTTGTGCTTTTCTTCATAGTCCAGCATTAGTCAATGATTATGCATACAATCACATACAGTATTAGTCTGAAAGTAAAAAACATTGTTTTGAACCTACTGTGTTCCCAGGTAAATGTGCACTTCTCCAACTTGATAACTATGGTGCTAGCTTTAGTGGGGCACAGAGTACAAAAGGAAGAAGTTATGATAAACTTGTTTAAAAGCAAAGCACTAGTCTCTGGCCTCAACAGGAGTACTGCGCCCAGCTCTGGGTACCACACTCTAGGAAGGATGTGAAGGCATTCGAGGTGGTGCAGAATAGATTCGTGAAAAAGGTTCCAGGGATGAGGAACTTCAATTACCTGTATAGATTGGAGAAGCTGGGGCTGTTCTTCTTGGAGAAGGGAAGATTAGGAGGGAGATTTGGTAGATGCATTCAAAATCATGGGTCTGGACAGAGCAGATGGGGTGAAACTGTTCCTATTGGTAGAAGGATCGAGAAACAGAGGGCACAAATTTAAGGTGATTGGAAAAGGAAGCAATGACAACATGAAAAATGTTTTTACACAGCAAGTGGGTAGGATTTGGAATGCACTGCCCCAAGAGTGTGGTGGAGGTAGATTCAATAGAAGTCTTCAAAAGAAAATCGGTTAATTATCTAGAAATGAAAATGTGCAGGACTGTGGAGAAAAGGGGGAGGGAGTCTGGGGTGGGGGAGGGTACGAATGGGACTAGTTAAGTTGCTTTTGCAGAGAGCTGGCATTGTCACAATGGTCTGAATGATGGCCTCTGTGCTGTAACCATTCTGTGACTCTAGTCAGTTATCTTCTCAGTCTGCTCATTATTAAGAGCATATAAAAAGGATAGAAGGAGAGATGAGGGGATAAAACTGGATAAATGAATGAAAGTGTAAAAAAAGGGGTGAGGATGGAGGAGAGAGTTCATTGTCTGAAGTTGTTGAACTCAATGTTAAGTCAGGAAGGCTGTAAAGTGCCTAATCGGAAGATGAGGTGCTGTTCCTCTAGTTTGCATTGGGCTTCTCCGGAACGTTGCAGCAGGCCAAGGACAGGCATGGGAGCAGGGTGCAGTGTTGAAATGGCAAGCGACAGTGAGGTCTGGGTCATGCTTGCGGACAGACCGAAGGTGTTCCACAAAGCGGTCACCCAGCCTGCCTTTGGTCTCCCCAATGTAGAGCAGATCACATTGGGAGCAGCGAATGCAGTAGACCAAATTGAAGAAGGTGCAAGTGAAGCGCTGCTTCACCTGAAAGGAGTGTTTGCACCCTTGGATGGTGAGGAGGTAAAGAGGCAGGTGTTGCACCTTCTCCAATTGCATGGGAAGATGCTGTGGGAAGGGGATGAGGTATTTGGGGTGATGGAGGAGTGGCCCAGGGTTTCTCAGAGGGAACGGTCCTGACAGAATGCTGACAGGGTGAAGGAAGATGTTTGGTGGTGGCATCTGGAGTTGGTGGAAATGACAGAGGATGACCCTTCAAATGCGGTGGCTGGTGGAGTGAAAAGTGAGGACAAGGAGGACCCTATCATGGTCCTGGGAAGGAGGGGAAGATATGAGGGCAGAGGCATGAGAGATGGGTCGGACACGGTTGAGGACCCTGTCAACCAGGGGTGGGGGTGGGACACCTCGGTTAAGGAAGAAGGAAGACGTGTCAGAGGAACTGTTTTGGAAAGTGGCATCATCAGAACAGATGCGACGGAGGCGAAGGAACTGGGAGAATGGGATGGAGTCCTTGTAGGAAGCAGGGTGTGAGGAGCTATAGTTGAGGTAGCTGTGGGAGTCGGTAGGCTTGTAATGGATATTGGTAGACAGTCACCAGAAATGGAGACAGAGAGGTCAGCGAAGAGAAGTGTCAGAGCTGCTAAATTTGAGTTTTTCCAGCATTTTTTGTTTTTGTTTCAGATTTCCAACATCCGCAGTATTTTGCTTTTATACTTTATACAGAAGTTGTTGCAATTTTAAGAGCTACCTCGTCTAGAATCTGGTTCTGTTTGGCATGTTGAGAATGGACATATTGCCACATGTGTTCTCATTGGAACAGGAGTGATTCTGAGCAAAATGCAGTAGGAAGTTTCTTTACCTGTGATGTATATGGAGTGCCATCAATATTCTGGATTTCCAGGCAGTATTTGTCAGCTGGCAAGCAGCCAGGCTGATCATGGTGCATAATAACAGTCCTTTTCTGGCTTAGTATTTGTTAGAAATGAACGATTATGACTTTTTCATGTTCTCTTTAATCCTCTTCTCTTCCCTACCCAGAAATATAGATTTTAACACTTGTGTAATTAGGAGTAAGTACTTTTTCTGTACAACACCCTCCTGCATGTATGTGTTTTCAGAATAATCTGTTACTTCCCCACCCCATCCTGGTGAGGTTCTCTTAACCAAATATGTGAACTCAGAACACCACCCTCACTTGTTATTTTAAATGCCTGGACTCTAAAAAGGAACTATTCAACCAAGTATTGCATTAAAAAGAAATACATTGAAATTGTGGAATAAAGAAATCTTGCATTTATATAGTGCCTTTCATGTCCTTGGAATGTCTCAACCTGCTTTGAGACCAATGAATTACTTCTGAAGAGTAGTCATTATTTTAATGTTGATGAACGTCGTAGTAAAGTCCAACCAACAGCAATAAGATAACTGACCAGATGATCTGTTTTAGCATTTTCACGACTCACTGGGGTAATTGCGCTGTAATATCAAGCCCCATTGTTCTCCGCGGTGTGACAAACGTGAAAAAGTTTGATCAAACCACTAGATTTCCCCAGTTCTACCTAACTGTTTAATGCGAGCATCAGGTTTGTAAACTTAGTAAGTAAATAGTTGCTTATTGAGCAAACTGTCGTTAACCATTGGCAAAAGAAAGAAATATAGTCTGCTAATTTCTAACTCTATATCCTAAACTCTACCCCTTCTTAAATCCCTTTGCACGCACACAAGACACACAAAAACATGGATTTTAAGGGTGGGATAAAACAGTTCAATAGCACCAATTCCAGAATACAGGATTCGATGGGTTGATTTTGATCGATGTCTTCCAAATTCCTTTCAGTTCTTGTTGATGACACAAGGTGGTCTTCCAGTGCTTTCAATCTTTAGTTCACTGGTTGAGCACTTGTTTTTCAATGTCTCTAATAGTGATTTTCCCCATTGCCTCTTGACAGGGGTTTTTAGAGAGAGAGAGCAGGCTATAAAGATGTGAGAAGAAAAAGCCAGCTAGCTATTATTGTGGAATTACTGGAATCTTCCACACAGGAGCAAGAGGTTTTAGATCTTGTTCCTTTCATGCTAGGAGCTATTCTGCTGCACTGCTCTCACACAAACCAGGTCAGGAGCCAATTAAAATATTGTTGCCAGGTAGCTCCCTTAGTCCAGGACTCCGTTCTGGCACCATCCTGCTTTTCATGGCACACTCTGTTCCAGGACGGCAACATTGTATTTATCTCTCATCCTGTTCCAGTGGACATGTCTTTCGAACCAGCCATTGTAATCTTACTCCACAGTTCAACAGAAATAAAATGATATGTCCCTTACAGCATAAATAATAATCAGTCCTGAAGAAGAATCATATTCGACTTGAAACATTAACTCTGTTTCTCTCTCCGCAGAGGCTGTCAGACCTGCAGAGTTTTTCCAGCACTTTTTGTTCTTATTTCAGATTTCTAGCATCTGCAGTATCTTGCTTTTATTTATCTATTTTAGCATAGTTGGCTACAGGATAAATGTTGGCCAGGACGTTTTTCTTGCCCTGAGAAGACATTATTCTATATTTACCTCCTTCCTAATTGACAGGATTTCAAATGCTGCTAAAAGTTAGCAATTACAGGTGCGAAGGATGCTCGCAGCTTGATTATGGGACAGGCTAGTGAGAATGAAGAGAGTTTGAGAACTTGAGTATGAAGTTACTGAAATGGGCCTGGATCCAGTGTCTCCAACCACATCAGTGCCATTAGAAGTAACTCTTCAAAAATAGTTTACCTGAAGGGTAACACCCTGACACTGCTTGGGCCAGGCTGATATCTTACTGTTCCACTGCTGGTCCTTATGACCCTTCTCTCTCTCTTTCCTCCCTACCCCTTCACCTCTAACATTAGGGAAGGTGCCACCCAGATTGCCAAAGTTTGATTGTGACTTTGTTTACACTAGTCATGTTTGTGATTTCAAAGCTACTGCAATTGTGCCAGTCTTGTGTCTGAGTAGCTGCACTGCTCAGTGTTGTTCAGGCTATTCCACAATACAAATGGGATAGATGCGCTAGCATTGGAAAAGATATATTATGTCATGTGTTTCTATTGGAAGCAGTTCTGAAAGAGAAATGGGATTTGACAGCTTGTTAGACCACCACAATGCACCAGAAAATGCTGAAAAATCAAATGGTGACGAAGAATTGTGATTTAGATTCAATTCTTTTTCCTTTTTCATTTCTGTTTTGTCCTGATAGTGAAAGCTGATGCTGTTGTCCACAGAATGAACTGGTGTGACTGTGACAAAGATAAACTCTTCCTCCTCCGCCTTCTTGACCTGTCTGCGGCCTTTGGCACAGCTGACCACACCATCATACTCCAATACCTCTCCACTGTCGTCCATCTGGGAGGGACTGCTCCTAGCTGATTCCATTCTTATCCATCTAATCATAGCCAGAGAATCACTTGCAATTACTTCTTTTCCTGCTCCCACACTTGCTTCTGGTGCCCTCCTAAGATCTATCCTTGGCCCCCTCATTTCTCATCTACATGCTGCCCCTTGGTAACATCATCTGAAGGCACAGCTTTAGTTTTCACATGTATGCAGACGACCCCCAACCCTACATCGTCGCCACTGCTCTTGACTCTTCCATTGTTTTTGAATTATCAGACTGCTTATCTGACGAAAAGTACTGGATGAGCAGAAATTTTCTTCAGTTAAATATTGGGAAGACTGAAGCCCTTGTTTTGAGTCTTGTTCCAAACTCTGTTCTCTAGCTATTGATTCCAGCCCTCTCCCTGGCAATTGTCTGAGATTATACCAGTCCGTTTACAGCCTTGGTGTGAAATTTGATCCCACGATCAGCTTCTGACCTCCTATTTGTGCCATCACTAAGACTGTCCATTTCCATCTCTGTAACTTCACTTGACTTCACCTGTCTCAACTCATCTGCTAAAGTCCTCATTCATGCATTTGTTACCTCTGGACTTGACTATTCAACGCACTCCTGACTGTGTTCTCACATTAACACTTGGAGGTCATCCAAAGCTCTGCTGTCTGTGTTTTAGCTCGCAGGAAGTCACATTCTCCTATCACCCCGTGCTTGCGGACCTACGTTGGGTCCGGTGAAGCAATGCTTTGATTTTTAAATTCTCATCATTTTCAAATCCCTCCATGGCTTTTCCCCGCCTGTCCCTCCAATCTCTCTACTCTCTATCCCCATAACCCTCAGACCTCAACGTTCCTCTAATTGCCCCTTGTGCATTCCCAATCATGATTGCTTCACGATTGGTGGCTGTGTCTTCAATTGCCTCAGCCCAAAACTTTGGAATTCTCTCTCTACCTCACTCTCCTCCTTTAAGACACTCCTCAAAGCCTACATCTTTGACCAAGATTTTAGTCATCTGACCAAATATCTCCTCATATGTCTCGGTGTCATCCTTTGTTTTATGATGCTCCTTGGGGTGTTTCATTACGTTAAAGGCACTATATAGATATAAGCTGTTGTAAGCACAGTTGAAAGGAGCTGAATCCCAGTGCACCTAGTTCTTATCCATAGGTGTTAATTGCCTCTTGGCTTACTCACCTGGTGATATGGTCAACATTTGACAAGACGGGATTTTGAAAAAAAAACCAAAAAGATTCTTCTTAGAATTTTACATTTGAAATAAAATTTTGAGACTTTTTCCTTGCACTTCTGTCCTGCAGATGGCGCCTTGTGCCTGATGATGGTTCCGTGGGTGGCAGTACCTCTCCTGCTGTGATCTCCCAACTGAGCACAGATGCCGAGACAAATCTGGGCACATGTTTAGTTAAAATCATGGGACGGCTGTGTTGTGCTACCTCCTGTATCACAATAGCAGAATCGCAGACCTATGATCAAGTCTGTGAAAGCTGGCAAATGGACATTGGTCCTGTGATCAATGCTAAACAAGCTCAGTGCTCCATCTGTATACGTGTGCAAAATGCAGAATCACTTCACACCAACACTAAATGTGGCATATAAGACACATATGAAGACCTGACCTGATTCCACCATAAGATACCTTCAGCCGGGCATTCTCGCTTAACTTCATCCCAGTGTTGAGTTGAGCTTTCACTTTGGGTTCAGGGTTCATTCACGTCGTAGCTGCAGTATCAGATGAAGTAAAAAGCTTTGTACCAGCACTGCAGCTTCAGTGTAGTCTGTAAAACAGTCTGATTCATCAACTGCTTGTTGATTCAGCACCAGCCCTTACATTGTTTTTGATAAAAGTGCCACAATCGGTTCTCTTTTTGAATGGTAAAGAACATGCACAGTTTATATTAAGAGTAGAATATGCCATCAATAGATGCATCACTCTATTCTATTAAACCTCTTACTAGCAATGAAAGCTACTCTGAAGCAGCACACTATTAAACGATGAAGGAGGCACTCTTGTGTTTCTGAAAAGGAAATTTCAATATGTGGCACAAACAATACACATTGGGATACTTGGAATTATGGAAAATGAACCACCTGTGACAAGATGAATCTGACTGGCTTGTGCCTGCTGTACCATATCTACAATTAGTGTCATTTGAAGGTTTTGTTTTCTGTAACTTCCCATTTGATAATGCCCATCTTTGGTTGTCACTACTGCATTTATGCAGCATTGTAAAACCCTGTTTACAGAACCCCAAAAGGGGGGTGTTCTCTATAACATTATTTATTGTTAATCATAAACAATGAAGAGATACCGCTGGCATTATTGAGGTGCCCAGCATACTTCAGTGAAAGTTTACTGACAGTGGGGCATTTCTGAAATCTGTACCTTGTTGCCATGCTATTATTTAACTCATCCACATATGGGCATAAATAATGACAGCAGATTTCTACATTGCCCTCGTTCTGTTTTGGCTGCCAGTAACAACTTAATCATTGCTACAACTTTCAAGGTTGAAGATTTCTGTTATAAACACTGGAAATTTTGACTCTGTTTTCAATTGCTGTATGGTGTACACACCATCATTCTCTGTCCTGAAACTACTAACTGCCACGTCACCTCAGTATACGATAGCAGCCTCCTGAGAATCGAGACATGAGTTTTTTCAGTCTATAAAATGTAGTAACCAGGGAGTTCTGAGGCAGCAAAATCAGCCAACATGTGTGGTATAAACACACATACACAACGGGCTTACGGAAAAAACAAACCACCTGTGAGTTATACACCTGAGGTTACTGGGTGATTTATTTTTCAGTAAACTCTGGGCTCCTGTTGTATATCGTCTGAGTCTAAAGTTGTATCTGTGAAACCCCTCACATTGATGTCACACCAGTATGGAATGTTACAATACAAAAACAGGCCATTCAGCCCTAATGGTCTGTGCTGGCTCTTATGCACTGTTCACCACCTCCCACCTTACCTCCTCCGACTCTATCAGAATTTCCTTCCTTTCATTTCTCCCTCATATTTATCTAGCTCTAGAGTAAATGCATCTATACTGTTCACCTCAACCACTCCTAGTGGTAGTGAGTTCCCTGTTTTAGCCACAGTCCTGGTAAAGAAGTTTCTCCTGAATTTTTTGTTGGATTTATTAGTGGCTATCTTATATTGATGGCCCCTTGTTTTGGACTTCACCGATGTCATGAAGCAACTTCACATCACTATTCCATCTGTTCTGTTGCTTGTAAACTTCTGATGTCTTCAGTAGTTTGAATATTATAGATCGTATTAGAACTACCCCGCTCCCAAATAAAAACTTCAAAGAACTATTCATCTTTAGCTACAAGTGAATCTTCAGGATTCTGATTAAAGAAGGGACAGCTTCAAAACTACAGGCTCTGGCAACCTGGGGTTGATACAGTCGGACGTTGATTTGTAATCAGAATTGCCCATAAATCTTAAATCTATCCAGGAGAGGCATTCTGCAAGGTGTGTCCTCAGAGGAAAGGATTGGAAAGTGAATCAATTTGGACTTTCTTGCTTGTAACTTTGCTGGGTGTACCCATCTGCTAAGTTGACAAAAGACCCCATGGCACTTTCTGAAGAAGCACGGGGTGTTCTGGTGTCATGGTCAATATTTATCCCTCAACCAATACCTCTGGAAAAACTGACCATCTGGACATTTGTTTCGTTGCTGTTTGTGGGACCTTGTTACACAGAAATTGACTTACAACAGTGACTACACTTTGAAAGGGCTTCATTGGCTATAAAGAATCTCAAAGACGCTATATAAATCAAACTTTTCTCTGTGGGTTATAGGGAATTATTGCTTCTGCAGAATCTAACACTTTGAATTATGAACTTATTCCACATTATTTTTGTTTTCTCTAACTTCAGGAGCACTTGAAGTTTTTTGAGTCACACAGGAGCATGGAAATGGGTAGAATCTTTGAGGAGAGCAATGTTTCTGTTTAGTTATTTAGCAACCCCAAGCCTGTGTACTTTCTCAAATCATTAAACATACACGGTGTGAACAAGCCCTTCCATTGCGATTGAGAAATGTATTGTAGCTTGTTTCAGGCAGTCCAAATTATGAGAGTTCTTACACTGAGATGTTATAAACCTGGTTTACTGCATGATGCCTGAGTTAAAAATTGGTCAAATTGATGACCCAGTGTTGAGTGACTGAGAGTAGGAATTCGCTACACAATGGATTGGTGAGACTTGAAATTTTGCCTGCGGCCACTTTACCCTGGTGTTGTGTTAGGTTGAATTCCATGAGCCAGCAGCAGACATGAAGATCTACTCGTTGGCTTATTGTACTCAGTCACACGTGTAGCAGATATTCTAGAATTCAAACTGAAGTAACACCAATGTGAAGATGACTTATGGTTTGTAAGAGTTTCATGAAGTTAAGGTGTCTAATGGTTAGATCACGAGTGACAGAGACCTGGGCAATGGCAGCTGTTAACCCTCTCAGGTTGGGAATGATGTATAGTAACAGTGGGGGCCTGTCAAAACTGTTTTTATCAAGTCACGTGAATAACCAAAAGTACATTTTGTGAAGATCTACAATAATCTTCCATGAGAATTCTTTGTCCGAGTTACTCAGTGAATGTTTTTGGAAATGAACTCGATCTATTGTTTGGCAAAATATCACTTGGAAATTGCATTATAATGTATTACAGTTTGAAGGCCTAACATATTCATATCCGGTTTCTGTGTGAACTAATTTATTGAAGGAACTAACCAGGGTAAAATAAGTAGGTCAAAACCTTTATTAAAATAGTGAACAGAGATTTGGTAAACTTCCATGCTATAATTCATAGAAGTACACATGAAGGCCATTGGGCCCATTGTGCCTGTGCTGGCTCTTTGAAAGAGTAGTCATGCTTAGTCCTACATCCCTGTATTTTGTCTGTAATCCTGTCAGTTCCTCCTCCTCAAGTACTTATCCAGCTCCTTTTTAAAATTATTTATAGAAGCAACTTCTGTCAACTTTTCGGGTAGCATACTCCAGATCCTGATGAATCTCAACGAATATTTCATGGCTTTTAAATTTTAGATGTACACTACAATATTGCTATGTTACAGTCATTGCTTGATTATTTTTAAATGTTGAAGGTATTTCAAATCCTGTAACCATTTTCTTCTCTCACGGCCAGCTTTTTGTTGCTCCTCGCTAATGGTCCTTAGAAGTAGTGCTGAGCAGACTTCTTGAACCACTGCAATCCATCTGGTGCAGGGCTGCCTAGTTTTATTCCTTTTCAACTTTTCTGTAGCAATTTGGTACAACTGAGTGATTTACTGGGCCATTTCAGAGGGCACTTAAGAGTCAGCCGCATTGCTGTGTGTCTGAGAGCCACATTGAGGCCAGAACAGGCACAGACAGCAGGTTTGCTTCCCTAAAGGGCATTAATGAACCAGGTGGGTTTTTACAATAATCCAATAGTTACATGGTCACCATTCCAGATTCTATTAATGAATTGAATTTAAATTCCACCAACTTGTGTGGTGGGGTTTGAACCCCTGTCGCCAGAATGAGAGTCTGGGCCTAGGCTTTGGGATTACTGATCCAGTAAAATTACCAGTATGCCAATGGTTCCACTGTAAAAATTGTATTGTTAAATAATATATCTGGAAACCATTACTTTCCTGACTGCACTGAGAACTGCAGATCAAAAAATACCACACCCCTGCAGCATTGCGAAATGAGAAAAGAGCTGTATTTTATATTTAAAAATATTTACAATGTGTGTCCACCAGAAAAATGGACCCACCTATCTTGGTTTGCTTTAAGAACCGCTGGTTGCAGTCTCGGGGTGGTGGGGAGGGGAGAGAAAGGAGACAAGATGGAGGAAATTTACACATAATATGTTGCTCACAGGCAGCTCTGCCAAGCGTTTTAAAACTAAAACACGCAGAACAAGTGCATTATAAGGCTGTAATTAGTGCTTGCAGTTCTGATGATTAACCCATGTGAACGAAGATTGAGCAGCCTTTGAACGTTAGACTTTGATATTGAATAGCCCCTTTAAAATCAAGCCTGGCACCAGCAAATAACATGAGATGCTTGTATGTTATTTTTGTTCTGTGTGGCAATTTAAGAAGAATGCCATTTTTCTTTAAAGCAGAGTAGTGGGGTGATGTGGAGAGAATTGCAAATTGCATTTGACCAAAGCTCACTATGCTTGCCTACAGAGCTGGTGCGGCTGAATAGGAAAAGTTTAACCATAATCTGTTCTCCATTTTCCCCCCACACCCTTCCTTGTGCCTCGATCTGAAAAGGCAAAAAGACAAAAGGAAAATAATGCACGCTCTAGTTTTCCTAGCACCTATTCATTTCCATATTAAGACATGAAACTCTTATTTAAAATAAATAATGTGAAGCCTCTTGGAATTGCCATTAAAGTAGAATTAACGCACATTTGGTATCAAAATCATAGAACTCAACATGTTTATCCTTACTGTGTCTGGGTAATGTAGGGACAAGTTCTCTCTTGTATTTGGCTCACACTTTGGTGTTGGAATGGTTGGTGATGTCACGAGGCCATGTGCAAGAATGCTTATTCCCCTGTTATTTCTCCCTTCAGTAAGTTTGATTTGTTGCCATAGCTGATAAAATATAGTGGGCCTTGGTGTAGAGTTGAAACTGCAGTGGGTAGTTCAATATGATAAGCATGTCAGTGGTCTCATGTGCTAGCCACGGAGTGGCAAAGTTCAAACTTGCAACAGATCCCTTTACTGAATTTGCAGACATAGCTGCGTTGTCTTGATTGAAGCACTGAAGAATTTCAACATGAAAAGGGAAGACAAGTGAAAAGATGAGTCAGCCTAGGCAGGTTCTTGTACATCTTGCAAATAGAATTACAGATCGATTGACACCGGTAGACTTCTAGCAATAGGTGGGGGACCTCAATGTTGGGGCATAGGCAGAAATTGGCAGTGCTGAGAAGAATATGGAATTTCTATACAAGCAGAAAGATTCCTAGCTATAAAATGCATGATTTTTCATCAAACATTTTGTGTTTTCCCTGGCCCCTTAGTATTACATTTCTCATTGTACTGAATAATTTTAGTTTGATGTAGTTCAGTTTACAAAGCACCCAGTAGATGATGCTCTAACTTTAATATTTGTTCTGTTCACAGTCAGATTCTCCTCCAGGGAGGGAGGATACTGTGCCGAGGGAACAGCTGGTAAGTCATCAAACATTCTTGAAACTGTGTTTATGGAAACTTTTCATGACAATAGTCTACTCATAAACATAATGTTTTAAATGAGAAATTACTTTCTCAACAATTCCGTAGAACCTCGAGCCTTTGTTTACCTTGTGCCAATCTAGGGAAAATCCTGTTATGCAGTGGCAGGGGACTGTAGCAGAAAGGTGCTGATTTGCCCAAAAGAAAAGCTTTCCTGACATTAAAACACCACCAAATATTATATGTGGGAGACATGCTTAGGTTTCCCTTCACCGTTGCTGCCAGCAGCAACCCTTACTTAACTATTACAGCTATAACACAAATACTAAAATCTTTCAATTCTCCTCAGAGGGCTGGAGAATTGCAAATGTTACACCCTTGTTCAAAAAAGGGTATAAGAATAAACCCAGCAACTACAGGCCGGTGAGTTTAACCTTGGTGGTGGGAAGGCTTTTAGCAACAATAATCCAGGACAAAATTATCTGTCACTTGGACATATGAGTTAATTAAGGAAAATCAGCACAAACTTGTTAAAGGCAAATCATGTCTAACCAACTTGATGAGGTAACAAAGAGGGGTTGATGAGGGTAATGTGCTTGATGTGTATAAATGGACTTCCAAAAGGCATTTGACAAAGTGCCACATAATAAGCTTGTCAGTAAAGTTGAAGTTGATGGAATAAATGCGACAGTAGCAGCATGAATACAAAGTTGTCGCAGTGACAGGAAACAGAGTAATAATGAATGGTTTTTCGAACTGGAGGAAGGTTTGTAGTGGAGTTGCTCAGGGGTCAGTATGATGCATTTATACTTAGACTTGGGCGTGCAAGGCACAGTTTCAAAATTTGCAGATGACGCAAAACTTGGAAGTATTGTGAACTATGAGAAAGATTGGCGATCGACTTCAAGAAGACAAAGGGTGGCAGAAGAAATTTAATGCAGTGAAGTGTGAAGGCTAATATTGCATTTGTAGGGCATTGAGTTGCAGGAAGAAGGGGGAGGATATTTGGAGCAGGCTAGGGTTAAATGGCAAGTTGTAGAGATGAGGGAAGTGTTCCTTTGTTAACTTATGGGAGAAGAAGGAGCATTTTGTTTTCAGAAATGTAAGAATATAAACTTTAGGAACAAGGAACGTTAGGTTGGATGAATGATATACTTTCTACGCAGAAAGTGTACCTCTAGTCTTAATTGGAATGTTTAATTTTAAGCAATGATACACAAGAAGTCCACACCAGCAAAATTCGTTGCTTTGCTGTTTCTGAAGGAAACCATGCCCTCAGCACCAAGCTGCATTCCACTCTTGACAACAAATTTGCAGTCGGGGTTGTTTGGTGGAAGTGAGCACCTTTAATGGGCTAAATGGCCTTTTCTCTCCCTGCTACTCCTTGTGTTTTAACTTTAACTCTCAATACCTCTGTTCTTCTCTTTAGCTCTGAAGAACAGTCATATAGACTCAACATTAACTGTTTCCCTGTTCACAGATGTGGCCAGACCTGCTGAGTTTTTCCGGCATTTTCTGTTTTAATTTCAAATTTCCAGCATCCGCAGTATTTTGCTTTTACCTCTGTTTTGCTGCTGCAGAGCCTCTCATATACTGTACCTAATGCTTATTTTTCAGTCTTTCAATCTTACATATCCATGGAAGTAATCAGAAGTTAACTCTGAGACAGATTAGCTGTTCCCACGAACCTTTTAGCGTCCCTTGAAATACTGTGACATTTTCTAGAACACATCAAGGGGGTCTTTAAATCAGAAAGGCATAAGGGGTCTGTCTGTTATAGTTGTTCACAATCTTTGCTGTAGGGATTTCATAGTTTACATAGAAACTAGGAGCAGGAGTAGGCCATTCGGCCCTTCGAGCCTGCTCTGCCATTCAATATGATCATGGCTGGTCCTCTATCTCAACGCCATACTCCCGCGCTCTCCCCATGCCCCTTGATGCCCCTAATATCCACAAAATTATCAATTTCTTTCTTGAATATACTCAGTGACCCAGCCTCCACAGCCTCTGTGGTATAGAATTCCACGGGTTGACCACCCTCTGGGTGAAAAAATTTTTCCTCATCTCAGTCCTAAATGTTCTGCCCCGTATCCTGAGACTGTGGCTTCTGGTCCTAGACTCCCCAACCAGGGGAAACATCCTCCCTGCATCTAGCCTGTCTAGACCTGTTAGAATTTTATATGTTTCAATCAGATCCCCTCTCATTCTTCTGAACTCTAGTGAGTACAGGTCCAGTCGAACCAATTTCTCCTCATACGACAGTCCAGCCATCCCCGGTATCAGCCTAGTGAACCTTCGCTGCACTCCCTCTATGGCAAGTATATCCTTTCTTAGGTAGGGAGAAAAAAACTGCACGCAATACTCCAGGTGTGGTCTCATCAAGGCCCTGTACACCTGCAGTAAGACATCCCTACTTCTGAACTCAAATCCTCTTGCAATGAAGGCCAACATAACATTTGCCTTTCTAATTGCTTGCTGCATCTGCCTGTTTACTTTCATTGACTAGTGCACAAGGACACCCAGATCCCTTTGTAGATCCACATTTCCCAATATATCACCATTTAAATAACACTCTGCCTTTCTGTTTTTCACACCGAAGCATATAACTTCACCTTTATCCACGTTATACTGCATCTGCCATGTGTTTCCCCACACACACAACTTGTCTAAATCGCCCTGAGGCCTCCTTGCATCCCCTCAGAACTCAACCCTGCCCAGATTTGTGTTGTCAGCAAACTTGGAAATATTGCATTTGGTTTCCTCATCCAACTCATTTATATATATCGTGAATAGCTGGGGCCCAAGCACTGATCCCTGTGGTACCCCACTAGTCACTGCCTGCCATCCAGAAAAAGACCCATTTATCCCCACTCTCTGTTTCTGGCCTGTGAACCAATTTTCAGTTCATGCCAGTATATTACCCCTGACCCCGTGTGCTTTAATTTTGCCCACTAGCTCCTTAGCTACATGCTTTATGCTTCATATCTCACAGGTGAGCTCTCTAATTTGATTATTTTTCTGAGAAAGGATGGAGCAACTAAAGTTTGTTTTAAGCTTTAGAGTAGTTCAATTCAGGGCTTCTCTGATGCTGACCCACATGCCTCAACATCATGCAAACAATAGAAAATGTCAAACGTCACACTCAGGAGAGGGAAAAGAGAAGTAGAAGGTAAAACCATCGACTTGGGGTCTAGTATGTATTTGACTGATACGTTGAAACAACAGGAGCTAGTTCATGATTATGTTTCTCATGTGGCCAGTTCTCAATCTTTAGATTGGAGATTTTTTTTCTGCAGGAAATGATAGTTTTTTTTTGGTGAGAGGTGGGTACAAATTAACTGTAACTACTTTTGTATGCTTTTTAATAATTTGTAATAGTGAGGCATTGGTGGAAACCAAAAGATTTGCCTGGCAACCCTCCTGATTGGTGTGCATCACCAAGGAAAAAGGCAGCTTCTGAAAGAGAAACAGCAAGAAAACTGATTTGGCAATTGAATAAATGGCTTTATTTGCCATATTGTAGTTAATTTTATGAATCGATTAATGTACATTATAAATTTACTTCAGGCAGTTTGTACAGGACACCCTCAGATCCTGTTTATCCAACTATTGTTCTGGATTTTTTTTGTGTCACACCCTCCTTATGCTGAGAACTAAATGACTGAACATCAATAGCCCATGTTATAACATGGGTCTGCCTGAATTGAAAATGTGATCATTTATATTGCATTTACATAGCCAGTCCACCACTGATAGTAACCCTGCAGTGAGAATGTGTTGACACACACCCACCAAAAAGAAGCAGTTTTTTTTTGCGATCCTGACAGCGGCAGTTTATTTGATGGCTGCATGAATCCACAGTGGTGGAGATGGCAAATGTTTTGGTTGCTCTTTGAGAGACTGAAGTGCCCCTGCCTCCCTCAGACAGAGCAATGAAGTGACTATTCTGTCACTGACCTACACAAGCTCTCCTCAACCACTGGGGAAAGCAGCAGTCCCTAGGAAATAATCAGTTTAAAGGAGTATAAAACAGCTGTTCATACTTTAGCGTGGATACCTGCAGTTGCTTTAATGTGGATCTGGGTGTAGGTGAAATGAGCCCCAGTAATAAACAGGTTTACAGCAATGGGGGCCATGCTCAGTAATACAGATTATTAATGCAGTACCCTGTTGAGGAGACCCTGCATGATTATTGCAAAACAGTTGTCACATGATAGTTGAGTGAGCATGTTTACTAGGGCTGACAGACTGATTAATAACTAAACTGTCATGCTTTTGGCAATCATACCGAACGCCAGCTATTTGAGAGCTCCTTGCTCAAAGAAAGACTTGGGTATAGGCAGCACCTATGATGCAGCAGAGGATGAGACAGAGGAGGGAAATAGCAAATAACTCTATGTACTTAAAAAAACATACACACACAGGAAGGAAAAGAAAGAACTGTGTCATGTAAGCACATGTTAAGTTATGTAAAGATGTGTTAGTTAAAGAGGATTCTATCATTTGAAGGATATATCTGATTTTCTTTAGCTGTGACTTGGAATGCTGAAAGAGTTGTTGCCTCTTGCATACCAGAAGAAGGGACAGTGCATGCTGGATGGAGAAGATCCAGGACAGGATGGAGGTCTTACAAAGGGAGTTTGAGCAGTTATTTGTTAGATTAAAAAAGCAAAGTGTCCCAGTTTGTAATTTCAGAATTTCTCCCAGTACCATATGCAAGGCCAATCAGGAACAGATTAGACATCAGCACATGGCTTAATGGATGATATGGAAAGGAAGGAAGACAGTGGGAAATGTCCCCTCTTCCTCATGCTTGGTGTCCACCATATTTTAGTTCTCATTATAAAAGTGCTCTGAGACAGCTTCCTACAGGTGACGAATGCAAGCAGAGGCACTATAGATGCAATAGGTTCCAGCTAAACAGAAGCAGCACCAGTGTCCCAGCAGAGCTGGTTAAAAAAATGAGCAGTAGGGTATGATTTGAACTAGTAATGTGGAGAGGGAGCATGGAAGGATATATCTTAGGAAAGTTAGGAGAGAGAATAGGGAAAAAGTACTGGGAAAAGAATATTGAAGTATATGAAAGTATCAGATTTGCAGTGCTTATATGTCACTGTGCAAAACTTTAGGAATGAAATTAGCACCTAAAAGCATCAATTTGCATGGAGGGCCACGATGATGTTGATTTGATGTAAATTTGGTTTGAACCAGAGCAACACTGGGAAGTAAATAATCCCAGCTATTAAATTGTCAGAAGATGGAGAAAGGAAAGGGAGGAGACTAGTCTCATTAATTAAAGACACAAGTACAGCCATAGAAAGGGCAGGTTTTATTGATGATGGTGTTCAGTGGAGTAGAGTTAAGACGTAGTAAGAGATCTGTTACAGTACTGCGAATACATTTTAGATCATCGAAAGATGTGAAAGAAATCAAGCATGAGATCAATAGCAACTTAGGATTTCAGTGGTACAGTTGTAATTATAGGAAAGTACACTGGGATATGGCAAAGGTTTTCCAAAATATGAAGGGGGCTTTTGTGTGCATTGAAGACTGTTTCCTTAGCAGTGTGTTGTCAGTGCAGTAAGGAAAAATGCAGCTTTTTATTTGAAATAAAACCCAAAATAATGCAGATGCAGGACATCTGTACAAATGCAGAAAATACTGGAACAATTCAGCAGGTGTGTAGGCATCTTTGGACGGAACAGAAAAGTTAATGTTTCAGATGTAGACCCTTCCTCAGAACAGAAGACGTTACAAATAAACAGCATTTAAAAAAAAAGGAACAGAACACGATTGTAGGTTGGGGTTGGGTGGGGGTGGGCAGGAGGTGGTGAAGCAAAAAGCCCAAAAACATTAACGTGAGAAAAGAAATGAAATGAGATGTAAATTGCTTAAGTAAAAAAACAGGAAATAGTTAAATGGCAGAAGTAATATAAGCATGAGACATTTTTTCTTTTGACTTGTTCTGTTGCTTTTTAAATAATTTTTGTCTGTAATATCTTCGGGCTGTGACAAATAACCTGAAATGTTAACTTGTGTGTGCACTCCAAGAGGGGATGCTGTGTTTCCTCTAGTTCTGGATGGCAAAGCAGAGTGAGTGAGTGACCTGAAGGTGGGGGAATGCTTGGGAAATAGTGACCTTAACCTAATTAGATTCACGTTGAAAACAAAGAGAAAGAGTCATCCAAGTAATTAACTTGGAAATTAGCTCATTTCAGTGGGGTGAAAGGGGATCACGCACAGAATAATTGGTTGGGAAAAATGTGGCGGATCAAACAACCAACCAGCAGTGGAGATATTTAGAGAGACAGATAAAGTTAAATACATTCCAACTAAGAGTAAAGGGTTATGTTAAAGAGCAGGGCTTCCAGGGGTAATGAGAAGCTTAATAGAGGTATATAATAAAGACAGGGGTGATAACACACAAGAAAACAATGAGAATTATAAAAGGTTTAGAAGGCAAGAGATTTGGAAGGCTTAAGAGGGAAATAAGATTGATCAACTTAAAGGGGAATATCAATGGCTATCATATGGACCTAAAAAGTAAAAAGATCATGTAAGAAGAGTTGAGACCATTTAGAGGTGAAGAGGGCTATCTTGAGCTTGAAGAAATGGCAGAGATGCTTAATAAGTATGGTATTAGTTTTTACAGCGGAAGGTGAAAATGGAACTTTAGGAGTGCTTGAGGAGGAAATAGACAAAGCATATCTATCAGAACTGAAGCTATACTTCTAGGATGAAATTAGTGAATAAAGAAAGGCAAGGACTAGTCAGAGACAGTTGATATGAATTTGTAAAGAGCTGGTCATGTTTGGATAAGTTAATTCAATTTTTGGACAACTTCAAGTGTAACGATGAAGGGAATGTGATTTATGTGTATGGCTATTCAGAAGATGCAGTAAGGCTCACAGTTACCACTTTGAAGAATGAATGGGGAAGTTAGAAGAAACCTCTTTACATTCAGCGTTATTAGATCGTTGAGTGCATTATCAGAAGTGACTATTGAGGCAGAGACATTATTTAAAAAGGAATTGCAGATATGTTTAAAAAGAACAAATATAAAGGATATTAGAAGCAGGGAAAATGACCAGACTATTCAGCCGAAGTTGAAGAGCTTCTAATGGCATATACCTATTTGCCCTTGAGAAGGTCGTGGTGAGCTGTCGCCTTGAACTGCTGCAGTCCTTATGGTGTAGATAGGCCCACAGTGCAGTTAGAGAGGGGGTTCCAGGATTTTGACCCAGCAACAGTGAAGGAACAATGATATTTCCAAGTCAGGATGGTGAGTGCCTAGGAGGGGAACTTACAGGTAGTGGTGTCCCCGTGTGTCTGCTGTCCTTCTAGATGGTAGCGGTTGTGGGTTTGGAAGGTGCTAAGGACTTTGGTGAGTTTCTGCAGTGCATCTTGTAGATGGTACACATTGCTGCCACTCTGCATCGGTGGTGGAGGGAGTGAATGTTTGTGAATGGGGTGGCAATCAAGTGGGCTGCTTTGTCTTGGATGGTGTTGAGCTGCTTGAGTGTTGGAGCTGCACTCATCCAGGCAAGTGTGAGTATTCCATTGCACTCCTGACTTGTCCCTTATTGATGGTGGACAGGCTTTGGGGATTCGGAAGGTGAGTTACTCGCCACAAGATTCCGAGCCCCTGAACTGCTCTTGTAGCCACAGTATTTATATGTTCTGTTTCTGGTCAATGGTAACCCCCAGGATGTTGATATTGGGGGATTCAGTGATGGTAATGCCACTGAATGTCAAGGGGCGATGGTTAGGTCCTCGCTTGTTGGAGATGGTCATTGCCTTGCATTTGTGTGAATGTTACTTGCCACTTGTCAGCCCAAACCTGGATATTGTGCAGGTCTTGCTGTGTCTGGACATGGACTGCTTCAGTATCTGAGGAATCACGAATGGTGCTGATCACTGTGCAATCATCAGCGAACATCCTACCTCTGACATTAAGATGGAAAGAGGGTCATTGATGAAACAGCTGAAGATGGCTGGGCATAGCACAATACCCTGAGGAACTCCTGCAGTGATGTCCTGGAACTGAGATGATTGACCTCCAACAACCACAACCATCTTCCTTTGTGCTAGGTATGATTTCAACCAGCGGAGAGTTTTCTCCCTGATTCCTATTGACTCCAGTTTTGTTACTGCCCCTTGATGCCACACGGTCAAATGCTGCCTTGACATCAAAAGCAGTCACTCTCACCTCTCCTCGGGAGTTCAGCTCTGTTGTCCATGTTCGAACAAGGCTGTAATGAGGTCAGGAGTTTAATGGCCCTGGCGGAACCCAAACTGAGCATCAGTGAGCAAGTTATTGCTAAGCAAGTGCCACCTGATAGCACTGTTGATGACCCCTTCCATTACTTTACTGATGATCAAGAGCAGACTGATGGGGTGATAATTGGCCGGGTTGAATTTGTCCTTTTTGTTGTCAGGACATACCTGGGCAATTTTGCACATTGTTGGATAGATGCCAGTGTTGTAGCTGTACTGGAGCAGCTTGGTTAGGGGCGCAGCAGCAATATTACAGCTGTAAAAGAGTAAAAATAGAATCAAAAGGATCTTGACTTTACCTGGAAGGAAGTTATATATTGCTTTGTAGAAAGTGATTCTATCAGTTTTATTTGGTTAAAAATTGTTGGACTTTGGCTATAAAACATTCTGTTGGTAGAAAGGAACTATTATGTTAGAATGGATGATCCAGGTCATGATGGGCCGCTGAGATATCAAGTTATGAGTTTTCGTAGTTCAACAAAAAGTTAATATTTTCTCATTTTTGGCTTGGCATCCAAATTGACCCGGGCTCAAGTTTAAAGTAGGTACTCGAGCAGGGAGGGGAGGTTTGAAATTCTAGCTATGTTATTTTACACATCGAGCAAGTTGTCAGGGAAAAATGCATGAAAGGTGCTGAAATACAGCATGTGCAGCATATATTTGCTTTTCAGTGAATTTAACCTCCCATGCACTGCGTTGTTTCTCTTCTACAGTGGCTGTGGTTGCAGGTCCATTCTCCTTTACAAAAAAATTATAACAATTAAGGGTAAATTTAAAATTTGCTATATTTGAAATCCCAAAGTACCTGAATATTTTGTTTCAAGTACTATATCAGCAATCTGTAGCATCTGTCACTGTAAAAGTTCTAGTTTCTAAAATCTCCCCCCAAAAAATTTGGTGTTAACTGAAACTTTCAAAGCCAAGTTTAAACTTGTATGCTTCACAAATTAAAGAATTATTTTCGTAAATGCAGTGCAGCAGTAAATTCCAGGTAATCAACCCAACCCAGTTTTACTATTGCAAAATACTGCAAATGCTGGTAATCTGAAATGAAAACAGAAAATACTGAAGTTACTCAGTCTGTGGAGAGGAAATGGCCTTTCATCAGAATGCAATGACTTTATTATACAAGCTTTTCTTTTTATAAAAATGACTTAGTTGTGCAATGTTAGAACACTTGCTTAAATCTAAGCAGATTATTTGTTACTTTTTTGGTCTTCCTGGTTTTTAATCCTTGAATAAGAAGGTTTTCATAAAATTCAACGGATGAGAATGGCTGTAATTTGTGGTACTTTAGACCACTCTTTAAAAATTGTACAACCAAATTAGTGCACCTTCAAAGTTTAGCCATTTGAAAAACCTTTAAACCTGTTCTGATTTCCACATATTGAATTCTTATTTTAAAAAAAGTAGTTTTTCTCCTTCTTAACTCATTCCATGATAAGACCTGTTCTGTTAAGGAGACGAACGAGTAATTAACTATCTGCTGTACAATAATCACCAGGAAGTGAGAGATATTTGTCATGGGTGACTTGCTTGTCAATTGTAGATTCTTCCTCCTCCTTCGCCTTGTGGGAGAAGTGACATGCCTTAATTGGCACCTGTCCTTCATGGCCTGGCTGGAATTTGGAACTGAGGTTGTGGGGAATTGTAGCCATGAATGTGAAACTTCCCACTGTCATACTGCAGTGCTCTGCACCACAATGAGCTGGGTTGCCAATATTTATATTTCTAGCCCTGATTTACAACTAAAGTTTGAAGAATAGAAAGAAAAAAATATTAAAGATTATATTGTGAGGGTGCTTGACCAAATCAGTTCACTGAAGCAGTTTTGGGAAGTGACTTCCTATTAGGACACCCTATTAGCCTGAGATATCATAGTTAAGGTGCTGCTTCCTGTCGCATATCTTATGAACCTGATTCTCAAAGCTCTTACTGAAGTATCATTCAATGTATGTCCTGCGTTTATTTCTCATCATGCTTTTCCAGAAGCATCTCAGAACAAATTTTTTTTGAAGTACAGTGATTGTGGATTTATATGCAAATTTGAAGTAATTTATCATGTAAAAAGTTTCACAAAATTTTCAGGATTCAGATGAAAGCCCGCCCAATTTAGTCCACTTTTGTTGGTGTTTTTAGTTGGCGGAGATTTTTTGGTTAGGACACAGAGAACTCACTACTCTTCCTTGCATAGAACTAATGGCCGTCAGAACTGTGGGAACAAGAAGATAGGGTCTAAGGTTAATTCTGATTAGAAGGATTGCACTAAGTAATTAAGGATCAGCTCTGAAGAAGAGTCATAAGGACTTGAAACGTTAACTCTGTTTCTCTCTCCACAGATGCTACCAAATTCAATTTGATCTTTGTATTGTAGTTTCATTATAGTGATGTAAAATCTGTAACTTTCTCAATCACTTAATAAATACTGTAGATTGTGGGAATGAGGCAGACCGCATAACAGCACCAGTGATCGTACAGATTCAGCATAGTATCTTCCAACGTTTTAACTTGCTATCTCCAAACTCTTACTGTGCTGTGTTTATTGCATTGGGATAGCAAATTAATATCCTGGGTAAAATTACAATGTGCACACATGCCTTAATTTTCCAGAGAGCAAATATACTAAACCTTGGGAGGTGCTAAGTAATGGCAAGGTACTTCTCCACAAGGAAAGGCGACTGAGTCAATCTCA
This sequence comes from Carcharodon carcharias, assembly GCF_017639515.1. Classification (NCBI taxonomy): domain Eukaryota; kingdom Metazoa; phylum Chordata; class Chondrichthyes; order Lamniformes; family Lamnidae; genus Carcharodon; species Carcharodon carcharias. Next base: position 128,055,700 of record NC_054481.1, read on the forward strand.
TCTCTCATCTGTGTGTCCACAAGTGGCTGGGTGCAGTAGTTGTGAAAGTTGTATGGTATGTTATGAAATGGCTGGCATTAGCCCAGTCTACTAACATAATATGACACATCTGTATTAAATGGCATGTGCCAAACTTAAGGCCTATTCCTCCACTGTATTTGGATCTGGTTATAATCTTTTCTTCTCATCCAAGGTTCTAACTCTTGTATTAATCCTGATATCACCTGTGAAGTTGCGAACTGTTTCTTTGTTCCCCCACTTCCCCAAATGCCTTCGACCAAATTCTTAATACGATTGTGAAGATCAACGACTCTAACACCAATCACCAGAGGACAGCAATGGCAACTGGTCTCCATCCATAATCGCTACCATTAACAATAACCCTCTGCCTGTGAAAATACATCTAATTAATTATCCAACCCAAATTCAGCCTCCAGTCCCACAGAACTTTAGGGAAGGAAATCTGCTGTCCTTACCTGGTCAGCTCTTGTGGTTGACTCTTAACTGTCCTCCGAACTAGGACAACTAGGGATAGGTAATAAATGCTGGCCTGGCCAGCGACACCCACATCCCATGAACGAATAAAAAAGGGATAAAATATTGTGTGGTACCTTCTCCAAATCTTCCTCAAAACCAAAGTATATAGTGCCTACTGGTATACCTTCATCCGTGAAACTAATAACTTCCTCAAAAAATTTTGTAAATGGCCAGCCAGAAGCTATGTTCAGAGCCTCTGATGACTATTTCTCTGTCCATGTGACCATACAGTATATCTTTACTGATCCATTCCAGCAACTTGCCTATAACCAAATTCAAACGAATGGGCCTGTTATTTCCTAGTTATGATCTGTTGTTCTTGTTGAATTGTCACAGCGTGTGTCTCACTCCAGTCCACGAGAACAACCTCTGACATAGTGACTCAACAAATATATAAGCAAGGGGCTCACTGTGCACAGCATTCATTTATTTGAGCAATTTTGTGTCAAATACCACCAGTACCAGAAGCACAATTTGTTTTGAGACCGCTTATTTTTTTCAGGCTTATATTTCTATTTATTTTGATACGTACAATTTTCAAGTCAACTATATATTGTAGTTAACAGTCATTGAGCATAGTCATGCTAGAGTGAAGACTGATGAAAAGTAGCCATTTAAAACCTTTGCTATTTCCTCAATGTTAACATAAATCTGCTTTAAAAAATCCTGCAGCGAGCCCAAGCAGTCCTTCATTTTACTCTTGTAACTGAGGTTATCAACTATTTTTAAAGAATTTTTGCTGAACTTTGAAAACCGAAAACAGAAAGATGAATTTAAGTAGGAAATATTGAAAAGACAGCTCAAACAATTTCTACAACATACTACTTCCAATTGGCTGACAGGGTGGCAATGGATCTTTACTTTTCTGACAAGGTGTTAATTGATCCTGGATTACACATTTGTACAGCTACAAAAAGCTGATACAGGACTAGTGAAAGTTATCATCTCCCTTTCGTTTGATGCTGAATAGTATATTTATATGACAGATGAAAAGTAGTGAGCGTTCTATTCGACACAGCACAAAGATTGCAGTTACTGTGAGCTATATCATTTAGCAATTTTTTAGTCCTGAAGTACCTGTCAGTCAAAGGATGCTACATAAATTATTCTTAGAAGAAAATCACAGAATGATGATGGAGTTGATGGCTGAATAGTACGTTTAAAAAGATCAGCAAGTGTGGAGCTAACCATCCAGTTTAGAGTGACACTTCTCTTCCCTGAGTTAATGTTGGATTTGGCAAAATTTCTAATTCAATTTGGCATCTGGCTCACACCCCCAGAAATTGTCCAGCTTTGAATGTTGTATGCAAGGCATGTGGTACCAGAGGACCCTAGGAGCGTCAATGCCGAAGGTAACGGCTGGAACAAGTGGCTCAACATCATGAGAAGGCACAAAGATGCCAGATAGGTAGAGCACACAACAACCAAGAGCACATACCAAACAGTGTCAAAATAAGATCCATGGAATGTGTAGCCAAGCTACATGTCAGATGATGGGGATAACCAGATCATTTAAACACAAAGTGAGCAGACATTCAGCACAGTGAAATCAACGAATGTATTGGCACATGGTACCAACAGAAGCCTTTGCCAACATCCAAATATGTCCACAGGTACAGGGCCAGCATAACTTACATGCAAAACTGGATACTGGTGCAGTTACAAACGCCTTTCCACTTCGCACACTGAAATGTGTGAATTCACAGAGGTAGCAAGTGATGATTCAACCAGCCACCGTTAAATTCACCATGTGCAATGGCTCAGAGATTCCGTTCCTGGGATCCATTACATTTAAGTGTTGCTGCAACAATTCAGCTTGGTCACCCCAGACATTTTATGTTGTGGACACCATGGATCCAGTGATCGTAGGCCTACTGATGTGGTGCAGGGACATGTCCTTGGTCACCATCCATGCAATTATCAATACCATGATGAGGACCACAGGGCGTGCCATTGGAAACCCTGTGCTTACACTGAGGGAAGAACACCTAGCTCCGCAACGCAGATCATCAGCTGACAGGATGTGCGGCACAGTTTGAACCGAAGGTATACCTAATCCGAATTTGCAAACCTCATCGTACTGCGGAGCCACTGTGGAATTACTATTCAACAGACAAATGTGGACAACCCTCCCCAGTCATCACTCATCGATACTCCCAGGAGTCCAAGATGTATTAAATGAAAAACAGGAAGATAAAAGATGCCAAATCAGAACAATACCACAACCAGAAACACACAGTAGTCCCATTGCGGACAGAACACTGTCCAAGATGCAACACAAACACAGCACCCTTATACACCATTCTGAAAACTTATAGCAGCCTCCAACCAAGATCACCGTAACTAAGTCTGGACAGATAAACAAACCGCCAATACGTGTTAGAGACTTGTAAATTTATTGCTTTCTATAAGGATATATTCAGATAGAATGTTATTTACATTTGCATTCATGTAAATAGCTTGATTCTTTAAGGGTAAGCCTCTAGTTTAGACAAAAGGGGGATGTTATGATATGATATACATGTACTCTTAAGGGCGTGTATATTAAATTGCTGTCAATCACTACCACTGAGACAGGATGTGATGTTGTAATCCCATGACCCTGAACTCAGTATACAGCAGCAGCTTGTAGAATAAAAGCAAAATAATGCAGTTGCTGGAAATCTGAAATAAAAACAAAATGTTTGCAAAACTCAGCAGGTCTAGCAGTGGAGAGAGAAACAGAGTTAACGTTTCGAGTCCAATATGATGATTCTTCAGAACCCACTGCTCTTCCGAAGAAGAGCCATATTGGACTCAAAGTGTTAACTCTGTTTCTCTCTTCAATGATGCTGCTAAACCTACTGAGTTTTTCCTGCATTTTCTGTTTTTGTGGCAGCTTGTAGAAGTCAAATGTGTATGCTCAGACTTCCAGTTAACATTGCCTGCACATAGTCTTATCTTCAAATAAAGAACCCAGATTATTGCTTACCAATCCTTGTTGTATGATTGGAATATTTACGTTGAACAGAAGAATGTCACAAGTAGTACACCCAGAACTGGACAATGTTTTGTACAAATTTATCATCACTCCTGTACTCAAAGTCCCTATTATTAAAACTCAAATGATGTTAAACCTTTACTAAATTATCTATCTGCATTTATATTTTCCAGCTATTATGTATTTGAAACTTGTATTCATCTTAATCTTCACTATTTTTCCATTGAGTTTATATTCTCATTTTGTTCTTTCCTCCCAAAATATTCTACTACATACTACCTACTTTCAATTGGATCTGCTACCTGTCTGCCCATTCTGCTAACCTGCCAATCTTCCTGAAGCCTTTTACAGTCTTCCTCACTGTTTGACAAGCCTTCTACTTGTGTCTTGTTGGCAAATGGTGAGATAAAGCCCATCAAATCATTACATGTATACCGGTAACAGAAGTGGGTCAAGCACTGATCCCTGTGGTACAATACTTGTTCAATCCAAGCAATATTCATTTGCCTTTTGCTTTGCTTTCCGTTCTTCTACGACTTTTCCATCCATGTTATATTTCCTTTTAACCATATACCCGTATTTTCCTAATAAATCTCTTCCGAGCTATCTTATTGAGTGCCTTCTGAAAATCCATGCATGGTGCTACTGCACTTCCCTTGTCTATCCATTCGCTTACTTCAAAATACTGTATTGAATTTGTCAAATACAACTTGACTTTGTCAAATCTGTGTTGACTGTCCTTTATTTAATCCATGCTCACTAATGTTATTTTGAATTATGAATTTTAAGGGTGTTCCCCCATTTAACTAACCAATCAAAGCTTAACCAAGTCATCTTGCTCTCCCATTTTAGAATAAAATTGTCACATTGGCTGTTCTCACAGTTTTCATGATTGAAGATTATAAGTATTAGATATTTGTAAGGCCCTCTATTGCCTCCCTACAGTCGAGAATGCATGCACCATTAGGAGCTGGTAATGTACCAATTTGAATTCTGCTATTTTCCAAAGAACCAATTCCTTTTCCGTAGTCATCATTTCTAGTGCATCTACATACCCACTTTCATTCACATTTATATGTGAGGTGCTATGCATTCCTCCAGCGACTGGGAGCACCACCGGTACTACTGGTCTGTCTGTACTGTAGAGTCTCTTATAGATATCTGATGGTTACTGAAATATGCTCCACTGTTTATATTTTTAAAAGGTACAAAATACCTGAAAAGGCAGAAGGAACAGCATTCTACTGCTGCTGATGCCACTTAACTTTTGTTGAGTTTTTAGCGAGCTAGCGCAGCCCAGCTATATAATTTCGACAGCACTAGCTTGTACAGATTCCCGAGCATCGGAAAGGATCCGTGGGCAGCACAAGATACCAGCCTCTGTTCACTAGTTCAGTTAGGTCTGAGGAAACAGCTGCACTGAGGGTGAGTTGACTTGACAGCTGTAAGAAATAAATGGTTAGCTTTCAGTCCGTGGATAGGTAGCAGATGCCAGCTGCTGAGGATTATGGGCATCTACATCACAGTCTAGATCACTGCAGGTTTCACCTCTCCCTTTGCTACATGACATCTCATGAAGTTGGAACCCGGGGCCTAGTAAGTGGTTGTAGCAATCTTGTTTTAGCTTTTTGGCGTTTTAGCTTTCTTAACTGGCAGACATAAAGATGCCTGGGCTTGCAGGAGTTGATGAGACAAGTGCTATGTTACACTTTTAATGAGGTTGATGCAGGTGTAATTGTTTAAAAACCCATGTCCTTTCATGTATGGGATCTTGATTCAAAGCTAGTTTAGACTGACCTGGGTGAAATTGCTGTCCCGTTGGCCATTAGGGTCCATTGCACGAAAACTTGGACAATCTCAACCCAGTTTCTCCACAATGTGAGGCACTACACTGAAGTACCATTGGCTCTCATTCAGCCAAGCTGTAATGGTGACTAATGGGAGTAACTTTTCTGATGCTAGGGTTAAGGCAGAGTGCTGGCAACCCTACCGTATCAGTTCTATGCTATACCTGACCTGGGAACTCAGACTAGGGAAGTAAAGCCGAAAAATGCTAAATTCCCCAGTGCAGACTTTACCCAGGTTGAGCACAACAGCAAAAAAAAACACAACTGTTCACTTTGCTTTCTTCAATAAGCCGTGATAGCCACTGTACTCTCTTGCTGCTCCGTCAACTTGAGTTTCAGGGCGTAGGTATATGGTGTAACCACTTCTGATTGAAGGCATAGCTCTGTCTCCCAGGAAAATTACTCCAGCTTACACATACTGTACTATTTGCAACCTAATTTCACTACAGTAATATACCATAGTGTAGTGTTTTCCCTTGGTTCCAATGTGTCATATTGCTGTTCTTCCCCTGCCATAGTATTTGAACCAAATGATCTTAAATAGATTTTTGCGTTGTATTTGTATGTATGCAGTCATCACAAAGATGTTTGTAGTAATAAATTGGTTAATTTGCTACTATTATAAACGTGTTTCGTTTTGCAAGCATTAATGATCTTGAATGACAAATACAGGGCACTCTCGCCAACGTTAAACCTATATTTCTGTTCACATTTTATTTTTTCCTTCAGTTAGTACATTTCACAACTGTCTGACATCCTGTGAAAGGAATGAATATGAAGCAGATGTGATTCAATAAGCACTTTAGAAAAATATTATCTGTAATTAACAGACCAAGGCAGCATTCAAAGGTAACATCATGAAATCAGAATGTAGTGCTGTACTGAGGGCTTCTGTATAATCCCAATTAGCTAGCAAAAGGATTATCTGGTAAATACATAACTTTATTTTGCACAAGTATTGTGAATTTAATAATTTCCCAGCATATAGTTTCAGTACTTAATTTTATGGTTTGTGTGGTATGCTGTAAAAATATTTTTATTAAAACTTAATAGACTATTGTGCCTTGGGTCTAATACACAAAAAACATGGATAAACTAGCTGCATTCTGAATTTGATCATGTAATGTGCATATTTTGGTAATAATAAAGTAAATGATAATGTGAATAAGAAATAAACCCTAAATAAGAAATTACATTTTTGGCCTAGGTTAAGTGTTTGTCAGAAAATGAAGCTCTATTAAATCTTTATGAAATTAAAACTAATGCGTTTTTCTCCCTACGGATACAATGTAAATGGTAAGTTTATAATAAGGTAATAGCTACTTGAGTTCACTAGTACAACTAGACTTTCAGGCATGAGGCTAGAGTTTGAATAGCTGTTTGAATTTTATGCCCTAATATGGGAGATGGGTTTAGTTTTGGCTGGGTTGCTAGACTGAGTGCTGTAGGGTTGAGGGGTAGGGTTGAGTGAGGGGATACGACAAAGCATGAGCAGAACCAAGCCAGTTGTTAAGCACGTTGATCCCCTCAGTTTGTCATTAACAGTATTAATGAAGCGTCATTCAAAGCTCATGGGCAAATGAGAAATGGAGGACCTAATGGGGAAAGATAAGAACAGCAATTGATTTTAGAGTATTACAATTGCCAATGTAAATGAGATTTCAGTTACTTGATTTGATGGTGTAGATGGTTGTGATTATAAATTCATAGTGATTAAAAATTGCCTGAAGAATATCTAGTTACTCCAAGTGATGCTATAGACTATTAGTGAGGTTTATGGGGAGGGGGTGCTGGGGATGGGGGTTGGGGGGTGTGGTGGTGGCGGATGTAGTGGAGGAAGTAGAATTCTGCTAATTAGAATGTCACACTTGTAACTTCAGCATAATAAATGGCAGGTAGGAAAAGCTAAAATGGAGTGCACAAATAACTCTTGGGTAAACCTATCATATCAGATGTTATCATGGAATATTCTTTTGACTATCTGTGGACATTATTTTGAACTTTACGTTTTCTTTCATTTTTGTTTTCTTTCTGATTTTCTCCCCTTACCTTTAATGATTCACTAGATTCTCCAGATTACTGTGGTGTTTGCTGGGATATGGTAGGCCTTTCAAAGTATCTTGCCTTGTAGCCATTTTCATGTGAATTTAGCAGCCTCACCCATCAAAACTGGTACAGTAGGATGTATTTGCTGTTCCAATTTGAGTATTGCTCATGCTATAGAGTCATTACAGCACAAGGAGGCCATGTGGCCCATCAAGCCATGCTGGAAATCTGGGGATAAATTTTTATACCTGTGATTAACCTGTATGTTCCAGTAATTGCGCATGAAGAACAAGAACAACTTGCTTTCATATAGCGCCTTCAGTGTAAAGAAACAGCCAAGACATTTCACAAAGGCATAAATAAAATGAATATTAAGTCCCAAAGGGAGACTTTACTTGGAGACAGTCCAGGGTAGATTTATCAGGATGGTACCAGGATATGGGACAATTGAAGTGTCATCGGAATCCGACTTGTGTGTTGGCCTATTGTTTATGTATGTATGTTTTTGGTTTAATTTTTTATGATTACTTCTTCACATAATATATCTTCATGTCAGGAACAATAAATCTCAAGCCCAGAAATCAAGTTTCTATAACATAAGGAACAGCCTAGCTACATGTCCATATTTCGTGAACACTGCAGGTGCATTTGTATTCAGGTCTGAGGAAGATTCTGTCTACAGTATTTGTTTATTTGGCATTTTGCTAAACTGGCAAATGTTGGCGGGAACCTTTTTTAAATGAGTTAACCTTTCCACTAGTCAGCCTTGGAAATTCTATTTACTCTTGTACTAAATTATAGATTTTGCATGTGTGACATCTTTCAATGCCGTTATGGTAACAGTAGCAGTGTTGAAAGTTTCCTTCCTTCTGCCAGCTTTCAACTTCTTTGTCAGTCCTCATAGTGACTGATACCTTTCCAATCTGTTCTGTCGGGAGCTTGTGTAGCACTGACTTCCTGCCACTAGATGCTGCTATTGCGCTTTGTAAATGACATACTATGGACAGTTTGATAGTTACAGTGAAAGGGTGGAATCGCAAACTTTTAAAATCAAGTGATAACTAGGGTTCTTGATATAAGCATGTTTACTTCAGCTCGTCTGTTGTAAGCAGCTAAAACCTACAAAGTAAATACTCACTGTGAAACGTGAAAAGCAGCTTTTAAAAAAAAAATCTGTAGTGTTTTCCACTTCAATGTTAAATACAAAATTATTTTTACCACTCCAACCTGGTTTGCATGTTCAGAAACTTAACCGATTTTAAACATTACTTTTTAGAGACTCCTTAGTTTAGAACTAGGTACTTTAAACTCAAATTTTACAAGAGGTTATATATAACCATTTTCAATTTAGATTTGAGATGTTTAAGCAAAAAAACAAAATTACCAACAAAAATAATTAAATTTTGATCTGAGAAACGACTTTGAATTTGGGTGAATCATTTAAAATTAATTTTTATTCTTTTGTAAAATGGAAAATGTTTGAAAACCCCATCAACCACAGATATTTTCTGCAAATTTTCCCTTAAGCAAAATTTGCATCATAAATATTTCATAGTAAACGAGAAATGTTTAATAGGAAGCTGGAGAGTTAGAGGCCTCAGTTCTGTCACCATCAATAAACTGAATTTTGCAATGTTGTCCTATGCATCACCTTGATGCTTAGTAACCTGTGAAATATCATGAGGCTTATTTTCAGCCATTTGGGCAGCCCCTATTTAACTGTTGTTCCAGTGACATGTTATGACTAATCCAAAGAAGGTATTAAATTCCAGGAGTTGATGTCAACCAAAGAGGCCTTGTCCAGTCTTTGAGATGACTTGACTGTATTTCCTAAACTAAACTGACCTAGTGAGCATATGATTTTGAATTGTTTTATGTTGTGAACTTCTGTTTCAAACAACTATGCTTCCTAATATAGGCCATGTTTGGCACTGGTAACATTGATTTTTAACCAGTGGAAATGGTTTTGAAGCAGTTTTGGCAGCCTCTAGAGAGTTGATAGTAAGTTGTTTGATGTTAATTTATTTGCACGCTCCCCTGCAGTAGATGATATCTGTTTATACCTGGAGATTCCCATGGTGAATTAGAACCATGCTGCAGAAACACTCCACTCTGTAATTATTTCATATCAGATGTTGACTTAAATGGCAACAGCTACCTGGGTGGTTATTAGTGATAGCAAAAATTGATTAAGGTTGGAAAGCCTGTAGTAGTGATATTCATACAAGAAGTAATGCTTTAAGGCCCAAAATTAATTAAAGCTGCAGTGTTCAAGAATTGCCAATGTTGAAAAATGTTGCAACTGAACTGTCCTGTCACTACTAAAATTTGTATATTGTCTTCTATTTTAAGAATTTTCCTTTGAAGCTACTTGATGTGAATGTTGTATTGATTCAGCTTTTTCCCAGGGAGGCTGCCAGCATTGTGTGTCTCGTTGGTTGTCCTTGTGTCGCGGACTCTTTAGTGAGGAGGAAGTAAGCAATAGACATTAAAAAGATGCAAACTGGCTCTTCCTGAGGTGTTTAGCCATCTCGTCTCCCTCTGCCCCAGAAAAATAATGGAATAGTTTATTCCCACATAATCTGCTCAATGAATTGTGTGCATTTGTGTTGTGCTGTAATCGGGCTTAAACATTCCTTATTTTGATACATGGATTGTTTTTGTACTTTTCCCATTTTTTTCAGTATTTTAATTGTTGCAGAGTTTCCAAGTAAGTAATACTAGGTCAAGAAATAATCTTGCAATTAATGATTTTTCACAATAGCCTGACTGTTTTTAATGTGAAACCTGTTCCTAATGCATTATTGAAGTTAGAGTATGTATCCTGAAGAGGCTTTAAAAAATACTCCATGTAGCCAGTCAAAGTCTCGTTATGAACAGGAGGGGGTTTAACTTAAAGAGCCCTGATTTCTTCTCTCACCATCTGCCTATAAACAGAAGGGCGTTTTCATTTTGATTTCCCCCTTTGTAAGCGGTGGCACATTTCCCAAACCCTCACTTTTGGTGTGATCCAATTTTTATTAATAACCCCACAGCAAACTCAAGATAGGGTAAACTCAGAGGGCTAGTTTATTTGCACTCAAAACATGGGAGTAGGGGGGATGTTGCTATGCCTTCTGTGCATTCGTACAATGAAGGAAAGATTTACAGAGCAAAGAATTATTGTTTCACGCGAATCTAGATTCTAGAATCAAAAGTCCAATGGTGAATTCTTTCACAGAGGTCAGCAGGCTGAACTGATGCTGGATAATTCATTTTTCCAATAGATTTGACTTCCACAATGAGAAAGGCACACAGCGATGAATTAGCCTTGTAGATAATGATATGGAAGTTCAGAAGTCCCAGTAGAAACATTGTAGATGGGGGCCAGGCATTCATACCTGGACAGAGCCCTTCTTCTGAGCTGCTGCTTGCTAGATGGAAGACGGCAGACTGTGTTTTCCGGCTTTACAGGGCAATATTACATGCTCTTTGAGGGGGTCATGTCACATGACTCCCATCTCTCCACTTGATTGTGACAAAGGGTGTATGTTCCTATGTCTGGCTTCCTGAGGTTGTTAATATTCCCGTCATTAAGATTTACAAAGGAAGGTTGCTAGACTCTTTATCCTAGCAGACCAGTAGACTCCAGTGGCAAGGCCTGGCTTATGAGATGTAGATGGCCTTTTGTATTTGGTGTCTGCAGTCCACAGGGTCATTAGCATCTCTTCAGAGATAACAAGGTGGAAATTCCATTTTCTACTGGACTAGCTCATATTGTTCGAAGGTCACAGGCAGACTTGGCTTCAGTCATTTTTAAAATGTCATTGTCCAGTTTTAGATTTTTAAGAGGTAGCCATGATTATACGTGTCATAAAAATATGGTGTGATGTCTTAGCTCCGTTACGGTCTTTATACAGCAGGACCAATATCTGACAATATTAACAGATTCAAAATCCACTGGTTCAGTTACATAATCAAAATGAATGAAGGCATTTTAGAAAACAAAGTCCCTGTTTCTGGCCTTCTGCCTGTGAGTTACCACCACTGGACAAGCCTGATCCTACCCCAGTATAGTAATTTATAAAGATACAGTAAGCAGGCACAACCAAAAACCACTGCACAGGCACAACCAAAAACCACTGCAAAGTGCAGAAGTACTGCCTAAACCAGCCACTGTTCCCTAGGGACGTCAAGAAGCCAAGCCGCACAGTTAAACTCACTGCCGCACTACCATGCACCTTGTATATTATGAATGCTCCAATATAATAAGGATATATTGTAAAGCAAGAATATTTGGAATCACAAATGCAAATTAATCTGTTTTAAAATGTGGTTAGTGTAACAGCTTGCACAATAAGTTTGCTGCATCTGGAAACATAGTACAGTGAATGTACTAAGCATTATTCATTTGGTTCAATAGACTTTCGTCACTGATCTCAGCTGATGGCACAGTGCTGAGTAATGAAATGGTGCAGCGCTGGAAGGTACAGTGGTGTGTTTAGTTTCTACTCATTCTGCCCACTTCAGTCTGCACACAGTTTCCATTTTCTATACTGTTGTATTCCAGAATTAAGTAAAATGGTTTAACATATACAGGACTGTTGTGTATTCAAACTTTAGTTGAAGAGTTTTTTTTTATAGCAATGATGGGTCATGAGTGACATTAATTCAGATTGGCAAATTGTGAGAGAAATAATTAGTTCACAATAAACCTGGATAATTGATTGCACAACGTTCAGCACCTTTCGCAACTCCACTTGATTGGCATGCCATTCACCACCTTAAACATTCATCTCTGCACCACTGACACACAGTGGCAACGGTGCGTACCATCCATAAGAAGCCCCGGAGCAACTCATCAAGGGTCCTTCCACTGCATGTTCCAAACCTGTGATCTCTAGCACCTAGAAGGACAAGGGCAGCAGTCGCATGGGAACACCGCTGCCTGCAAGTTCCCCTCCAAATCACTCACCATCCTGACTTGGAAACATATCGCTGTTCCTTCACTGTCACTGGGTCAAAATCCTGGTACTCCCTCCCTAACAGCACTGTGGGTGTACCTACACCACATGGACTGCAGCGGTTCAACAAGGCAGCTCACTACCACCAGCGACGCCCACATCCCATGAATGAATACATTTTTTAAAAAAAATGCAAAACGCAGGATTGTGTCGCAATGGACTTAGATAAAGAGGGGTGAGAGAGTAGGCTTTTGTGGAATGTATTCATTGGCATAGACCTGTTGGGCCAAAAGGACTGTTTCTGTGCTGTAACTACTTTGTAATACTTTGTAATATGAGTAGGAAGATCAGTATTTGAAAACATTTTTTATGTTGCACTCCACATGACAAATGAAATTTGGGAAAATAGGACTCTAGTTGATTAAGAGACTGTGTGTGGAATTGTGAGCCAGAAAATCTTTAAAGTTGGAAGGGAATGGTTTGGATAATTCAAGCTAATTTAGTAAAATATATCCCATCCAGCCCAGTGAACAACCGGGGCAGTTTTTAAAAATATTTATGTTTTTATTGGGTTGGTGACGCCGACTAGAATTGATCTCAAACTCCTGACTTCAGAGTGCTCACGTGTCAAACCTCCTCCAACTCTGAAATACCACCAGGCTTTGTGTGCCATTGTGCAACTGAATCCATTTTGCATCAATGTAAATGTGATAAAGTCATGGAATTCAAAAATCAGTCTAAATGCAGTGCTCAATCACTGAATAAGTGTCAAGAATAACGTAACTGAAGGGGAGCAATCAGTTGAATGGAACTCACTTTGGAATTGGGTCACTAGCTGAAAGTAATCCTTGTCGTATGATATTTGGAGGGACTTGTTGAACTCTTTGCATTGTGTTGATTAGAGTTTATATAATTTATTTGTTTATTATTTATCACTCTTTTATTTAAAAAATATTGAGGCTGGCTAGAGAAATATACTTGCACTTTAATGTTTCAATAGTGTAAAGATTTATTTAACAGGAATAAAAGGGTTTAGACTGAAACCTTTGTAACATCCTGTTCATTATTGCTTTCCACTATAGAGTGTAAGGAAGAATACTACTCCCACAGGACCAATTTAACATTCCGGATTATCAGACTTGGCAGCAAGAAATGATCTCCATCCAAGCTCTAGGGCTAGTACCAGTGGCCTAACACAAAAGCTTCTCTGGATCTATTAGCTATTAAACTATAGGCAGGTTTGCTTCAGATCATTCATTTTTGCATTAATGGATATAAACAGGCTGTTTCAACTGAAGCGACTCAGAGCACTGGGAACCTGTGCAGACTTGGTCAACAGTTGGTTGTCACAATTGGCCATATGACTCGATAAACTGGCAGGTACATATATTACAGAGTTGTAGAATAGTTGGTATTGAAAGAAATAACTGTCTGTGTTCCTAATATGGACAGGCAATGCTGTGTTAATTGGATACACCTGCCAGTGGATGATATGAAGTCCAGATTTTGTTGGAATGTGCAGAAACCCAGCATGGGAACTGTCCCACTGAATCACCACATCTCCAGGGAAAATGTATTCTGTCAAATGTGCTGCCACAATTCTTGAGGTTCCATCTTTGCTTTCTACTTGCCTTTGCTTTTGTATTAAAATTTGCAGATGGTGGGAAAAAAAAGCCCTGAAGAATTTTGTTACCATTGTTGGGTGAGGTCACTAGTTGCCTTTAAGAACTTTACCTCATGCAATTCAAAAGTGAGAGCAAAAGCTCTCAAGTTAATATCTAAGAGACCTTCACCAGTTTCTCTGTGTTAGTAACCACCTTCAATTTAGCATATTATCCATAAGCCTCTCCAAAACCACCCAAAACTTCCCATCTTATTTCCATTCTTGGTGTGCCACCAGCACCTCCTAGACAAGAATGCTGATGTCCTCTTGAGATTTGGTCATTGGCTTTCAAGAGAAACATTTTCTTCTTTACGAATGGCGCCATGACCTTGTGGCGTGAATCACTCCAGCCTCTCTCCTCCTCCTAATGCTGCAGAACAATTTCCAGTTTTAACTGTACTTTGGTATGGTGACTCACTTCCTTTCTGTCAAGTGCTACATCGCAGAGGTTTGTGTGGTTGGAATGCACTACCTAGTTTTATTTTTGCAGTTGGGGCATTCTATTGCCTTTTGAGACGGACACTTGAATATTTAGAAACATTGATGCTTTGTAAATGAAAAAGGATTTAGCAGCTCGTTTGCTAGAATCCAGTGCCTCCTCTCTGCATGCATATCCATAGCTAATGTCCTGATGGGTGGAAATACATTTTTTTTTGCTAAAGATATCGTCAGTCCGTCCTCAAATGATTTGTGTGCAGTACTGTGAAATGTTCATACCAGCTAGCTCAGTGACGAGAAGGTCGAATATTTAATTTTCTGTCAATTAAAATTTTCAATCCATTATATTTGATTCATTAAAAAAGCCACCATTTTATGGCTTGTATGATGTATGTATTTTTTCTAGCAGCTGCTTCTGGCATCTTGAGCTTGACTTTATTGATATACTGTATGTTCAGTGGAAATTTGTGTTTCCTTATGTTTTGGGAATTGTCACAATTGCTGTGAGTTTTATGCGTTTTAAGAATAAACTTGAAAGTATCTTCCCTCTTTACTGATATACTTGTTGATCACAGGTTTGGAATGAGCTTCACTTGTACTCTTGCTGATTTTGGTAAAGAAAATAATCAAATAAATATTGTGCTTGGTTTTAAACCCAGTTTTTCCTCTCAGCTAAATTGAAAAGGATGTTCCTTTTTAAATGCTAATTACTAATTTATAAAATAAACATTAAATATTTAGACAAAAATAAAAATTTGATGACTTTAATATGTTAATAAATTCTACTAAATTTGAAAGTATTTTTAAACCAATTTGTGTTCTCTAGTACTGCATAGAATAATTCTTTGCTTGCCAATTAAAATATGATACCTCTAGAATGGTTGCATAGACATCCAGCAAAAGTCTCAAAATTGATCAGTTATTTTTAAATGCCCTAGATCAGAGTTAACAAAAATCCAGTTGGGTTTGCACTAATATATTTTAGTTGTCAGTATTAATATATGTGATAGGTAAACCATAAAAGCTGTTTGTCACATTTAAACAAATATGAATTCCCTAATGCGTAAAGTTCAAAAGATAACAGAGAATTCTAATATTATGTAATTAATTAATAATTGTCAATAGGGCTGCAGCTGGCAGTAAAATTCTCCTGCCTGTTTTAATGAAATGTGCATATTAATCGCAAGTTTCTTGACTATTCAACAAAACTGTTAGCACCGCAAATGCTGAATATTTTCTCTCCCTTTTTGCTGCCTTGCCCCATATTTCATAACTGCAAAATGTAGGCAATGCTGTAAGTTTTGAAATGTGCCTAAATACTCAAACACAGCTGATCTCTCCAGAAAATTGTGAAATGGTGCCAGGTACTGGCGGGAAAAAAAAATAGACTGTTTGAGTCTCCCAGAGTGAGCAAGAATTGTAATGTGCTAGGACAAATTTATTGTTGTCTGCCATAAGTCTTAAAGCTGTAATGCCAGCTGCTCTGATTGTCCGGGAATTTACTGTGTTCATAATGTAAACTATTTTCTTATAACTCCCCTGATGCAGAGATTTATGAATTTTAAGTGTGAGGCACTAAATTAACTGAAGCAAATGAGGCCTGTCAATCACGGTGATGTCCAGCCCATAATTTATGCCCCCAGTACCACACCCTCTATTTTACTGTTTCGAATCAATGCATCTGGATCTAGTTTCATCTCCAGTAAAAATATAAATGTCTGCTCGAAGAGGAAGTTGCAGAAGCAATGAACAAATTTGTTGATGTTGCAAAATCTGCAGAACTGGCTTATCAAGTATGCTTTTGAGCATGTGAAAGAGTTGGGGGAAAGGTATCATTCATGTACTTGAAAAAATGTTGACTTATTTATGATCTCTACCCAAGAATGGTCTTGACAAACAGGTTTCATTGTGTTCCTTAGAGAGTTTTAAGTCACTCAACTATGGTAAATGGGAAATAAATATTATTGTTAGTCTTATGCCTCTTGCTTTTTGGCACTCCCGTTCATAGCGCAGTTACAAAAATCCAAGGTTTAGGTGCAGTCAATTACTGCTGACTAAAATTGACAGAGACGCATATGAAAGAAATTAATCCAATTATTTTGCTAGAAAATCTTTTAAAAGCTGTGTCATTCCAGTTAGTGAAAGAAAAATAGCTTTTTTCCTTATCCCCACATGACTGTTCTAAAAGCAAATTGATATTTCCTAGCAGAATTGAAGCTTATTCAGTATTAATCTGTCTCAGTGATGACTGTATGAGCCAATATAAACCTCAGCAATGCATAGTGCGCTCAGTTTCTGCAGTATTGAATTAATGACCTGTTTGCCAGAAAAATGTTATTCACTAATTAAGAGTATTCACTTAATAGGAAATTCACAATAGAGCCTTAGCACTATCTGGGATTATTCTACCCCTTATAGCTCTTTAATGAGCTTGTGTATCAGAGACTTCCCCTACCTGCACATTTACAGATTTTATCCTCTTGTTCTCAACCCTGCCCCCCCCACCACCCCACCACTTCTCCAGTCACATCTGCACCATGTGTAAAACAAATTGAATGTTATTGATCATTTACGAGTTTGCAGGTAAGCTGATAAAGCACGATTTGAAATTGCTAATTTAAATCTTGTGCACTTTAATTTTAAACCTTTTTTAATATTGAATTTTTTTCCACTCAAGGCCAAAGCATTCAAATGAAAATGCTTAGTGTTGTCATCTTATTTTTTGTGTGGAGGGAGGGTCGAATTAATCAATGGATCTGACACTGGATCACTAATTTATTTTACTGTGCTACACTATCTGAATGAGTTGTTGAATCTGAAAACACATCTTCCCTGTGGTGCACCATGGTTCACAAAGCAACAACTTAATTCTTGGAGAGGTAAAATAGTGTAGTCATGCTAGCTGCTTCTGGGGTAAAGATCTAACTGCAGTTAGGAACAGAACGTGTGGAGCAATACCTATAATAGGAATTTCCCATTGGAATGGTAATGGCACTAATTTAGAGCACAATAAAATCGAGGCCGCTCTTGTAGGTTCCTGCTTAATGTTTACTATCTTTTTAAAAGCCTTATTGGCAGTGTGAATTTGGTATAGCTCTTCGACTCAAAGCAGGGTACACTGAGGGTGCATTTACACTGCAAAGTTTAGTGTTAGTGGAATACAATTTCAGCAACTCACTGATGCCAAATTGACAATGTAAATTCAGAATTACTGCCTGGGCAGATTCTGAAGCAAAGTGAAATTCACGGAGGGGGAAAGCATTGCAGCTTTTCATTGTTAAACTTATAAGTTTTCAGGGGATCCTTTGGTCAATTTTTAAAAATGCCTGACCTTGATCTGAACGTTGAGAGAGGGGCTATTCCGCCTTATCCTGCTCACCAACCATTTATATTTCTCAGCTCTCCTAACCAGGACCATTGAAGTGTCAGACAGGTACCAGACGAGCTGAATCAACAAGGTTCTGTAGTGCAGGAGATTTGAATGCACTCTGAAAGTGAATTACTGCTCCAGCTTTAGTGTTGCAACCAAGTGCACTGCAATTATAAACATAGATTTGCTAGACAATAACCAAGGTCCATCTAGATTGCCTTCTACCATCCTGGTTGCCACATGATACACTGGCTCATCATGATAATCATATTTATCAATTAATTTACAACAGACCCAGACATGAGGTGGAAAGCTTTGGGAACCATAGGTCTAAATTTGTGTGTAAGCAGGTAATTTCAGAGTCTGCTACACTAGAGATAGCTCCAAATAAAGCTTGAGGATGGGAGAAGTGTTGGGGATTTCACTTGGACCACAAATCCCTGAATGCTGTGTTCATGTGGTCTTCTACAGTTTGGGCTCAGAGGTGTAGACTAAACCAAGGGATTGCTTAAAACTGCGGGCAAGTAAAAAAAAAATGATAACTTGCAGGGAGAATAATTTGTAGAATTATAAATTTTATTAACTGTCCTGTGTATCATTATATATGTTGTGGGAATAATGCATGGGCTGCAAGCCATTTAAACCCAGGAAGGAAGATTAGCTTTAGGAGGAGCCAGTATGAGTGAGCTTTCTAAATATGGGGTGATCTTGGAAGCTGTTTGTTCTCCTTCCTACCTAGTCAGTAAATGGTAAAATCAATCTTTCAAAGAGAACCATTTTATGTGGCAACAGCTGGGTTCTCCCCACATGGTTATTTCTGTTGGCTGGGAACTGCCCCTTTTGGTGATCTTTGGTGTTTATAGTCTTCATGAGTCTTCTCCCTCTTTTCTAACCACATCAACTTCTACTCTATTCTCCCTTATCTTTATCTAACTTGCCCTTAAATACATTTATTCGTCTCAACTACACCATGTGGTTGTGAGTTCCATATTTTGACTACTCACTGATTAAATAAGTTTCTCCTGAATTCCCCATTAGATTTGTTTAGTGACTATCTTATATTTATGGACCCTAATTCTGGTCTCACATGCAAGTAGAAACATCTTTTCCATTTCTTTCCTATCAAACCCTTCCATAGCCTTAGAGACCTCTATTAGGTCACTCCTTTATTAGAGAAAGGAGGCCAGCTTGCAAGTGTGACTTCTCTGTTCTGGTATCATTCTTGTACATCTTTATTGTTTCTTCTCCATTGCCTCTGTGCCCTTGTTACAATATGGAGTCCAGAGCTGTTCACAATACTCTCAAGTGTGATCTAATCAATGTAAAGTTTAACGTAACTTCTCCGTTTTTCAACTCTGTGCCTCATCAAACACATGAGACTTTCATCCCATCAGTCTGGTTTGGATTTGAGTCCAGCTCCCAGAAGTGACACATCCCCAAGCATTTTGATTTTAAATCACCAAAATATATTGGAGGCAGCAAACATCTTGCTTTGTTCTTGGAAATTGCACAGCGCATGCAAGGCTGCACTTATTGCCCATCTCTGCTTGTCCAGAGAAGGTGGTGTTGGGTTTTCATGAATTACCACAGCCCTGTGGTGTTGATGCTTCCATAATTACAATGAAATACTGCGGCATTGACCCAGCTGCAAAGCAGGACCAGTGAGGCTTTCCCTCAACTTTGCTGCTTCTTCTTCTCTGGTAGAGTTCGAAGAAGAGAAACATGATGTTGAAGCAACTGAGTGAGATGCTGCAATGCATCTAGTAGATTGTACACATTTCAGCCATGATTCACCTGTGATTTAGGGGGCAGATATTGAGACCTGTGCCAGGATCACCCATCAAGCATTTAATTAGCAGTTTTAAAAATGTGTTTGGGTGTACCATGTGGGCACTTTTCAGGCCCGGTTTGATACCCATGTGTGGCCAAATTACACAGATTCTGGTAATCTTGCACTGCTTCTTTCTGGATTCAGATCAGGGCCTAATGCCAGAATAAACCACAACTTTTGCAACTGTGTGAAGCAGAATGGTTAAAGATGAAGTGAGGATAGCGCTTATAACTTGGGTTATAGAACATAGTACAGAAAACTGGGAAAGGCTCTGTGTGATTATTGAGGTCCAGACTTTGACTGGCTTACTTGTGGTGAAAGCAGGGAGTTTGCAGAAATGCCAAAGCTAAAAATTGAGAAAGTATTTGGAATAAGCAATGTGGAAATACTTTTGGGATTGTAGAGAGTTGTATGTTCCCTGCCCACATCAATTGTGGGTAGATTTCTTTACATGGATCAATTGGAGCATTTCCACTCTCATGAAAGCCCTTTCAAAAAAAAATATTCTTGTGTGTGACACTGGCAAGGCCCCATACATTACCCATACTAGTTGCCTCCTTGAACCTCGTCGTGATTGTTATACAAGTGAGTGGCTTGATGAGCCACTTAAGAGGGCGGTAAGAGTCAACTGCATGTTGTGAGACTGGAGTTATGTGATCCACTTAAAGATCTGCATCCCAGTTCAGTCATTGCAATAATATTATCTCCTGGCAAAATGTGGTGTCTGGATGAGAACACTGCTGTGGGAAATTAATAAAGTGAAAAATAAAAATAATAAAGATATTTACTACTTTCAAAATAGTGGCAACATTAGTGTTCTTCCACAGGATGTCACTGTTTAGTACCTTAAGAAAATTGCTATTATATCAGTGTTGACAAATTCTTTAGAGCAAATGCATGCAAATTTGGAAAATTAAACTGCAAAAAATTTCACAATTTGCGCAGGATTTTTCTTTTGTTGTGGTGGTTCTATTGGTGAGGTAGGCTGTGTTTTTAAATCAGCAATATGTAGGTAATCTGATTTTGTGGAGAATTGGATATATTTGCATAATATTAAGAGTGCCCATTTTAAGGGTATGCCAATAACAATACTACTTTTGACCCGAAAATGTGGAGGAAATGCCAGACTCCTGTCACCAAGGTTTCTTGTGAGTAAGGAATAAATTAAGAGATAAGAACTCATTAAGACAGGATGCATAAACAATAAATTAAGTTGAAGTATACATTTGAAAGAGAAAATAGTTATATATTTTGGTGAGTTTGTATATGTGAAAATACTCTTGAACAAAAAAATAGTTACTTGGCTGTTTTGGGATTTTAAGCCACACTATTCCACACTTGATAATCCAAGAAAAGCGAGCTCAAGATATTTAAAGGCAAATAAACCCAAACCTTCCTGATGACCTGTTTTGAGACAGCATCCCACCAATATTTGAGTTGCACTGGTTCATTATGAGATTTTGAATTCTTGTCTTGCTATCTCATGGAGCAAAGGGCATTGAAGGTTTTCCATTATTTTAAAAGTTTTCATTTTATAAACTGAGCCTGCAAAACAAGTTACCTTTGTAAATAAGCTATGTAATGGGTTTGCCATTTCATACATGAAATTGAATTTAGTGGGAAAAGGTCTTCGCTCTGATGTTAGCCCAGTATAGTTTGGATATTTTGAGAACAGGAACATCTGCTGGAAGCATGCTTTCTTTGTGTTCATTTTTTAAAAAACAAACTAATTGAGAAACAGCTGGTGGCGACTATAATATCTATGTATATTCTCTCACTGGCTGCTCTCATTTGAACACTAAAACGTAGAGAAGACCAGCACAATGTTCTCACTTCACTGAACTGTTAAACCCTGAGACCATTCTTTCTTTTGTATGAGGATTACAGTACTTTCTGTCTGCCAAATGGTTTAAAGCTGGACTGAATTCAACATTTGCTACTGCTAGGCTGAATTCTATTTGACTTTAGTTTCCCTACATTCTGCTGAAGTTTTGCAAGTGTAAAGCTTGATCACTGAGTACCTTTATCGTTACAACATGCAGGATACTGCATACTACTTTAATTGATTGGCCAATATTGTGTGCCCTGCTTTCAGCGTACCTTCAGATTATGTATCTGGTTGCATCATTTTAAGAATTAAATTTTTACCAATTGAAGAACATGCAACTTGGTTGTGTATATTTTTGTCTTAATATAGTGGACTTTCCATGTTGTTGCTAATGAGAGTTTGAACCATGTGCCCCGTGTCTTATAAGCATCAGTGCTAGCACTCCCAACTTTTGAGCCAGGTTGTAGTTCAAACTCCACAGCAGATGCTTGAGCATATCATCAGACTGAAGGTTCAATGAAGTAATAATGGAATACTACATTACAGAGAATATATGGCACACGAGCAGGCCATTCAACCTAACCAGTGCATGCAGGCATTTATGCTCCACTTGACCCTCCTCCCATTCTCCTTCTTCTAATTCTATCAGCATAATCTTCTATCCCCTTGTTCCTCATAAGCTTGTCTAGCCTCCCCTTAAATGCATCTGTACTGTTCACTTGAACTACTCCCTGTGCTAGTGAGTCCTATATTTTTTATTGCTCTGGGTAGAGATGTTTCTTTGGAATTCCCAATTTTATTTCTTTTTTATTTATTTTTTCACAGGATGTGGGCATTGCAGGCAAGGCCAGCATTTGTTGCCCATCCCTAATTTCCCTTGAGAAGATGGTGGTGAGCTGCCTTCTCGAACCACTGCAATCCATGTGGTGCATTATTGTGACTGTCTTATATTGATGGCCTCCAGCTTCACTCTTCCCCAAAAGCAGAGAGCCACTCTCTTTGTATCCACTCTATTAAAACCCTTTCATCACTTTAAGAACCTCTATTAGGTCATCCCTCAGTCTTCTCTCCACAAGAGAAAAGGAATTCACGCTTTTCTGTTATTATTCTTGTAAGTCTTTATTGCACCTTCTCCAATTCTCCAATGTGCTCCCTCATGCCTCCACCTTGCCTGATGTTTCTTTTTCTCCTATATGCTCGCTCACATCTTCTTCCATCCCTCATTACTGCTCACCCTTTCCTTTCTGAAGTCACTCTCTGGTTGTCTTCTCACTCTTAACACCTCAATCCCTTGTTTTCCCCCTTTTGCCACCTTCTCCTTCACATGCACCATATCCTGATGAACCTGCTCTATTTCGCTCCAGCACATTTGCCCCATGTATTTTTAGACATACCTGCCCCCCACAATTCCCTGCTCCCAGCCTGCGTTAGAAGCTTTGTTGGTTTCCCAGCACCAATAAACCAGTGATGATCATAAAACAAACTTGGCAAAGCCTTCCAGCCTTTTCTAAGCAACTAATTGTTGGACTTGTCAACTATTGTTATCCCACCAAAGCAGAAAGCACAAATATTCAAAGTGCATTCCTACATTTTCCTGCAGGCAATTATGTGTTTGGATAAAATACAGCATCACAATTTGACAGATAGTGGGGAAAATCCATTTTCCACTTCTGGGCTTAATACAATCCAAAATTTGGAATAATCTTCCTTTTCCAACACCAACATCAAAGAGGTTTAGCAAGGGTATCAGTCCTCCACAAGGTGATAATGGAGTAGCACCACATAGTTGCCTGTGCTTAACTTATACTTTCATGTATTTTATGCAAACATTTTGAATTGATACAACACCTTGGATGCTGGTAGTGAAATACTTCTCCTAAATTTGTCCCTCAGTTAATCCCAAAAACAGATTAATGGTCATTTATCTCATCTGCTCTTTAAGGGACTTTGCTCTGCACTCATTGGGTACTATACTTGGCAAAAAACTAAATAGCTACACTTAAGTAGTAAATAATTCCTCTGAAGTACTTGGAATGCCATAAAGACTTGAAATACTTTATTCTCGTCTGTCTGCCTTTCTTTCTGTACCAGACAGTATCACTGCGTGGAACATTGGTCCTGTAGGCACAAGTTCAGGTACAGAGTTAACCAGTGCTTGCTGAACCAGGGCTGCTGGCACATGCATTAAACATTGAGAAATCCTAGAGTTCATGTGAGGTAGCTGACCTTGTTACAGATGACTCTGAATGCTGCAGTTCTGGCACCTAATTTACAAGGATAATGTTTGTGTTCCAGATATCATCTTGTTTGTAAAGCTGTTTTGGTTCAATAATGCTGACTGAGGAAATTCACAGTGGCTTGAATATTGCAACTGAATATACTAAGTTATTGATGACAATTCAAAGTTTGTAGTTTACAAAGAAATACTCTTGCTATTAAATGATATCATGTGGAGTTTCAATAAATAAACAGCTGAAACGATTATGCAGCTGTTATAACGTCACAAGAATGGTATGCATTGAGCTGACCAAGGCCTGGAGGTCTTGGGGATCAAGAGCAGATGAACTGGGAGACTGCATAGTAGAGTTGAAAAATAATGAGGATGAAGTGATGGAACAGAAGTGAACAAGTTCACTGATGTGTCCAATGCAAAGGTGTTTTCCTCATTTGGAAACAGTGGAAGTGAGTAGGATCCTTATGTGGATCATATTTTAAAGCATGGAAATGGCAAATGCTCTCCTATTTCTGTGCTCTCTGACTAGTCTGTCAGTCATAGCATACTTTAAAGCAATGTGGAGACTCCTAATAGATTTCTTTTGACCTTTTGCTGTTGGGACTATATTTCAGTACGTGAAAGAGATGATACCGAGGCCTCAAATGAGCCACCATTTTGGTCACAATGCACACCCAGGTTGGCTTGAGGTACAGTCTACAAATTCTCATGTAGCCGTCTATGGTTTTAAGTAAGTTACAAGACATCATAGGTTAGCAGCAATAAATAGATTTATTTTTGCAGTATAGTTTGAAAATACAACCTTTTGGAGACAAATACCATCCGATAATGCTCTTGATTTTAGCTGGGTACTTAGATGGGTACTTAGAAATTCTCAGAAGTGGCATAAGGGTTTCGCCCTCAAC
Source organism: Carcharodon carcharias (assembly GCF_017639515.1). Taxonomy (NCBI): domain Eukaryota; kingdom Metazoa; phylum Chordata; class Chondrichthyes; order Lamniformes; family Lamnidae; genus Carcharodon; species Carcharodon carcharias. The sequence continues at coordinate 128,080,321 of NC_054481.1, forward strand.
CCAATCCACATAAAAGTTTTTTTTTTAAAAAGTTTTTTCTTTTCGTGTGTTGTTTTAAGAGAACCAATACATTAGTTGGGCATTGTAGCTTTAAGTACATCCTGATTTTAAATCATTTCACGAAGTTATTGCTGCCTCGACTCTCTAGAGTCAATATAGCAATAATCTGTGGCCACGAGTGCCCACAAATGGAATTTTGCATGAGCTGCATTTCCTTTTGGAATGAACAGTGGTGATTTATTTTTTAAGTGTATTATGCCAGTGTTGTACTTCCAGTACAGAGTGAATTGAATCTTGACTGTTAACAGTGTTTTGAAAAGGGTTCATGAACATGTTAATTAAACATACAGTATTCTTTTTGCAAACCTTTCTAGGGTGTATTTAAGAATCTGTGTTTCCAATTATTTCACAATGAAATATTCTTTCAATATTTGTAGTATTGCACATTGAAACCTTATGAGTATTTAAAAGAGTAGATACAGACTTCATTAAAAGTCAGCATTTCCATTGAAAATTAAAAGTTGCTTCTGTATATTTAAATGTCTTTTTTGACCCAGTTATTTTTAATTTTGCTGTGAATGAAAACCAGACTTGTGCCAAGATTTGTTATGGCGCTTTGTACTTTATTCTAATTGTATTAATTTAAAAAGCATCATATTTTAACCAAGCTTTGCCTGTTTTCCTTATTCATTTCTTTCTGACATTGAACATACTCAGAACAACTTAGAAATCTATTCAATGTGCTAAATATCGACTGTTGAAATTTCTGTGATCCCATCAATCTTGACTGCTTTTGAACTTCTCAATCTTTTCTAACATTTTTCACATGAAGTTATTTATGTTTCCCTGCTTGGATTTCCCCTACGCCTTATGTTTAGGTACATGCCTAATGTTAAACTAATACTTATGAAACCACCATACTTCCATTGCTGCATTAATAGTCTACCTCATTATTTAACTAGAATGCATGCTCTACCATCGTCAGAATATACAGTGTATCTTGTTTTGAAAGTCCTGAGACTTTGAATTAGAATACTATCTATTGCTGAAACAAAAATCTGTGTAAATTGAAAATACATGGGAGTATTTCAGATAGGTTGTGCTTATTTACTTAATGGTTTTATAAAATTTATGAAAGCAATCAAAACTTTATCTTCAATTTCTTAGCCGAAATTGTGCTGAATGTCCAAGTTAATTTGTCTATAAAATTCCTTGTGTAGCACCTTTGGAGTGCAAATCCCCTGGGGAAACCCCTGTATACATTTTCTGAAACCCTGTGTCTTGTTTTAAATTTAGTTTCGGAACAATTACTGCATTTGTTCTGAAGGGGGATTTTTTCCACTTGTTACAAAAAATTTGAACTAAATATATTTCCCATGTAGTTCTGCTGCCTCTGTAATTTAACAATTATTTGCTGTCGCTTGTGAATTTCAGCCTACCTGATATTGCTAGCAACACTGTTGACATTTTGTTTTGCAATTATAAGACAGCTTTTGAGTAAAAACCTGTTTTATGAGGGCACGTGGAATATCAGCGATAGAAAGTAATTGTAACCAATGATATCTGGATATTTTAAAATTGATGTGAAAAAGCAGGCTAGCCAAATTCAGCTGCCTCTGAATAATAATGGACCTGTCTCATAGTGCACTTTGTGTTTTCTGCTTTTTGATAGCAACAGAAGGATGTGCAGCACAGCAGTTTGGTGCACCAGTATACTATGACAAGGAGCGCCAGGATATGCTTAACCACACAGTTTACTCGCAAGACTGGGAATGTAGGTCTAGCATTCGTCTCCCAGAGTCATTTATATAGGCCTGACCTCCCTATGTCTGGAAGAATTGTGTGCATGGAAGGGGTGGAGGGAGGGTGCGCTGCAGAGAACTCAAAATAGGGAGGAAATAATCTCTTTTAAAAAATTAGAACTTTTATTCATCATTAATATAATTTATTTATTATTGCAATGTTTTCTTTTATCTGTTGCTGTTTTGTGACCGTATTTGTAACAATTCTGTGCAGGCGAGGGGGAAAAGTATAAGATTTTAAGCCATGTTGTTTTTACAAGTAATGACTACAAAATGCTCCCAATGCAAATAGGGGAATATTACTGTTTTACTCATGATAATCTTAGATTATTAGTTTCCGTTCTTCTGTAATTTCAATCTGCTCATAAAGTTTGTAATAATATTTGAACTGCAGTGCTCTCCAGTGTAAAAACATGTTCTACTCACACTGCTCTTGAGTTGCTTCATGATGTCAGTTCTACTGAAATGTTAACCTGTCCTTGCCTGAAGCTGGCTGACTGTCCCACTGTATATTTCCAGCACTTTCCATTTTGTTTCTGTATCAGAGTCTGAGAGAGCCTGTAGGAATATTGGGGTGGATCTAATGGGCCATAATCTGCTGTGGCAGTGTGTCTAATGATCTAATGTTGCTAGACACGCCTTTGAAAGTTTAGGTTTTTTAATTTTTTGCATGGTAAGTTGCTGAAAGTAGGAGCTAATAATGTTGCAATGAGGAAAACGGGAAGCCTGGCACCAGGGAACAAAGGATTGGATTGAGAGAGAAAAAAGAAGCAAAGGAAAAGTAAAAACAAATCGTGCTTAAACTTTTCAAAATATCCATTAATCATTAAAAGCTGAATAAAGTGAGCCTCTATATTTGTAATAGTTAATTTTCAATGTCAGAGAGGCAGTAATGACACTGAGCGCACAAATAGAGGAAGCTAACGGCTAATCCAACTGAACAAGATAATAACCAAATCTGTGCAGAGCGTAAATGGCTCCAATTCAGCTTCTTGTGTCATTTCAGACTAACTCTAACTCTGTGGTGAGTTTAGTTTGTACCAACTGCACAAGTACAGCAACGTCATGCTGTTCAATCCATACGAACTGGAAGCCAGACAACAAGATGGAATGTTCGCAAAGCTAACAGCAGAACAATGCATCTTGGACAGCAACTTTAGATTTCCATGTGTGACTACGCACCTGCACTCACCTGAGGTTGCTGGAGTATGTGCACATATCTGTCGAGAATTCGTAACTTTGCCATTAGTTTGACAGTATTATGGGCCCTAGGGAAAGAATTTCATTATATGCTAGGCAAACAGCTAAGTAGTTAGAAAAATTAGGTGGCAGTTTAACTTTTTAGACTGCCAAGAACTTCAGGCAAACAATAATCTCTCTAGGCTGACATGTTTTCGACTTGTGCACACTGCTGCTAAGAAAACAACAATGCAGTAATTAAACTGCCCAAATATGAGTAATAACTTTACTGCTGCAGGATTAACCCTAAACACATATGAACGCAATTTCAAATAAAATTAAAACTATCTTCATTCTTTCTGGCCCTTTTTCCAATCTATCCTCTATACTATTTAAAAGAAAATGTTTATAAGCTCTTCAAATGGATGACATCGGTTAGAGAAATTGGTCAGGATTTGCATTTCTGATCACTATGCAGCTACCTCTGCTGGAATAGCAATGGGTAGGCATCTGTTGAAAGCAGGATCAGGCTCAAAGGTGATGCTCCCCCCACCCACCCACCACTCCACCCCATATAGTTGGAAAGCTTGCTAACACTCATACACAAACAAAGGAAAAAATTAGACTTGCATTCACATCACCTCAGGACTTCGTGAAGTGTTTTACACCCAATGAAGCATTTTTGAAGTGTTGTCACTGTTATGTAGGAAACACCTGTTCAGTAATATATCAGGTGTCTGCTGAGGAGACTATAAATATATCCTGGAAACATCTTCCGGGGAGAAGTGGTTCCAATCAATAGGTGCTCTAATCTATTTTCAAAATCCACTTCCCATTTTTATGAAAACATTAATTTACCTCTCTTTACTTCTGCTTTCCTCCTCTCACCATAAATATGTCCACTTGATTGTCACAAAACTGGCTCTGGAGTCCAGCTTTTAGTCCAGTTTAATGGCACAGAATGAAGATTAATCTGGAAGTAGCTGAAGATAGGAGTAAGCTCATGGGAGATCCAAGTAAAGGCATGTAAACTTGCCTGCCTTACAGTAAGTGTTAACACTTTGAAATGTTGTAGCTTATGTTTTTTTTTAACCTATTGTAGCATGGATCTCCTGTAACTTGTGCATAGTGTTTGTTGTGACTAGCATCAGTGACTTGGCTACTGCTGCCAGAGTTGACTTATTAAACATCTGGTTTTGATTATAGTGCTTCAAAGACATTTGGCAGCGTGTTTGAGATCTCTGCAAATTTAAATGTGCAGAAAGACTGTCAACTGTTTATTGTAATACGGATGTGTGAGGCTTTGGTGTAAGTTATTCAGGATTAAAAGGCCCTGGCACCTGCGGCTACAAGCAATGCAACAAAGTGGGAGTGGGAATACCATTTCTCCAGTATCACTGAATTAATATGGAATGCCCGATTTGTACAATATATTATTTTTCTGTTCAATTTTCAGTGGTTTGACTACTTTTACCTCATGCATTTTCTAAAATTCTGATAGTTCATTAGCTTATCAGTCATTTAGAGAAAAAGATGCTTGGAACACTATAGTACAGATGTTAGACTGCTGGTCATTATGCATATTAAAATGGTTAAAGTTCATTGTTAACTAGCTTGGTTTATGAAAAATGTTTTATTTAGCAAAAAGGGATAGTAACAGCAAGGAACTGCTGTATTGTCCTATAGATCTTATGTATCCTGATTTTATACAACGTGGAAGTAATGATGACACTGATGTTGAAGGATAAGAGTAGAGCTGACCCAATTCTTCCATGAAATAGCTTAACCTTATGAGCAATATGCAGAAGCTGCTTGCCCTTTGATGAATGCTTTAGACCCTTTAGTTGTTAAGAGAACTTTAAATAAGACACTCTAATTGAGGTATTTGAAATGATAGTTTTTCTGAATCCACCCTGGATTTGATTTTTTTCTCCGAATCTACGCTATTTCCTTTAATAAAGGAATGTGATTTAGGGGGAACAATCTTAAAATCAGTGAAATTAGGAAGCGCGTTTTCCTTACGGAAGGCAGTGAAATCTTGACTTTGGATCGTGCAAATTTTCAATACTGAAACCAGTGGATTTTCATTAAATAAGGGTACTGAGGGATATAGATCAAGGGTGGGTAAATGGAGTTAATGGGATACTAATTTCCTATAGTGATTTTGTTTTTATTACAGCTGAGGACACCAAGCGGGTTTGTGAATAGGATTTCACTAATGGTGTGCATGTCAAATTTTTATTATATATTATTCACATGAAGCATGAAGAATGCTCCATCACTCTCTCTTCTGTCTCTGTCTCTCTCTCTCTCCCTGCCTCTCTTTCTTGCTCCCTTCCTGTCTCTCCCTCCCCCTCTGGCTCAGTCTATCCTTGTTCCTCAATATTTTTTCTCCCCCTCCTTGTTCAAGAGGGTAAGGATATTTTTATGGTAGCATTTAAGGTTAATGCAAGGTTAAGCATCTTGGGTCCTTATTGTGGAATATTTTTCTTAAGATCTTACCTATTTCCCCTCCAATTCTAAACATTAAGCTAATGTAGGCTTCATGTGGTTGCCCCTTGTTTGAAAAGAGTGGACTTGATGGACAAATTCTTTCCTAACCTTTCTATAAATTTGTAATTTATTAAAAAGTCTATTTATGGTAGAGAATAAATACATAAGGTTAAAAATAAATGTCCATGAATTGTATGAAAACAGATTGAGATGTTCATATTGTAGTTTTACTGGTAGTATACCTGATTTCAAGTTATGGCATTGTATGTATTTGGATCAGTGTCAATTCTGTAAGTTGAGCTCACGCAGTCAAAATCTTGGCCGTGTATACTTTTGCTCCAGCTCTTCTCGGTGTCTACACACAGACATGGGCATGAGGAATTGTATGATGCTTTGCAAACCAGTGAATGGAGAAACCCTGAATAAACATTGGAAAACACCTATTTCACTATATAAGGACAGAAGAATTAACATTTTGTGAAAAGTTTATTTTTAGGAGGAGAATGATATTGTAATTGGTACTCTGGGATATGCTTGCATGCAAATATGCAGTAAAACCAGAATTGAGCTTTAGTGCAAAATTTAGCACATGACCAGAACAACCTTCCCTCCCTATGCGTGTGTGTGTGTGTGTGTATATATATATATATATATATATATATATATATATATATTCATTATTTTTATGATGGTTGCGCCCATTTCAAACATTTAAATCATGGGTTTTCTGCTTTAAAAGTATTTTTATGGGTGTTAAGGAATATTGTGAACAAAGAAAATAATTTTCTCCAACTGTAGTTCCAATTCTCAAGAAATTCCTCGGGGAAGGAGGGAGGGAAGAAGTGGGGGTTAAGAGGGTTTTTAAAGCTGCTTTGATTAAAAATGTTGCTGGATTGCAACTGGTAGAATGTTTCTACGAGCACCCAGTTTATTATTGGATGGTTCAAGTCCAATGTTAGTAGCCTTCTAGTAAATTACCTGCCAACTTTGCTGAAGGCTATGACTGCTTACTGGAATATAGTTCTGTGAGCATTGGGTAACCTCAGATGCATCTTGCAATTCGCCACTGTTCATGTATGAGCCTAGACATACTAAAAAAAAAATGGCGAAAAAAAATGGACATTTAAATATTGTCTTTCACATCCTCAAATGTCCCAAGGGCTGTGGGAATATTGGTGAGAATTACTAGTGGCGGTGGTCAAAGCAGTTTGTGCTTTTAATAAACGGGAGAAATGTCAAACTATCCCTCCAAACAAGGATTAGCTTGCGCATTAGTTGTGCATTATCTACCCTACTATACAGGATATGGAGGAAGAAAAAAATAGGGCTTGTGAGAGAGGGGAGCTTGCAATAGGGGGATGGTGGCATAGTGGTAATATCACTGGGCTGGTAATCCAGAGGCCCAGGCTAATGCCCTGGGGGCATGTGTTCAAATCCTGGTGGAATTTAAATTCAATTAATAAAATTCTGGAATAAAAAAGCTAGTCTCAATAATGGTAACCATGAAACCATTATCGATCACCATGAAAACCTGGTCGTAAAAATCTGGTTCTTCAATACCCTTTAGGGAAGGAAATGTGCCATCCTTGCCTGGTCTGGCCTCCATGTGACTCCAGATCCACAGCAATGTGGTTGACTCATAACTGCCCTCTGAAATGGCCTACTAAAGCCCACTCAGTTCATGGGCAGTTAGGAATGGGCAACAAATGCTGACCTTGTCAGCGACACCCACATACCATGAAAGAATTTTAAAAAGTGATTTTAATCTACTTATAGACAGACGAATCATTGGCAAAGGTAGCTCGGAAGATTAGTTCATAAAGTGTTTTCGGGATAGTTTCTTAGAGCAGCATGTTCTAGAGCCAATCAGAGAGCAGGCTATACTAGACCTGATACTGTGTAATGAGACAGGATTAATTAATGATCTCATAGTAAAGGAGCCTCTAGGTAGCAGTGATAATAACACAGTTGAAATTTGCCTTCAGTTTGAAGGAGAGAAGAGTGGGTCTAAGACTAGTGTTTTAAATTTAATAAAAACAATTACAAAGGTATGAAAATGGAGCTGGCTCAAGTGAATTGGGAAATTGGATTAAGGAGTAGGTCAGTAGAGATGCAGTGGCAGACATTTAAGTTAAAGTTCATAACACTCAGCAAAGATACATTCCAGTGAGAGAGAAAGACTGTAGGAGAAGGATGCATAACTAAAGAAGGTAGTATCAAGTTGAAAGAAAAAGCATAAGATTCTGTGAAGATGAGTGACGGGTCAGAAGATTGGACAGAATATAAAACCAGCAAAGAATGATTTAAAAAAATGAGGGAGAAATTAAAGTATGATAGAAAGCTAGCAAGAAATACAGAAACAGATAGAGTTTCGACTGGTTTTTAAAAGGCAAAAGAGTAACTAAAGTAAGTGCTAAGAGAGAATCTGGGAAATTAATAATGGGAAATAAGGAAATGGCTGATGCATTGAACAGATATTTTGCCTGTCTTCGCTGTAGAAGGCACAAATTACATCCCAGAAATACTTGTAAATCAAGAGGTGAAAGGGAGGAAAGAACTTAAACCAATTACAATCATCAGGAGAAAGGTACTGAGGAAATTATTAGAACTGAAGGCTGACAAGTCCCCAGGACCTGATGGACTTCATCGTAGGGTTTTAAAAGCAGTCACTACTGAATAGTAAAGGTTTCAATTTTTCAAAATTCCCTAGATTCTGGAGAGGCCCTGCCAGATTGGAAAATAATGAATATAACTCCTCTAATCAATAAAGGATGGAGTCAGAAAGCATGAAATTACAGGCCAATTAGCTTAATATCTGTCATAGAGAAAATGCTAGAACCTATTATTAAGGAGGTTAAAGCAGGGCACTTAGAAAATCTTGGTTGAATCAGGCAGAGCCAACATGTTTTTGAGAGAGGAAAATCATATTTAGTTAATGTATTAGAGTTCTTTGAGGAAATAACAAACAGCATGGATAAAGGGAACCTGTAGATGTGGTGGACTTGAATTTCCAAAAGTTAGCATGTAGGTACAACAAGTGATTAGGAAGGCAAATAGAACCATTCATTGCAAGGGGAATGGAATATAAAAGTAGGGAAGTTTTGCTACAGTTCTCCAAGGCTGTTGGGTGAGACTATACCTGGTGTACTGTGTACAGTTTTGGCCTCCTTACTTAAAGGATATAATTTAGTTAGAAGCAGTACAAAGAAGATTCACTCGACTGATTCCTGGGATGAAGGGATTGTCTTATGAGGAAAGATTGGACAAGTTGGGCCGTTATCCATTGAAATTTAAGGATATAACATAACATAAGAAATAGGAGCAGAAGTAGGCCTTTTGCCCCCTCAAGCCTGCCCTGCCATTCATTAAGATCATGGCTGATCTGCCCCAGGCCTCAACCCCTCTTTCGTGCCAGCTCCTCGTAGCCCTCAACTCCCTGATATTTCAAAAATCTATCTACCTTCTCTTTAAATACTTCCAACGAGCTAGCCTCCACAACTCTTTGAGGTAGAGAATTCCAGACATTCACTACCCTCTGAGAGAAGAAATTCCTTTGCATCTCAGTTTTAAATGAGTGTCCCCTTATTCTGTAACTATGTCCCCTAGCTGGAGTTTCCCTACTAGTGGAAACATCTTCTCAACATCTACTCTATCAAGCCCCCTCAGAACCTTGTACGTTTCAATAAGATCACCCCTCATTTTTCTAAACTCTAATGAATAAAGGCCTAACCTGTTTAGCTGTTCTTGATAAATCAACCTCTTCATCCCAGGAATCAGCCTAGTGAATCTCTTTAGAACTGCTGCCAATGCCAATATATCCTTTCTTAAATATGGGGACCAAAACTGTGCACAGTACTCCAGGTGCGGCCTCACCAACATCCTGTACAGTTGTAACAACACTTTCCTATTTTTAAATTCCAGCCCTCTAGCAATACAGGCCAAAATTCTATTTGCCTTTTTAATTACTTACCGCACTTGTATGCTAACATTTTGTGTTTCATGCACAAGAACACCCAGATCCCTCTGTGCTGCACTTTTTGGAGTCTCTCTCCATTTAAATAATAGCCTGCCTTTTGATTCTTCCTATCAAAGTGCATGACCTCACACTTTCCTACATTAAACTCCATCTGCTACGTTTTTGTCCACTCAGTCAACCTACCTATATCCCCTTGCAGATTCCTTATGTCCTCATCACAACATGTCCTCCCACCTATTTTTGTATCATCAGCAAATTTGGATACATTACACTCTGTCCCCTCCTCCAAGTCATTAATATAGATAGTAAATAATTGAGACCCTAGGACTGATCCTTTTGGCACTACACTAGTTACATCTTTCCAACCTGAAAAAGACCCATTAATCCCGACTGTCTATAAGAATAAGAGGCAATCTTATTGAAACATAACATCCTGAAGGGACTTGACAGGATAGATGCTGGAAGGTTGTTTCTCCTTATGCGAGAGACTAGAACTAGGGGACACAGTTTAAAAATAAGCGGTCTCCCATTTAAGATGGAGATGAGACATTTTCCTCTGTGGGTCGTTAGTCTGTGGAATTTTCTTCCCCAAATAGCAGTGGAGGCTAGATCATTGAATATTTTTAAGGCTGAGTTAGATTGACTCCTTTGTCAGCCAAGAATCTAAAGGTATAGGAGGTAGATGGGAAAATAGAGGCCACATTCAGATCAGCCATGATTTTATCAAATGTCAGAGCAGGCTTGAGGGGCCGAATGGCCTACTCTTGCTTCTAACTTGTATGTTCGTATCTATGTTCTTATGGACTAGGAACTGTTTATTTATGTACAAATTGTAATTTTAGTTTTGATTTCTTTTATGTTGTTTGTATGCGCTCCTTCAAAGGGTGCTTCTGAGGTCCCTGTCCACTCCTCTCACTTGGAGCTCCTAAGCAATCAGTTATTGAAGAAAACTTCCACCTTTGAACTGTTATTCTCGCTGTAAAAACTCTCGAAAAAGTCACACCTTGGAGTGAAATGGAGTGCAACTGGATTTTTAACGGTGTGCTAGCTTCATAGTTATCGCTGAACACCCCAACTGGCCCTGAAAAGCTAATTTTGTATTTGTGAAATGTTAGACTTCTCCATTGTGATGGAAATTATGCATGTTTAAAGAATTTCTTTTTTAAGTTTGTTTATCTTTCCTTTAGCTTCTGCCTCAATCCAATCATCATCATTTATTTTGCTATCTGAAAATTTAAATTATCGGTTAACGATATTAAATGCTTTTAACTTCCTGGATTGCTGTCTGTGAGAATACTCCAGTGTGATTGCCAGCTTATTGGCTTGCTGATGTCACTGCCGCTGGACACCTGGAGATCCCCTTGACTTGGCACTAGATTTGAACTGCTGTCAGGAAAGGAGAAGCCCATAGCACAGAGATCGCTAGATCTTTGTGGGCAGCTTTTGTCGAGGTTGGTGGTGAAATCTAGCCTGATATGAGAATGTATGTCAAGGTGACAAATTGTTGCATCTCCTGGATTATACTTTAATGTGCAATGAGAGTCAGCTCTGGTTTAGGAACTGCCTAGAGGGGCAACTGATGTCACTAAACCCAGGAAAGTATCTGCTGCAGAACTAAACCTGTAACAAAATTTTCATTTGGAATCTAATATAAGGCGCACAAACTTGCTTAAGTGAGAAGTAGCACCTGACTTTGGATAAAGACAAAGCCTGTAATATGACCCCGAAATATCAGCTCAGTTTCCCTCTCCACGGATTGTTCCTGATCTGCAGGGTGGTTCCAGCGTTTTGTTTTATTTTCCCAACATCTGCAGTATATTGCTTTTATTGTTGTGGTGCAGTTTAGTTACTGTATTAACTAGTGGTGTCTCAGAAGAGGTATTAAGAGGATAGCCACAAGGCTTCATGGTCTTGGAGATTTTGCCTTGGAGCTACATCTGTGGTAAATTGAGAAGCTTTCATTTTGAGATGGGCTTACAGGTGCCAAGTATAAACACATCGATGTTTTTGAAAGCCAATTAGCAAAATATCCTGTTCAACCAAGTTCCCTGTCATTGCTTGTTTGGAGCTAGGTGCAAATGTGTACCTTTTTACTGCAGGGGTGTCTTATGAACCAAACTAGTGGTTTTTTAGTGGATTTCTGCAGAACCTGAATGAAACAAAGCTTCTGTAAATAAATAGAGAAAAATAAATTATCTGATATTGTACTACTGTCTCACAGGCAGAAGCAGATTTGCAGTAGCAGTTCCCTCCATGTGGAAAGTTTCTGATCTTGGCCAACTGGCGGCAAACAAAGCACTTTCTTTCCCACAGGGTGGTAGGAGTGATGGAGCAAGGCTTTATTTACTTGCACACTTTCTAATTGTTGGCTACAGACTGCCATTAGCAAAGACTTGGATTGACTGCCTGTACTTTCAGCCAGGGACTGGTGTGTGGTGCAATAGCCTTGGAGGGAGAGTAAAATAAACTCCTACAATTGAGGCTCTAAAAGCTATTTCACAGCAGACAGCCCTTGCTCTTTTTCTCTTCTCTCCTCCAGGTATATTTATGTAATAGTTCTAGCTGCCTTGTACATTGCCATGGACTGAGCAGGAGATTTTGTACAAATCTTCGGGATTAAAGAATTAATGGTGGCAGCACCTCCACACTGAGTAACTGGATGACTCAAAGATCCAGTGATAGATGAGAGTGGTGACACTGTCAACTTGCATTATCTTCCATTGTGATGTGATATGGCACAAGTTATCCTTACATTGCTGAAAATTAACTCGTTACCACCACCTCACATTGCAGTAATCTATTTTTTTTCAATGGGAACCTTTAGGGGTCTTGCCCTTTCGATAGCTAAGTTCTGTTTAGCTTGACAGTCTGATTAGGAAGAAGAGGACAATCACCTAATAGAACCTTTTCCTGATTTTTAATTTTGCACATGTATATGATATACTGTAATTTAGTAAACCTGGTCCTTGGGAAGCTGTTTAATAATACAGTAAAGGAAATACCTTTTTTCCCCTCTTTTTGGATTGTATGCTTGACCTTTACCCTGTAGTATCTGAAGGGGACCCTTACAGTGGAACTTTGACTACATGCTGTTAAGGAATCTGCACCCTCTCTTCCCTGTGAATCATGGAATTTGATGGAAGACTGACAGCCCCCAACTTTCACTGTTGTTTGTTACCCTGACGTTTAAATGCCTCTCCTCAATACAGATGCATTTGAAACAAGGAGGAAAAGAAAAGAGAATTTTTTCCATTTTAAATCACACTTGAACAAAGTTGTAACAAATAATATCTTAATGGAATCTCAATTATCTGCACGTCATCATCCACATACTTATACCATAGATAATGCTTGACCAGCAGAAGACCAACAAGGATTTGGGCTACCTGCTTTGTTGAATATGACAGGGTTTAGTTACTGAACTGGCTAGTGTTTCAATTAATTAGAAGCAGAAAGGATGTTTCCTCTCATGGGGAAACCTAGAACAAGGGAGCATAGTTTCAGAATTGGTGTTGCCCATTCAAGATGGAGATGAGGAGGAATTTCTTCCCTCGGAGGGTTGTGAATCTTTGGAAAGCTGAACCGCGTGGTGCAGTGGAGGCTGAGTCTCTGAATATATTCAAGGCTGAGATAGGCAAATTTTTATACAATTAGTAGCAGGGGGGAGGGGGGCAAGAGTGTTACAACTGTGGTTTATAAGATTATGTTTTGGAACTGTATCTTTAAATTTAGGGTGGAATGAAGGAGGTCGTGTGATCTATTCTGAAGTCTGCCCAACAGTAAGCCCCTATGGTTTGACTGAAATCAGAGGAAGGCTTAGATTGTTTTATTAGGAAGATGGTGCAAGGTATTTACACTTGAAGACAATAACAGCAGCCTGTCTATTAACAGTGGAGTCTCTGATTCTCTCAAAGTCCTAGAAAGGTATTGAAAGTATTGTTTTGTAAACATTTGTGTTGTAAACTGTCCGTTTACTTCTAAGATGAAAGAGAGTTGTGGTCAAGAACAGCAAACCAGCATTTCTACGTGGATGCAAGGCTAATGTGTTTCACATTGTCATGGGAAGAGTGCAGAGGAAGCTATATTTTGACATCAGGTTACGGGCTCCCTTACAAATCAATGAATATCTCAGACAGCAGATTTTGTGTAGTCAGCAGAGAAAAGAGGCTACTTAGCTTTGTGAACTACCACAGCCAGATGCAAGAAGACAGTCTCTAGTTGAAGAGATGCATCCTGCAGCCATCTAAGGATTCCGGGAGATTTGTCCTGGTATGGCCAGAGGGCAAAAAGCATCGGGACAGGCTTTCTGCTGGTAGTGGATTGAGAAATTGCTCCAAAACTAAGGGAAACGCATGGAGGTGGTTACTCGATGTTACTACTTGGCAAAATGGACAAATGTGAACTCACGGGAAGATGGGAGCAACGGCAAACTGCTTGCCGTATGGACTGTAATTCTGAGGAGAGTGCGATGTGTGATAAGTTTAAAAGGGGAACATTCCTTTCTGTAGTTTAATGTATGAGTTGCCTACAAAAAGGAAAGAGGATTTAATCAATAGTGGTTTTTTTTTTTTAGTCATTTGTCATAGTAATACTTTAAAACATGAAATCTTGGCATGTCATTCTTTCAGCTATTAACTGGAAGTTCAGATTTCTTTTTTCAAAAGTACTGGTCTCTCCAGGGATCATAGCAAGGGTTATGCGGAACAAGCAGCAAAGTGGAGCTGAGGCCAAGATCAGATCAGCCATGGTCATATTGAATGTTCTACTCCTCCTATTTCTTATGTTCTTATCAATACTTCACCAATACTGGCACTCATTTAAAAAGCCATGATTTGCCTTGATTTTAATTGGGTTTACAGCACTAATCTCAGGATCGTTACTCAATGGATTGTGAGTCCATGCTGCCTTTGGTACTCACCTCTGTAGCTAGTGGCCAGGGCACTCCTTTCGCAGTCCTATCCAGTGGTGCATCTCTAATGGTCTGCTCCTGCTAGCAAGATTAACTACAGGACCAATGGAAAAATCAATCACTCAACTGCTTGATCAGCTGAAAGCTTCCTAGTCACCTTCTTGTGACTGCAGCTGCCAGAACCTTGAACAGGTTTGCTCTACCAACTACAGAGGTAAGCACACAAAGCAGTATGTACCAATGTCCAACAATCCCTTTAGTATAAGATGATCACTGCAAACCTGCCAACTTTAAGATCAATACAGTGCTTATCTGCTTAAACACTCAAATGCCATTGAGTGGCGTGCATGTTAAGTGACACATCACCTGGTTAACATACCTTCAACGCACACTGTCCTTAACAGTACAGGAGCCCATTGAAAAGGGGAGGCTCTGTACTGTGATTGATCTACTAGCCTTAGTGGAGGTGGCAGAGTGGATCACTTATTGTCTTTAGTGCTGATATCTATAGCTAAAGGCTATTGGTTGGTACAGTAGAGCATTTAATCCCATTGCCTCGGATTTGGAAATCATAGGTGAGAATTCAGTGGCTCTTTGAAGCAGCACGTCAGACAGTCAATCCTCTGTTTCAGTGCTAGCTGATCTTGAGGTGAACCAAGTGAAAATAGCCGGCAGGCCCATATTCCACTGGTCTCCTATGATCTACCAAGTGAGAGCAAGGATGCAGGTAATAGATGTTCCATTGTATATGGAAGGTGAAGGTATTAGATTTTTGGTTAAGTGCTGGTTTGATTTAGATATGAACACTGTTTTTTGCCCTTTCTCATTTCTGATTCGAGCCATATTTGTGGCTGGGGGATGGAGGAGAGAAATGAATATCTTCAGAAACATGCTCGTTTCCTCTGCAGTCTAGTACCTGCTGGTCATGCTAAGCAAGTTTATTTTAAGATTTCCTAAGAGGCTGTCGGGATTCTGCACATTATCACTTCCTGTTGTACTATGAAATCATGTGATATTAATTCTTTGAGCTGGAGGAGTTTTATTTGTAAAACATTTTTCATCGTTGTTTCTAAAATTATACGACACACAAAATTGTCATATGGCAAAATGCATAAGCTTGGTGTTGAGTCCAACTGATTGCTCATGGCAGATGGTGGTTAGTCTTTGGCACATTCTACTGATTTTTGGCTAGACCTAAAGCTTGTGACTCTATTTTTTGTCTTTAGCTATTGCATGCTGCCCTTCTCTTTTTCCTCCTCCTGAAAGCTTTTGCTTCCCCACTTTACAACTTTCGCATGTGGGCAGCAATACTTCACCAGACCCTGCCAGTGCTGCTCTCTAACTATTTTGTTGCTAAAGGAATGCTGGAGATGGAATGATTGCTAATGGGTCTTCTGGTTGATAGTGTTCTTGAAGACTTGACTAAGCTGGACAATTGTGGTCCTGCGTGCTTTTCTGGTCGCCGTATAAAAAGGATATGGAGGCACTGTAAAGCGTACACAGAAGGTTTGCAAGGTATACATGCTAGGAAACGATGAACAGACTAGATTTCTTTTCTCTTGGGGGGTAGAGGAGGCTGAGGGCTGAAGTCTTTAAAATTATGAAAGACTTTGATCAAGCAGATACTGAGAAGATGTTTCCGCTTGTAGGGAAGAGCAGAACTAGAAGCCATCAATCTAAGGTAGTCACCAAGATATCCAATCATGAATTTCGAAGAAACTTCTTTACCTAAAGAGTGGTGAGAATGTGGAGTTCTCTACCACGGGGCGCAGTTGAAGCAAATACTATAGATGCATTTAAGAGTAAAGGCAAGCATATGAGGGAGAAAGGAATAGAGGGTTATGCCTGATAGAGTTGAATAAAGAAAGACGGGAGGAGGCTGAAGTGGAAAATAAACACCAGCATAGACTGGTTGGGCTGAATGGCCTGTTTCTGTGCCATACATCCTGTGTAATCCTATATAGTTTGTTGCCCGTGGGAGTATCTCTAGTGTGAATGCTGATAGAATCAGTTGCAGTATACAAGTGTGTTGTACTACTGAGCAACCCAAGTTGCATTTACTTTACCCTGTTTGACTGCTTTATTGATCGAATAAGTAACTAGATTTAACCCATTTCTAGCTCATTAGAAATATTATGATTTAAAAAATGAGTAATAGGCCGATTAGAATTGCCTGTTGTTTAATATTTGTGACCAAAACAACTGGTTTCTGTATACTGTAAGGTGTAATGGGAACACAGCACAAGTACATACAGTTCAAGATATATATGTGACTAAAATTTCACCAAAAAACCTTCAAATTTAGTTAATTTTTTTGAGAGGCACTTAACAATTGCTTATATCAGTGTAAGTCACGTACGTTCTGAAACCTTTTGCATAATATAGCAATCTGAGTTTCCGTATATCTGCCGATCTTGAAATTTGAAGCCAATAAAGCCAGACATGTTGGGATTGTGTGCTTTATGTAAAAGTTTTTAGGCTTGGCATGCACAGGTTTGAAGGTTGGTGAAATATTCTCTGCTGCAATTCTTCCTTATATAGCAATGGGCCTGGGGCAGAAAGGTTAAAGTGTTAAACAGACAATAATCACATGTCACATATAAGAGCAAAGGGAAATATCCAGTTGCATCAAATCTATTCTAGCTGCTGACTTCATGTATCTATATCCCATCAAGCTGAAAGCATTCAAGCAACTACTGCTGTTACCAAATCACTCATGAATCCTGCTAATTAAAATGGAGCTTCATTTTTTTAAACCATTGTTTGACAGGAACTTGAGACTGGCGTAACAAGGTTTAGACATGTTATGAGCCTTTATTGCATAAAAGGTACTTTTACATGAATGTACAGTCAAGTGTAAAATGAATTGATCTGCACAGGCTGAATTCTGTACCTGCTAATGATTCCTTTTCTAGCTTTTTACTTGGAGCAGCTATGTAATAGCATCTAAACCAATCATCTTTTGATTAATGAATTTATCAAACAACTTGCAGCTTTGGTAAAGTAATTACGTAGCTTTTTCAAACCTCCACGTTGCAAATCAACAATATTGTCAAAATTAACCACAGGAATCCTTTTTAAAAGCACTAGTAAGTTGGAAATGATCATCTGAAAGAGTATATGTAGTATTCTATCAAGGCAAACTTCAAAAGATGTAATGTTTCAAGCTGTGGCTTAAGTTTAAATTTACAGATTTGTTCACAAATCATTAGATTTAGCAGAATGAATTTCCTGTGTTCAGTATATCAGCTGTAGTATTTCTAGTGTTCAATTCAACTATATAGAATCTTACAGAAGGAGGCCATTCAATTCCCCATGCCTGTGCCAGCTCATAGAACGTATACTCCAATTAGCCCCCCTCCTCTCCTCTTCCCATAGCCCTGCAAATTTTTCCATTTGAAGTATATATCCAATTCCCTTTTGGAAGTTACTGTTGAATCTGCTTCCACCACCCACCCCCCTGCCAATTGGTGCAATCCAGACCATCATAACTCATTGGCTAAACAAAACTCTTCTCATCTGCTCTCTGGTTCTTTTGTCAATTATCTTAAATCTTTGTTACTGGCACTCCTGCCAGTTTCTCCTCATTTATTCTGTAAAAACCCTTCGTCGTTTTAAACGTCTCTATTAAATCTCCCCTTAACTTCCTCGGCTCTAAGGAGAGCAATGCCAGCTTCTCTACTCATTCCACATAATTGAAGCTCCTCATCCCTAGTATCATTCTGACAAACTTCCGCTGCATCCTTTCTAAGGCCTTGACATCCTCCCTGTGGTGTACCTAGATTTAGACCAATAGCCAATAATTTTAGGAAAGTAGTTGTACTCAATCAGCCATGAATAAAAATTTGATTCTCAAAATAGCTAATTTAGCTGGGCAAAAAAACCTTCTTCTTGTGGAGCTTTTGTTCATTAGCTTGTTTTATTCTTTGGTTCCTGAGTTATCAATAACAGATTGACTAAGAAGAGTTCCTCAGTGGGCAGATAAAACAACATTAATATGAATTGTCCAGCTGTGTTATATCATCATCTCCGTAATGCTGGCACTAGAATTATTCACATCCTGTTTCTTTATTTTACCACAAAACACTTGTGATTGCTTCGACTTTTAGCCAGGAGTGGAAATGAGCAGAATTTAGACTTTTGCTACTTCTGATACTTGGCGGCTAGACACGGTACAAGAGGTGGGACAGAGATTGGGTTTTCCTTCAGTGGAATGCCCCACCTAATAGTCCTGCTCAGACTCCATCCAGTAGAGTGGGATTTTGATCAATCTTAACTGCATGAAAGGTTAAGCTAAGAGGCTACATAAGACCCTAGTTTTAATTTTGAATGATTTGTCAATTGAAACTTGAGGCTGGAACCTTTGTCTCCATCAGTTTTCATTTAAAATATTCTGTTTATTTATCTTATTCTCGTGGGGGAAAGTAACTTACGATGCATTTACACTGCAAGTTTAGTATTAATGTGAAGGAGCTTCAGCTTCATGTATGACGTAAAATTAGTGTCAATAACTTGGATGTGAAGAGTCAAACTGGATAACAAGTGAAAAGAAGTGGATTAAGAATCATGTCTTCAATTGTCTGGTTGCCTGGACTCTGAATTCTAATTTCATTTATACAACTGCACAGTTCATGCAAAGTAAAAATGCTTCTTACTGATTGTAGAAGTAAGAAAAAGAACACCTTTTTATAGTGCTTTTCACAATCTCAGGATGTATTAGAGTACTTCACAATGAAGTACTTTTGAATTGTAATCACTGTTGTAATGGAGGAAACATGGCAGTTAACTTATGCACGGCAAGATCCTGTTAACAGAAATTAAATGAATGACCAGATAATCTGTTCCTGGTTGTATTGGTTGAAGGATAAATGTTAACCAGGACACTTGTTCTTCCTTAACAAAAACAGAATTACCTGGAAAATCTCAGCAGGTCTGCCACCATCGGTGGAGAAGAAAAGAGTTGACGTTTCGAGTCCTCATGACCCATGAGGACTCGAAACATCAACTCTTTTCTTCTCCGCCGATGCTGCCAGACCTGCTGAGTTTTTCCAGGTAATTCTGTTTTTGTTTTGGATTTCCAGCATCCGTAGTTTTTTGTTTTTATCACTTGTTCTTCCTTGTATATCACTCTAGCATCTTTTTTGCAAAGGCGAGAGAGAAGGGGCCTTATTTTAACCTCTCATCTGAAACATAGTTCCTGTGCGCATACTTCCTCAGCACTACATTGAAGTGTCAGAGATAATTATGTGCTCAAGTCTCTGGAGTGTAGTTTGAACCCACAACTGTCTGATTCAGAGGTGAGAGTGCAACTTCTGACCCTAGGCTTTCACTACAGTCATAGTAGAAATGCATCCTTAAATTATGAGCTTTAGTTCTAAGGTTGTATAAATGTTGCAGTAATCCCATAAACATTTTCTCCTGCAGCATTAGTTATTCATCTTGATAAGTAGCTCGTAGTGGTTATTTGAGTCCCAGTTGGATGACTTGAACTTTCTGACTGCTTGAAACTCCAACCCTGTTTGACCACCATCTCTGTTATGGCAGAACATAATGTTGTTACACTGTGGTTGGTGAAAGCTTGAAGTTTTGGAGGTTTTCGCATGGCCTTTTCAGAAATGTAGAAGTTTTTGTGCTTTATTAAAATTGGGACCTATATTATTAAGTATGGGAAGAGCTCAAGACCAAGAAGCTGCATCAAATACATAAAATATAAATTCATCCAACTAACCAAAGTTGTTTCTAACTAAATGTGAACTTGATACATTGGCAGCTAATTCATTTGGCTTTTCATTTAGGTAAATAGTATGTGATCAAGCTTATCTATGCTACTTAAAAAAAAAACTTGAACTTTGGAAAGTTCAGAAGTAACGTGGCAAATAAAGAGTTAACATAGCAAGAACCTATCTTCCCTGCCCCCTTAAAGGAAGTAAGATGTTATGATATATAACACTATAAATGGACACAGCTACAAACAACTGAATTGGGTTATAATTGATTGAGGTGTTACAGGGTAATTGGTTCGCAGGAGCATTACCATTAGTGAAAAAGTGCCACTTTCAGAAGATAACCCAATAGCTGCAGTCAATTCAAAGCACCCGGGTGCATTTTGCTTTCCATTTGAAAAGAGATGAGCCTCAGCTAGGGGGAGCACCATGCTGCTTGATTCTTGTGTGTGCGCGCTCGGTTGTTAATTTACAAACACATGGAAATTTATAGTCACCTCACTCTATCTTTTATAATATTTATTTAGGTTTTGCAGCCTTTGAATTGTCTAACTAGTTTGTAACTTAAATTAATGTGCTTTAGAACTGACAGTATTTTCTAAAATACTTTGATATTAACAATCTATAATGTATTAATTTGATAGAAAGAGTCACCTTAACTTAACATCTATGTTTCGGCTAAAGATTTGTGCCTGTTGTATAGTTTCCCTTGAAGCCTGACCTTTGTAGATAATATGAAAAGAACTTTCGGGACTGACTGTCCTAGTGCCTGACTCTCAAATAATTAGAACACCACAATCATCAACATGCATAATTTGGGGGAGAAGGCATAGTGATAATGTCACTGAATTAGTAACCAGACATCCAGGCTAATGCTCTGGGGACATGGGTTCAAGTCTATCACAGCAGCTGGTGGAATTTGAATTTAATTAATAAACCTGGAATATAAAACTAGTTTCAGTAATGGTGACCATGAAACTATTGTTGATTGTTGTAAAAACCCATCTGGTTCACTAATGCACTTTAGGAAAGGGAATCTGCCATCCTTATCTGGTCTGGCCTACATGTGACTCCAGACCCACAACAATGTGGTTGACTTTTAAGTGCCCTCTGAAATGGCCTAACAAGCCACTCTGTTCAAGGATGATTAGGGATGGACAATAAATGCTGGCCTTGCCAGTGGCACCCATACTCCATGAAGAATTAAAAAAAAAAGTGTAATGTAGACTAGAGATAGCCACTGAGGGTAAAATGGCACTAAATAAACCAACAACTTCAATACTTCCACTTTGACTAGATGATATTGATGAATTATACGAGTATGTAATAATTAAACGTGCTGTCAGTGTAGTACACTAGGACAAGCCAAAACTTGGTAAATTGTGACTGTCACAATTGAACTATTTGTCGGTTGTGACGCTCACTGGGATTGCTTAAACAGAAAGTGAGGTCGCCGACTCTGCCTTTTAAGGTAAAAGGGTTCCAAGGTGCCTCCTCATCACCTTATTTAAGGAAGGATGTAAATGCATTGGAAGCAGTTCAGAGAAGGTTTACCAGACTAATACCTGGAATGGGTGGGTTATAAGGAACGGTTGGACAGGTTAGGCTTGTATCCACTGGAGTTTAGAAGATTAAGAAGCGACTTGATTGAAACATATAAGATCCTGATGGGTCTTGACAGGGTGAATGTGGAGAGAATGTTTCCTCTTGTGGAAGAATCTGGAACTAGGGGTCACTGCTTAAAACCAAAAGAGTCGCCCACTTAAAACAGAGGGCTGTGAGCCTTTGGAACCCTCTTCCTGAAAAGGCAGTGGAAGCAGAGTCTTTGAATATTTTTAAGACAGAGATGGATAGATTCTGGGTAAGCAAGGGGGTGATAGATTATCAGCGGTAGGTGGGATGCAGATTTCAGGTTACTATCAGATCAACCATGATCTTATTAAATGGTGGAACAGGCTCGAGGGGCTGACTGGCCTACTCCTGCTCCTTGTTTGTGTGTTCGTATAGATAACCGACACTTAACCACTTGTTTGAGAAAATGCTCTAAATTACTCAGAATCCAACCCCCAACATTTGGTTATACACCCTTATAAATATGATTCATTAAAATTTCCAAAGGGAGGAGTAGTGCTGTGCTGGGATGTTGAAATGGAGGAGGGAATACATGAGTGGAACTTGTTGGAAAGCAGTTCGGAAGCGATTTCTTTAAAGACAATGAAATAAATGATTTTTTAACTAGACCATGGAAATAGTATTTTCTTTCAACTGCGGGCTGATAAACTTTGTTCTTTTATGTCCATACTTGCTAAATAAATAGATACCTGCACATGACAAAAGAAGCAGCTTTCTTGTCTATCTGTTTATGTTTGGGCATTTTGTAATGATAGCAAAGAAACATATCAAATATTGGTTTACTTGCATCTTTCCTGCTTTACCAAATATATCTGCAAAAGTATATTTAATTAGAACTTTAATATAAACATTTTAAACAGTTGCCAATGATAGGTCTGGGAGGCTGACTAGTCGCACATAGTAAATATTTTTCAAGGCATTTCTAACACAATGTGCTACTGCATAGGCTAGTTTAATCAAAACAAATTGAACAATTAATTGCTTTGTCTTTTTATTATTGGTAGCTGTTGCTGACTGTTCCTCTATGGTTTGTCATTCAATGACCTTGATGACTGGTGGCTTTCATTTCCATTTGCTCATTGTTAATAGTTTTGTCTATGACATATTTGGTTGCAATTTGTTGCTGTTTCATGAATATGAAATTTGACCCAATCAGATGTAAGTATGACACATTTGCATATAGTCAGCCATGACGCGAAGGACAAAACATGTGTTACGCATACGTTTTTTGCTGCTGTAAAACCTTAGAATTGTATGATTTGTCATTAATACTTTCCCAGGCCTCTATAATTTTATTTTGTACTGATTTTAAAATAAAATTTAATGCATAAACGATACAATATAATAGCTCGAAGCAGAGCATATTACCTCCTTCCCTCCTATCACTCAGGTGATGCACTCAATCATCAATGGCTTCGGAAATTATAATTTTTATACAAAAGCATATTTCAGAACAGCATTTGTCATCCAAATAGCCCAGTATATTACTCCCTGATTTTTGAGCAATTGGAGATGAATCTGTTGACTTCTGGGGAGCAGCTGAAAAGATTCTCTTAACCAAAAGCACGTGCAGAGATTTTTTTTGAGGTTGGGTTGGGTTGAACAAAGTGTTTACATTAAAGCACTTACCAATTAGGCTTCCTTCTGTTACTGCCCACTACAAATCCTTACAAACAGTAAGCCTACAAACTTCAATAAATGTTAGTTGGATGGGGGAGGTGGGGAGCAAAAGAAATTGGGTTTTAAATATCCAGCTAAAGGAATGACAATCCAAATAGAAACCTGACAGTTTAAGGAGCATTGTGGTGAAATAATTTACTCTTGAAACACAATTGTGGTGTAACCTATTGATTGAGTGGTGCCTTCATTTTACTTGCAATGTAAAGTACTCACTCCAAAGACAGGCTCTCATGCTTTTAATTCCATGTCGTTTACTTTTGCTTTTTAGTAGCTGAGCTGACTCTTCATTTCAGGTATTCCTTTTTACCAGAGTTTCTCAAAATAAATTACTAACGACTGCTTCCTAGCCACTTGACACAGTTTTTTTTAAAAATTGGCTATTTTTTAACGAAATATGTCGATCAAAACCTTTTAACCAATTATAGAAGATTTTTAAAAATTGAATCAGAGTGACCACAGGTGTTAGAGCTGAACGTTTTAACTAGGGTTGCTTTAATGTTTTCTTTCATTGAGTAATGCATTTTATGCATAGACAACTTTTCCTAAATGATATCTCTTTTTGTCATTCTACCTAAATTGAGTAATACAAAACTTACCAAAAAAGCATCTAATCAAGTCAGCACACTTGGCCTGTATCATATGGATGTAGTCAAATGTTATAATGGACTGCATAAATTTGGCAGCTGATTCTCTGTTTACTGCTGACATTGACATTGATTTTTTTTTTTCAATAAAAATTCTAAATTGCAGTTAGAAAAATGACAGGTTGGTTTGCAAGTGTGATAAAATTATAGTGTGTTGTTTGCATTATAGTAAAGCACACAGTGCAGGCTGTAGTTAAAGCCAGAAGGAAGTGCAGGATATTTACTGAAAAATATGCACTTTTGAATTCCTTACTTAACAACAATTCCCTCTCTGTGGGATTTATCAAAAGCAGATTCCATCTGGGCATGTTAAGATTTGTGGTATCAAAACTCGCATGTTTGCTGTTATATTTAAAGCTTGCTAACTCATGAAAATGCTTGCAGATGCTCTCAGGTATCTGTCAGGAATGTATTTTCAAATTCATGTAAATACTCTTTCATTATTTTCATTTAATGATATGGATTTATCATCACATTTAAGGGACCTCTTTGGGTTAATTGGGGCAAATACTGGGTTGATTGGGGCAAATTCTGGGGTGAAAGGAAGCTGTTCATCAAATATATACATCCTAACAGGGGGAAAGAATTTAAACTTGTTAAGGTAGGAGGGACAGACATTGAAACTAGAAAAGGTGCAGAGGGCAGATCCTCTGCAATAGGAAGAAGTCAAAGGCTGTTGATCTGAATGCAGAAAGTGACATAAAAGAACCAAAGAAGGTACAAATACATAACCACACAGAGGTAATGGTGAAATGAAATAAAAACGTATAAGCGGAGGGATGAGTGTGATGGGTGCATCAGAATTCTACTTGTAAAAATGCCAGGAGCCTTCAGAGAAAATCAAGAATCGTAAAGACTTATAACACCCCTGAGGAAAGCTGTGTCATTGTAGGTGTCCCTGAGACATGGGTAAATGAGGATATGGACGGAGAGGTGAATTTACAAGGATAAAAATTCCTGCACAGAAAGGGAAGATGGTCTGAGTTTTTATAAAAAGCAGGACATGATAATAGATAAATTGGGCAAAACAAAGTTGGGCCACTGGATACAGATAAATGACATCAAGGAAACAAAAACTATTGTGAACGTGCCATGTCACAGATTATGATGTCAAAAGACAGAACACTGGAACTACTTATTCAAACAAAGGAAACACATGAGGGAACAAATGTAATTCTTAAACAAAAACAAAAATACCTGGAAAAACTCAGCAGGTCTGGCAGCATCTGCGGAGAGGAGCACAGTTAACGTTTCGAGTCCGTATGACTCTTCAACAGAACTAAGGAAAAATAGAGAAGTAGTGAAATATAAGCTGGTTTAAGGGGGGGGTAGGACAAGTAGAGCTGTTTAGAGGGCCAGTGATAGGTGGAGATAACCAAAAGATGTCACAGACAAAAGGACAAAGAGGTGTTGAAGCTGGTGATATTATCTAAGGAATGTGATATTGTGAGTCATACGGACTCGAAACGTTAACTGTGCTCCTCTCCGCAGATGCTGTCAGACCTACTGAGTTTTTCCAGGTATTTTTGTTTTTGTTTTGAATTTACAGCGTCCTCAGTTTTTTGCTTTTATCTTAATGTAATTCTTAAGTTTGTTTGTGAACTTGCCAATATCTTCAGTGTTGGCTGAGGACTTAAGTGGAGACAGGCTAGGGTGAGGTTGGGGGGGCATAGAAACTATGCTCAAGCTGATTCTGACCGTTATTCACCTGAACGGTCAATATTGGCACTTATGCAAGGGTGAGTGGAAGTTAATTTATTCTTTATGTTGGCAATTGTTGTCCATCCCTAATTGCCCTTGGATTGAATGGCTTGCTAAGAAATTTCAGAGGGCAGCTAAGAGTCAGTCATGTTACTGTGGATCTGGAGGCGAATGTAGGCCAGATTGGGTCACTGGATTAACTAGCTTCGTGACATTACCTCTATGCCACCAGATCCCCACAAATGAAGTGGTATCACATCCTGATGCTATCTTTCTTTTCATTATCATGTGGCTCTATCAGGTATCACTGAAGTCTAACCCTTAAGTGTTTCCCTTGTACAAAAGCAAAATACTACGGATGTTAGAAATCTGAAATAAAAACAGAAAATGATGATAAACATCTGCTGAAAGTTCATCAACCTGAAACGTTAACTCTGTTTCTCTCTCCACAGATGCTGTCTGACTTGCTGAATAATTCTAGCATTTTCTGTTTTCATTTCATTGCTTCCCCTTCCTTTCCTTAACCAAGGATCCATGAAGTTGATTATAATGATCACCTTGTGGCTACAGCTGAAATCAGCTAACTCCTATTGGGCTGTGCAGCATGAACCCTGGCACCTTCCTGATCTCCTGGGCCCCACTAATCACTGGATAAACTTCCGCAGAAATACATTCTCACATGAATTGTCTTGACGTTTGAACAGAATTTTATAGCAGGGCCCACGCATGATTTTAACCACCAGACTCGTTAAATAGAGTCTTTGAATAGATTTTTGAAAAATCTTAAGGCAACAAAAAAAAAATCCTTTTAGAAAGAAGGTTTGTCTGGCAAAGTTTGCTGATATGAATTGTATATTGCATATTTACCTTAGTGGAAAGAAATTGTTAATGATGGCTTGTAACCACTATGCTGGATCCTGAACTTTGTATTGAACTGCAACAAGATTTTAATCTTCAGTAACTGAATGGATTATCTGTATTTCTCACTGTCCACAGATTGCCACTGCAGTGAAATTTTTGCAGAACCAAAGAGTTCGTCAGAGTCCATTAGCAACAAGAAAATCCTTCCTAAAGAAAAAAGGTATGCTCTTTTCCTTCCAAACCCCAATTCAAACCTAGACGATGATGCTTGTTTGACATCTTAAATGACAGGTCACATTTTGGCTAAAACTTTGTATCAAGGTCAGGCTTGAGCCTGGATTACATGCCCTCGGGGATAAGTTACTGGGCAGTGAACAATTTTATTATAGGCCACAATGAAGCTTTGAGGGTACAGTTCAAAATATATGAACAAAGATTTGTGTTTTTCTGTATAGAGACATGCATGATAAAGTTTGCAAACTGAGGAAACACAGTGTTGAGGTCACTGATGGAAAATACAAAAACCACATTGCTAAGTTTTGTATTGATGTAGGTCAAGCTTTTTTTTTGCATTGTAAACTTGCTTCTGTGGCCAAGGGGGAAACTGAATGGTGGGGGTTTGAGATCAAACCTGAAGTTTTTCCAACAATGAGAGAAATTCCCTTTTTAAATGAAGCTGAAAAATGCCCATTTGTTACAATAATGTACAATGTACACAGATGCCTGTCCATCTTAAGATTTCTTAAAATTTAGAATATATTGTTAGTTTTTGACACGTCATGCACACTGATGATATAAGCTTTTCATGACTTTGTTGAAATCTAGCTTGTGATATTTTTATTGGAAGTCATAGGCTTTGTATTGTTGGAGCTAGTTCAGGAGTGAAGACTGCTGCTTGCATTTCTGGAGTATTGCCTGTTTTTGCTTTTATTTCACCTCCACTGCTACTGAAATCTTTATTCACAATGCTGTCGCCTGAGAAATTCATGTAAAACCTTGTGGCTTGTATCCCAAATAAATTCCTGCACACTCTCATTATGCCGCTTTTAACAGGCCTCCACTGGCTCCCTGCCCTACAGAGCATTGACTTGATCATTGTATTTAAATCCCTCCATGATCTTGCTCCAGTCTCTGAATTTTGCTGTCTTTTCAGGCTTATGCCCCAGTACACACCCTACTTTCTTCCAGCTCTGGTATACTGTGTGATCCTCTCCCTGATAAATCTTTCAGCCACTGTGCCCCTGCAACTTGAACCTCTCTTTTGAAACATCTACACCTTGCCATCCCCCTCACCAGCTTCAAAAGCTTCCTAATAAAAATACCCTTTTAACCGTAATTTTTGCCACCTCTTACTTCTGAACTGCCTGTTCATTTTCACCACTACTTACTCCCACCTCCCTGGTCAGTAATCTTATGAAGTTTCATTACAGGAAGGATATCTTTGCCATCAGCTGGTTTCCCCAATACCCCTGTGTTCAGGAAGTGTAGGAGTTGTTTAGTAATTTCAATGCTAGATTATTTTGTTCCTCTTGTGCCAGTCTTGTGTAGGCAACATTAAAGCTCTGGCATATTTAATAGTATTAATGGCAGACATTGATTAGTGTGAAACTTAAGGTAACTCCAACACCAAGATATATGATGCTCAAACTCATTCCACTTGAACTATGGTCTCCTAAGGAATCGGGGTCAAAATTTGTCGAAGGTGCAACCATCAGTAGGTTAACATAACATCTTTACTGAACACTATTGTCTGGAATATTGGGTATGAGAGTCTAGTGATTTTGGTACTAGACTAGTAAACCAGAGGTTGAGGGATCAAATGCCACCATGGTAAGTTGTAATTTGTGGGCTCACACCAAAAAAAAAATCCATTAAACCTGCTAGATCATTGTAAGAGCCTAACTAGTTGTCAGTTATCCTTACAGGGAAGGGAACTTGCCACTTCTATCCGGTCTAGCTTATAAGTGATTCCAATCCTACAATATTTGGCTGTTTCCTAATGCCCACTGGGCAACTGGGTTGGCAATAAATATTGGCATGGTTGCCCAAGAACAATTTTTTTTAAAAAAAGCTTCTAAGTCAAATATGTTGAAAAGAGACCTGATCCTTGAGAAAGTCCTTCATCTCGTTTGTTGGTAGCTCGCTTCCACTTTTTGGCATTGCTGAGGCATAATCTTAAGGTATGTAGCAGATAAATTATTTAGGGAGAATGCAGAAACCCACTATTAGTGTTCTTCAAATGAAGTTCATTTTCCATGGATCTTGCTTCCACTTTCCACCATTGGAATGACCTCAAGAATAGAGTGAATGAGCTGGAAAGGATATACATGGTTAAGAGAGAAAAGGGAAGGGATATCCTGATTAGGGTCTGTTTTAAATAGGTGAAGTATTCAATGATATGGATAAGATAAACTCAGAATATTACTTTGTTATTCAAACCAGGAGAGCATTCATTTAAATTACTGCAAAGGAAATTTAAAACAGATCACAGTAAAATTGTGGTTGCTCTAAAGATGATAAACATTTGGATTGTTTTACCATATGAGGAGTCAAAGATGTTGGAGTAATTCATTTTGCACTTGAGCATTAAGCTTTAACGTTGGAGGGATGACTTCACTACAATTAAAATTGACGTGTTTAGAGCACATTTTCATCAATCCTGGCTGTCCTATTTTTGTCACTCATACTTATAGCTGAAATTATTCTAAGCTAATCCATTTTTTTCTACCTAATTTCTTAATGATCTTTTATCCTTTTTGCCATTATCTATTATTTTATGGTTGATCCTTTAACTCCACCAGATATTCAACCAGCTGTAAGTAAAATGTAAAAGTTCATTACATCCATCTGCGTTCTGATCCTTGTCCCTTATGGTATGTGATTGCAAACTCTGATTGTTAATCTGATTTTCCTGTTCCTCCCCATTACCATCCAGCTCTTTTGTTTTCCTGCCATCTACTCAACTCTCTCTCTTCCACCAGCTGGGCACCCCATTCTTTCTACTGCTGATGACTCTCCCTACTCTCTCTTAATCCTCACCTGCTTTTGTGACCTGCCAGTACCTACTCAACTCATCCCTCTTTGCTGAAAAGAAATACAACACTTTACTCTCGTATAAACCACAAAGTCAGCAGGAGAGGGGAATGTATAGCAGATTTTGCAAGCAGTAGTGTATTTGCAGTGATCACAGTTAAGAGCAAATGGCAGCCTTCTCTCGCCACTTGCTCAAGTGACTCCCACTCTAACATTACTATTATTAATTATTATTTAGCACTAACTTAACGTTATCCATCTGACACAATGATAAAATCGAAACCCTCCCACAAAGTTCACATTTATAACCAAAATCATTCCTAAACTCTCCCTTATATTAAATTTGAACAAGATTATGCCTGTATTTATAGCTGACCTTCCATCATCTCACTTACGAAACATGTCTCATGCAATTTGTCTCTAATTTCCCTCACAACCCAACTCGTTGCAACTACATAATAAAACCTTAAAAATACACAGCTTCAGTTTACACCACAATTACACAATCCATTTCCTTATAAAGCCATATATCCTGCTATGTGTCATGAGCAGCAATTACAACAGATCCACTAGTCATGTATTAAAGTGGCTTGTCACATGTCACATTTTGTTAAAGAAGTAAAGGGTTAATATGCTGGGTGTTTCTGAACTGCAACAATGCAACTTAAAAGTGCGTTCTAATTTCCAAGTGCCCATACCTAACGGCACTGAATTTGGAGCCACCTCAGTGTGTATTTACTTGCACCAATTGTACTTCCTGATCTTAAAAGGACAGGTCACATTACACACAATAGAATAATAACAATAATAACATTTAACAATCAAACAATACATTGAGTATTACATTGTATAATACTCCAGTCACGATAAAACATTGTGCCATCTGATATACCATGAGCAGCACTATAGGCGTTCTGCTGGTATTTTTTTAAATATGAATTTAAAGAAAGCTGTAACTTTAAACTATATAACACAATGAATGGCAGGCAATTTATGAGCTATGAGATAAGGTCTATAAGTCTTTAGACCTACTTTTTTTAACATTGCTGTGTTTAGCTCAAACTGAACAGCAATAAATTATATTATGTGACTGTTTTGTAAATCCATAGATTTACATCAAAGATGTAGATAATTATATTTGCATGTAATTCATAACTACTGTATTTGCATGTAATTAACTTTGCAAAAATACTATCTATAAATATAATTCACAACTAAGGGAGAGGCTGTAACATGAAACGTGTCAGTACACGGTACTTGACTACATAACAATCACAGAATCTAACATCACAGAAGGCCACTCAGCCGGTAATGCCTATGCTAGCTCTTTGAAAGAGCTGCCCAATTTAGTCCCACATTGCAGCTTCCTTGTAAGCCTGTAAATTAGTAATCTTCAAGTACATTCCCAATTGTCTTCTCCAAAGTTATATCGAACCTGATTTCTTCACACTTTCAGGTAGTGCACTCCAGATCTTAACACTGAAGAAATTTCTCCTCATTTCCCCTCTAATTATATTGTCAATTATTTTAAATCTCTGACCTCTGGTTACTGACCTACTTGGTCCATGAAAACCTCGCATAATTTTTATTACCTCCATTGGGTTTCTTCTTAGCCTTCTCTGCTCTAAGGAGAACTATCTCAGCTACTCTAATCTCTCCACATAACTGAACTCCCCCATCCCTGTTATCATTGTGGTAAACATATACCCTCTCCAGGGCCTTGACATCCTTCCTAAAGTGCGATGCCTAGAATTGTGTGCAATACTCCAGCTGAGGCCCTTATCAGTAATTTGTAAAGGTTTAGCCTGACTTCTTTGTTTTGTATTCAATGCTGCTGTTTACAAAGCCTGAGTATCCTTTGCACTTTCTTAACTACCTTATCAATTTGTCCTGCCACTTTTGAGGATTTATTGATATGCATTCAACGGTCCTCCTGCTCTTGCACCCCTCCACTTCAAAATACTTTTATTATACTGCCTCTTCATGTTGTTTCTCCCAAAATGTACCTCTTCACATTTATCTGCATTGAATTACGTCTGCCGTCAGTTTGTCCATTTTATCCTTCTATGTCCTGTAATTTTACTCTGCCTGTTGCTAAAACCTTTCTTTGTAAAAGGTCAACATTTTCCTTTGTACTTAAGAAAATAACAGCAAGCACAGAATAACATTTTCAAATTTCTATTAAGAGGATCACCTTTTTCAAATAAAAACTTTGTAAACATAGATGCAATATTTATAGTACAAAGCCTACGCTAGTAAAATTGTCCTTTTGATCCTACAAATTGTTCCTCTGAAAGGAGACAGAAAAATGGCTGCAGCTAGTCTCACTGCGTCTTGCCTCATGCTAACCTTGTCCATTCTGTCCCTTTTGATAGCCTAATTTTGAGGGAGTTGGCAATGCAATGGATCTTAATAAAATCTTGTGACTGCATTTGCTAATTGCCTTGTATCTGTTGACATATATCGTTAATTTGTTAAACACGTTAACAGACTGTTATTAAGCCAATTTATAGAGAGGTACTACTAGGTATCTTAATCGTTAAAAAGCAAAAAGCTTGGGACAGTCAGAGGCTACTGGCAACTAACTTTTCGACCTTAGCATACTATACTATAGAGGCTTTTATCACCTCTGGACTTCTGGTTAGGGGATTGATCTGTGCACTCTGACATCTCATGTTTAACTAGTTTTAGCCCCTGTGTAGGTCTGATCAGAAAATGGAAACCTTTTATCATTGTGACATTTTTTTTGCACTGTTGGCAGAGACCAGTGACGATGAGGCAAGGTTGGCCTTTGGGAGGCCAATAGCAAACATAAAAACACTTTATTTCTTAATGCACAGTTTATAATGGCTGACATGTAAATAGTCAATGTTACTTCTTTGGATGCCATGCTCTTGTTTTTTTTCCTTAAAGTGATTAGAAGCTGAACCATGCACAATAAGTAAGTTATTCCATGTGCAGAATAAAGATGGGAACGGACAGAGAACTCTTTTGTATAAGGCAAAATTCTTGATTAGCAATTGATTTTTGGCACCCTTATATGAAGCTAATAGATGTAATTGCCAAACTCTGTGGTGGGGGTGCCCACAAATGACCAGATCAGTGGTTGGAATAAAATAATCTGGAACCATGCCTTCTAGATAATAACAAAAAAACTGCGGATGCTGGAAATCCAAAACAAAAACAGAATTACCTGGAAAAACTCAGCAGGTCTGGCAGCATTGGCGGAGAAGAAAAGAGTTGACGTTTCGAGTCCTCATGACCCTTCGACAGAACTTGGGTTCAAGTCCAAGAAAGAGTTGAAATATAAGCTGGTTTAAGGTGTGTGTGTGGGGGGCGGAGAGATAGAGAGACAGAGAGGTGGAGGGGGTTGGTGTGGTTATAGGGACAAACAAGCAGTGATAGAAGCAGATCATCAAAAGATGTCAACGACAATAGAACACATAGGTGTTAAAGTTGGTGATATTATCTAAACGAATGTGCTAATTAAGAATGGATGGTAGGGCACTCAAGGTATAGCTCTAGTGGGGTTTTTTTTTTATTTTTTTTTATAATGGAAATAGGTGGGAAAAGGAAAATCTTTATAATTTATTGGAAAAAAAAGGAAGGGGGAAACAGAAAGGGGGTGGGGATGGGGGAGGGAGCTCACAACCTAAAGTTGTTGAATTCAATATTCAGTCCGGAAGGCTGTAAAGTCCCTAGTCGGAAGATGAGGTGTTGTTCCTCCAGTTTGCGTTGGGCTTCACTGGAACAATGCAGCAAGCCAAGGACAGACATGTGGGCAAGAGAGCAGGGTGGAGTGTTGAAATGGCAAGCGACAGGGAGGTTTGGGTCATTCTTGCGGACAGACCGCAGGTGTTCTGCAAAGCGGTTGCCCAGTTTACGTTTGGTCTCTCCAATGTAGAGGAGACCACATTGGGGGCAACGAATGCAGTAGACTAAGTTGGGGGAAATGCAAGTGAAATGCTGCTTCACTTGAAAGGAGTGTTTGGGTCCTTGGACGGTGAGGAGAGAGGAAGTGAAGGGGCAGGTGTTGCATCTTTTGCGTGGGCATGGGGTGGTGCCATAGGAGGGGGTTGAGGAGTAGGGGGTGATGGAGGAGTGGACCAGGGTGTCCCGGAGGGAGCGATCCCTATGGAATGCCGATAAGGGGGGTGAAGGGAAGATGTGTTTGGTGGTGGCATCATGCTGGAGTTGGTGGAAATGGCGGAGGATGATCCTTTGAATGCGGAGGCTGGTGGGGTGATAAGTGAGGACTTATCATGTTTCTGGGAGGGAGGAGAAGGTGTGAGGGCGGATGCGCGGGAGATGGGCCGGACACGGTTGAGGGCCCTGTCAACGACCGTGGGTGGAAAACCTCGGTTAAGGAAGAAGGAGGACATGTCAGAGGAACTGTTTTTGAATGTAGCATCATCGGAACAGATGCGACGGAGGCGAAGGAACTGAGAGAATGGGATGGAGTCCTTACAGGAAGCGGGTTTTGAGGAGCTGTAGTCGAGATAGCTGTGGGAGTCGGTGGGTTTGTAATGGATATTGGTGGACAGTCTATCACCAGAGATTGAGACAGAGAGGTCAAGGAAGGGAAGGGAAGTGTCAGAGATGGACCACGTGAAAATGATGGAGGGGTGGAGATTGGAAGCAACATTAATAAATTTTCCAAGTCCCGACGAGAGCATGAAGCGGCACCGAAGTAATCATCGATGTACCGGAGAAAGAGTTGTGGAAGGGGACCGGAGTAGGACTGCAACAAGGAATGTTCCACATACCCCATAAAGAGACCACAACCCCCCCCACCTCCACCTCTCTGTCTCTCTATCTCTCTGCCCCCCACACACACACCTTAAACCAGCTTATATTTCAACTCTTTCTTGGACTCGAACTCAAGTTCTGTCGAAGGGTCATGAGGACTCGAAACGTCAACTCTTTTCTTCTCCGCCGATGCTGCCAGACCTGCTGAGTTTTTCCAGGTAATTCTGTTTTTCTTCTAGATAATAGCTGGCTCATGATTCTCTGTTTTTTGTCTTGGACGTTTCAAACTGAGAGGCATAATAAAACCATATTTCTTCTTGGTTCTATTTATTATTTTGTCATCTAATTTTTATAAAACGACAAACAGATTTATACAGTTCCTGGACACCAAAGTTAGATGGATGGAATTATAGCCTTTTAATTGACTTAAATGACTATTTGTGTAATACTTGCAGTGGGGACTGGGTCTTTAGGCCATCAGTTTATCATGGTTTCTTTGACTCTAATCATTTCTGATAGATTATGCTGTTCAATTAAATTCCCTATGTGTGCGACGCAGTCCAAATCTTGATTTTTTAGTGTTCCATTACATATAGAGTTGATTATTGTTATAATAAATTCTGTTGTAATATATCAAAGTTCCCTCCTCTGGTCCTGGCTGTAGCCCCATTGCTGCCAGCAGATGAGCTCTTGTGAAGATTGAACATCTGACGAGAGTTACAATTCTAGTCCACATCAGTTTGTAGTAACCAAGGTTGACTATAACATTCTAGCTTTTTTACACTTTCAGAAGGCACCCATTTATAAGTTACTGACTCTGTTACAAAGGAAAAATTGAACTGTTGTGTTGGTGGAAGGCCTGGACCATTGTGCAGCTGTACTATTGAATAATCTTTGCAATTCTTTACGGAAAGAAGCACATACCATGGGGACTAATTAATCAGAAAAGCTTTGGGACTTCACTGTATCATTGAGGCAGTGAAGCAGTGAAAA
Source organism: Carcharodon carcharias (assembly GCF_017639515.1). Taxonomy (NCBI): domain Eukaryota; kingdom Metazoa; phylum Chordata; class Chondrichthyes; order Lamniformes; family Lamnidae; genus Carcharodon; species Carcharodon carcharias. The sequence continues at coordinate 128,115,696 of NC_054481.1, forward strand.
CTGAGACTAAAAGCTGTATGATTGTGTAGAGAAACCCAAGATAGAAATCTATTGCTGTGCAGCAGCACGCTCCATGTCAGACTTAACTGTGCTGACCCGCCTATGAACAAAATAACTCCTGTTAAAAGAAATTAAATAATTTATTTTTTACCTTTCTTGCAGCTAGGACCAAATGCAGTTGGGATCTGGATATTCTCCACTGTACAGTCAACATGAACATGATATGTGGTCAGACTGGTATAAAGCTAGGTGTTACCTGTAGAAGGATTGAAAGCATTGTGGTGCAATTATGAGACAAGTCATCAAAATGTCCTTTGTCCAGTATTTTAAAGCCTAGAATAGTAATAACTGAAAGCAATTTATTTTGGTAATTTATTTAGTTAGGGAAGTTCAGATGTCGTTCTAGTAGTTTGTAACAGTCATCTGAACCCCAGTAATTAGATTACAGCGTTCAAATTACTTCTTTATGTGGCCAATGACTTCAGTTACTACATGTACTGCATATATGAGTTTACTGGGACCTCATTGCTGGAACAGATTTATGGATCGTTTCTGGAAATTATCCTGACGAAGGGTCATTGATGTGAAATGTTAACATTGTTTCTCTCTCCACAGATGTTGCCAGATTTGCTGAGTATTTTCACTGTTTCCGGATTTCCAGTATCTACATTATTTTATTATTGTATTAGTGTCGAATTCACTGCCAGTTCTCTTTGAGAGATGCCCACCTTGAAGAAGTTCTGCCCTTGTCTTGGACAAGATTTCCATTTTGCTTCTTCTGCCTTGCTCATCTTCATTACTTCCTGTTTCCCTTCTAGCGTGAGTGAATGGTCATCAGCCTGATATGCTAGCCCTGTTTCTCTCTACACAGATGCTGAGTATTTCCGGCATTCTCTGTTTTTATAGTGGGTCATTTCCTCTTTCCTATCCTGCCTTTTCTTGATGGCAGTCTGTTAGGAAATATACAACAGTAACGAGTATTGTATGAAAGTCAGCCATTCCTACAATGCAGCATGAGACACTTATTGTATTAAAAAAACATAAAGACAGCATGTTAGAAACAAATTTTACATTGACTAATGAGAAGCTATGGAAAATGATCCACTCATAAAGGAGGTAATATGAGTTGTTTGTACTAACAGCCCTTGAGGTACATGGAGGAAAAATTTTTAAGAACTAAATTGCAGGCTCCCTTGCTGTCATTTAAATGAACTTGACATTTTTCTGCCTTTCATCCCTCTTCACTCCATTCTGCTCTCCAAATGTTGCATTCTTTCTAAGATGTGGTTTTCCATGGTCCACTTTTCCATTAAAACTGAAAGCCAAAGGCTTTGAAGATCAAAATGATAATCGTAGCCAATTTTGTCCTAATCAAAAGACACTGAGGCCGGTTGTAGTGTTCCCGTCACCGCTGTGATTGGTCCTCCTGGTTTTATGGTCAAGCCGCCTATTCTCTTCAGCCGACCAATTATTGCAAGGGAGATAATAGTCATGTTTTAGAAAATAGTGAATAGATGTTCCTCCAAAACAATACTTTTTAAAATTGGTGTATAAATTGTCCCAGTCTTTCAATTAACCTATTTGTAAAAAATCTTACATTTGAATCACAGAGAAATCAATGTTGTGGTGGACAACAGTAAATCTTCTGTTAAAAACAAAAAATTGCGGATGCTGGAAATCCAAAACAAAAACAGAATTACCTGGAAAAACTCAGCAGGTCTGGCAGCATCAGCGGAGAAGAAGAGAGTTGACGTTTCGAGTCCTCATGACCCTTCGACAGAACTCAAACAGTTCTGTTGAAGGGTCATGAGGACTCGAAATGTCAACTCTTTTCTTCTCCGCCGATGCTGCCAGAACTGCTGAGTAAACCTTCTGTGCTTGAAACAACATGAAGATCGAGTAATCTGGGATTTAGTAATAACATTGAAAGAGACCATCCCCCCTGTTTTCTGTTTCTGATTACAGCTGAATGATTAAAGGGGTTATGCTGAAATAAGATTTTGTTATACACAAGTTTACGTTTTCCTGCCGATTAAACGTGTCTTTACAAGTGTAGTTAACTTTTTTGCCTTCAGGTAGAAAAAACATCTGTGGGGTCTTCTAGCACAGCAACCTCCAAGAACAAGAAAAAGTGATGTAAAATTTCTCCCTGCCACACTCCTCAAGGATAATCAGCAACTTATATTAATATAGCACTTGTAATGTATTAGTACAATTCAAATAGCTCCACGTTAGCATAATCAGACAAAAATTGACATGAACCAAAGAAGCAGACATTAAGATAAGTAATCAAAAGATTGGTCGATGAGATAGGTTTTAAGGAGCCTCTTAAAGGAGGAGATAAGGCAGAGAGGTATAGGGAAACAATTTCAGAACCAAGGACCAAGGCAAATGAAGTAACAGCCAGTAGTGGTGGGTTGAAGGAAGTGGAGTCTGCAAGAGGCCAGAGTGAAGTAGCGCCATGTTCAAGGAGGATTGTAAGTTGGAGGCTGGAGCAAAACTGAACAATATTAATCCACTTTATATCCCTAGCTGACTTATTAAGGATAGCCGTAGACCCAAAGAGGAGTCATATAAATTTTCTAGAAAAAGTAGCAAGCCTGAGGATTGGGAGCAGTTTAGAATTCAGCAAAGGAGGACCAAGGGATTGATTAAGAGGTGAAAAATAGAGAGTGAGAGTAAACTTTCAAGGAACATAAAAGCAGACTGTAAAAGCTTCTATAAGTATGTAAAAAGAAAATATTTAGTGAAGACAAATGTAGGTCCCTTGCAGTCTGAAACAGGAGAATTTATAGTAGAGAGCAAGGAAATGGCAGAGCAATTAAACAACTACTTTAGCTCTGTCTTCATGGAGGAAGATACAAATAACTTCCCAGAAATACTTGGGAACCAAGGGTCCACTGAGAAGGAGGAATTGAAGGAAATTAGTATTATTAAAACTGAAAGAAATTAATGGAGCTGAAAGCCAATAAATCCCCAAGGCCCGATGATCTACATCCCAGGGTACTAGAGGAGGTGGCCATGGAAATAGTGGATGGGTTGGTTGTCATCTTCCAAAATTCTGTAGATTCTGGAACAGTCCTGGCAGATTGGAGGTTGGCAAATGTAACGCTACTATTTAAAAAAGGAGGGAGAAAGCAGGGAATTACAGACCAGCTAGCCTAACATCAGTAGCAGGGAAAATGTTAGACTCTATCATAAAGGATGTGATAACAGGACATCTAGAAAATATCAACCGGATTAGACAGAGTCAACATGGATTTATGAAAGGGGAGTTGTGTTTTCCAAACCTACTGGAATATTTTGAGGACGTAGCTGACAGAATAGATAAGGGAGAACCAGTGGATGTTTTTGGATTTTCAGAAAGCTTTTGATAAAGTCCCATATAAGAGGTTAGTGTGCAAAATTAAAGCACGTGGGATTGGGGGTAATATATTCACAAGGATTGAGAATTGGTTAGCAGACAGGAAACAGAGTAGGAATAAATGTGTCGTTTTCAGAGTGGCAGGCAGTGACTAGTGGGGTACAGCAGGGACCAGTGCTTTGGCCCCAGCTATTCACAATGATTTGGATGAGGGAGCCAAACGTAATATCTTCAAGTTTGCTGACGACACAAAACATGGTGGGAATATGAGCAAAAGGAGGTTGTTAAAAGGCTTCAAGGTGATTTAGACAGGTTGAATGAGTGGGCAAATACATGGCAGTTGCAGTATAATGTGGGTAAGTGTGAAGTTATCCACTTTGGTAGGAAAAACAGAATGGCAGAATATTATTTAAATGGTAATAGATTGGAAAATGTTGAATTGGAAAAGGGACCTGGGTGTCCTTGTACGCCAATAACTGAAAGCAAGAATGCAGGTGCAGCCAGCAGTTAAGAAAGCAAATGATATATTGGCCTTTATTGCGCGAAGACTTGAGTACAGAAGCAAGGATACCTTACTGTAGCTGTTAAGACCATACCTGGAGTATTGTGTGTGGTTTTGATCTCCTTACCTAAGAAAGGATATACTTGCCACAGAGGGAGTGCAGCAAAGGTTCACCAGACTGATTCCTGGAGTGGCAGGATTGTTGTATGAGGAGAGATTGGGCCAACTAGGTCTGTATTCACTGGAGTTTAGAAGAATGAGAGGAGACCTCATTGAATTGTATAAAATTCTGACAGGGATGGACAAACTGGATGCAGGGATGATGGGGCTGGGGGGGTCTAGAACAGTCTCAGGATATAGGGTAGACCATTTAGGACTAAGATGAGGAGAAACTTCTTCACTCAGAGGGTGGTGAATCTATGGAACTCTCTACCATGGAAAGTTGTGGAGGCTAAGTCACTGGGTGTAATTAAGAAGGAAATAGATTTCTGGACTCTAAAGGCATCAAGGGGTAAGGGGAGAGTGCTGGAGTACGGCGTTGCGATAGAGGATCAGCCATGCTCATGTTGATTGGCAGAGCAGACTTGAAGGGCCAAATTACCTACTCCTCCTATTTTCTATGTTTCTATTTAGTGCATGAGCCATCTTGAATTTATGCATAAGGTAGATTGTTTAGAGCACATATGTAGTTTTGAGTTTTTATTTTGCATATCAGGAGTGATGAAAGAAAAATAAGCTTCAATGTAATTTTTGGCAAATAGGTTTATCAAAACACTGAATTCTCAAGTTTGACTGTTACTCAATATACATTCCTATCAATAGACAAATTGAACTAGTTTTGAAACCAAATAGCCCAATAGGGCATCTCACAATGGTTCAATAGACCTCTTCTGGGTACCATAAGGAGAAATAAGGAAGAAGAGAAAGGTGCTGAGTCAGTCCTGTCACAATCTGCATTGTGGTCTTGGCATAAGCAATAGAACAGAAATCTGCAGGAAACTAAGATGTATCTATCCTGAAATTATGCACCATATCCTAGACAATGATTGATTGACCTGTACCACTTTAGTCAAGGCATTAACCAGATGGTTAAAGGCCCCTGTTAAAGTGGTGGAGAAAGAAATCATGGATGAATTAATTTGTACACTGGTATCCCACAACAGGCCAATGTCACTGGGTGGTATACAGATGTATGTATAATTTCAGTTGCCACAGCACAAAAAACAAATTTACAGATATTGAGAGGATGCAGAAGAAACCAAGCAGAATGATTGACGGGATGGCAGGATTGGCTTATCAAGTGCAGAGTTTGTAAATTGAGCATGTTCTCATGGGTATGGAGAAGGCGAGATGAGAAACGATCGTTAATTTTCTAAAGCAACTAGATAACCTAGGCCATAATGATGTATTTCACCTTAGTAGAGCAGTCAGAAAATTCAGAGGATAGGGCCTATGTAAAAAAAAGGTTAATTTACTATTAATCTATGAAACCAATATTCCAGTGAGCAAGTGGTCAATCTATGGAACAGGCTCCTGAGTCAGACGGTGGAAGCGGTTAACACTGATTCATTCAAATACAAATTATATATTTTTCTTTCAGAAGATAACAGAGTAATTTGAGAGATGATACGTGGTAACTGTAGCAAGCTTTGGAGAAACATGTGGGTTTGGACCATGGTTCTCAGAGCCCTCCACCCACTGGGGTTTTCCTCACATCATGTATGTGCTGCAGATTAATTAATAGAGATTAATTGCAATGATTAGTCAACAACATCATTTTTGTTATGACTAATTGGATGGTAGAAGGTGAATTGGATGGACTTGGTCTTTTTTCACAAGACAGTTCCCACATCCCATGCATAGTGGTTAAGATATTTGTGTGCAGGTTCTAGATGTTTCCTGTAGCCTTCATGGTGAAGTTCATGGATGATAAGCTTATCGAAGGCTGCTAGTTGCCGACTGTCTCTGAAAAATGTGTGTAAGCATATTATTCAGAATAGTTATTTTATGTTGATTCTCTACACCTTGAATACTAAAGATTAGTTTCAAATCTGTTTTTCTATAATCCATGCACATGATTTTCTTTAAATTCCCCGTGATTGTAGAAAAGTACAGAACTGTTAAAAATGTGATTAGCTTTTTTGGGAAAACTACAAATGCTGGCCCTCTGGGGGGGTTTGTGCAAGAATGTTGCGGTAGCCTTTAAAGAGTTAATTTGATTTCATTTTACACAGTTAACTAAAAGGTCACTTTGAAAAAAAAATGAAAGCATTTCAGGAAATGTATTGAAATTTGATAGCAGTTTACTGCGCCGTGGTATCCTGCATTTTACCTTAAACATACCATTTTCAAGCAGTCTGCTTTATCTTCATAAGATTCTGTGAATGACATTTGTGTCCTTCCCATACTAATGTAACTAACTGCATATCAAGGCTAGACTTCTCTAATTCACATCAAATTTGCTTTCATGAAACCTTAAATCAATGCTGACAGCTTTTGGCTTTAAGCTGAACACTGCTCTTGTTAATTTTCAAAGCACTAAAGACACTGCCAATATGCAGCCATAGAATATCAGAAAATACTGTCATCTTTTAACAATATTCAGAATTTACATCAAAAGTGTGAAGCATACATCTGCCTTTTTTTCTTGTATTTTCTCAGATGTGGTGAACAAACCATTCATTTAGATAAACAATATGATGGCACTCTTCTTCAAAACCCTCCATGGAAATAGTTTGTTCTTAGGCCTGTAACACAAAGTGAAGATGACTTAAAAATTAAATCAAATTTATAAATAAAAGCAAAATGTGCTGGTGATATAGCCAGAAAATTGCATGACACAATATGATGAAATTTTTATTTCACTTATGGAATGTACCAGTCAAAATCACTGAACTGTATAAAATGCTTCAACATAATATTGTCAATATCTGTACTGACGCTAACCAGCAATGTATTGTGTTGTGCTTGTCATTCAGTATGTGGTCACCATTTTGAAAGATTTATTTATTAATAATGAGCAGAGATGTATACTGCAGACAAGAATATAATTATGCTAATATACACAGTTAACTTTCCCATGTAATCAAGCTGTAAGAAGTTTATTTTTTGCAAAGAAAACCTTTTAAATTTACACTTTGACTGTCCCAAACTGAAATAAACCAGGGAAATTGGAAGAAGGAAACACTATGTATATTCTCGAGAGGAAGGATCCAAAATCTTGGAGATTAAGACGTTGCTCTCTTTCCAATCGTTGACATAATCATTCTAGAGTGAAATGCTCATTTATGTCTTGCTAGATTAGTTAACGCTTGGGAACTGTTTGAAGGAAATTAAGGGTGTTTCTTTTGTCAAATATAGCACATATTATAGAGATTGCAAGGTCAATCCATGGCTTTACCAAATTCTATTTCTGCAGACTCCTCTGGTCTTGTGTCCCCTCCCACATTTTATGATTCTTAAATAATAAAAGCAGAAAATGCTGGAAACACTCAGGTCTGGCTGCAGCTGTGGAGCAAGAAACAGAAATTTCAGCTCTGTGACTTATCATCATATCTGAAACATTAACTCTGTTTTACTCTCCTCAGATGCTGCCAGGCCTGTTTTTATTTCAGATTTCCAGCCTCTGCAGTATTTTACTTTTGTAGTCTTCTATCTATTATTCTCTTCTTTCACCCCATAGTTTGTGGCCAACCCTTGCTCTAATTCTAGGCACACAGCGAGACATGAGCATACAGTCTGGTCTGCCAGTTCAGTGCCATGCTGGTGGCCAGTATTTACTCCTCCGCTAACGGATTATCTAGTTATACATCTTTGTTATTTTATCTGCAAAGCAGCAGTGGCTACTCTTCAAAAGTAATTCATTGACTGTAAAGCAATTGGAGTGTTCTGAAGACATGACAGCTGCTTTAATGATACAAGTTTGTTTTTTGCTTTTATGAACCTTTATAACCATGCCTTCTGTCACCTCCCTTGCTCTCTCTTTCCATGTCTGAGCTTCCTTTTTCTTTTGATTTCCCTCCATAAAATATCTTGTGTTTTTTTTTCTATGTCAAAGATGTTTTTGAAATACACATTGGAGAGCATTACGTTTTGCAAGGGGGGGATAATAGTAAGTTCCAACACTTGCAGGAGTGGAGATAATAACTGAAATGAGCTGCTGATGTTGAATAGATCTTGTTTTTATCCTATTCTATTGGTATTCAATTTCACTTTACACTTTAGCCCCTTTGTAATGGATGCTTTTATGTATAAAGTGGTAAATGTGCTACATTTATCTGGAACATTAGCCACATGCATTTAATAAATGATTAGTCAAATAATTTCATGTAAGCATGTCCTGCTCATGATTCTACCTTAAGTGAAAATGAATGAAATTTTTCTTCCCCATCCTAAACTCTTGCTATAAACTATTTGGGTTATTGAGATAGAAGTAGGAGCTCATGGAATAATAGCGGTTCGATGCAAAAATGGCAAGAGCAAGAGGAAATTACAAGTGGAATAGATAATTTAGTTGGACAGATTTACTGAAGGAGACTTATCTGAAATAAATTACAAAAGAGAAATATCTGTAATGTCATAAAATTATTCTACTTGTGAAAATAAGAATTGGTTAAAAATGGATGTAATATATTATGTTACATGTGCAGAAATCATATGCTGTAACCATAAATCTTTAGCTTTTAGGACTATTTCTCAAAGTGGGAGTGTTTTAAGTGTTTTTGTTAGATTTGTGAAATTTTAAAAGTTTGAGCTTGAATGAATGCTTTTACTGGGAGAATTTTCCTGATGCTATTCTTTCACTGTCCATTCTTATAGGCAAGATTATAGCTTGAATGACATTCTGGCTGATGCTAGTTACAAATCAACTTTGTCTTTCTAATGGGTAAATTCAGGGCTTGGAGGACTTGAGAATGTAGCCCTAGATTCCCCATTAGTTGGTATGAGTGACGGAAGCTTCAGATTGGTGTAAAAATGTACTTATATTTTAAATAATTTTTTTTAAAATTGTTAGATGAAATGTAATTGTATTGGGCAAACATAGATGGGCTCATTTGATGATTTTAGCGAATGACAGCATTTTTCTTAGTCAAAAATCAATTTTCTCAGAACAAATGGAAATAATTAAAAATATTTGTTTACAATTGGAGTTTAAAATTCATCTTTAAAAATTGCAGCAAGATAGAGAGCCACTAAATCAAGGACACAGGACCCCTTACTGCTTTTTAATGTGATGTGGGCAGCGTTTGTTGCCCTTGAACTGAGTGGCTTGCTTGGGCCATTTCACCAGGCAGTTAAGAGTCAACCACATTGCTGTGGATCTGAAGTAACATATAACATGTAACAGGTAAGATTGGCAGATTTCCTTGCCCAAAGGACATTAGTGAACTAGATGGTTTCTTATGACAACAACAGTTTTATGGTCATTGTTACTCAGACTAGCTTTTTTATTAATTGAATTCAGATTCTACGAGCTGTCATGGTAGGATTTGAACCCGTACCGCAGAGCATTAGTCTGTGCCTCTAGATTACTAGTCCAGTGACACTACCACTACGCCACCATCTCCCTTGCTTCCTCAATAATAAATGTAAACTAATATAAAAGCAAAATACTGTGGATGCTGGAAATCTGAAACGAAAACAGAAAATGCTGGAAAAATTCAGGTCTGGCAGAGAGAGAAACACAGTTAACGTTTTGAGTCCATATGACGACTCTTCAGTGCTAAAGAAGTAGAAATGTGATGGATTTTTTCTACTGTTTTAAGAGGAGATGGAGCAAAATAGAAGGGGAGAGAGGTGGGAGCTCAGGAGAGATTGACAAAGATGTTATGGACACAAGACAAAGGGAGTGCTAATGATAGTATTAAAGGCTAAAGGTGCTGATAGTGGCATAAAGGTAAGATAGCAAAATGTGTTCTTAGCAGAACAAGGGTCAGTGCTGTGTGAAAGCACAACATAGAAACAAGTGACAGCTGGCCGGGGGTGGGGGGGGGGGGGAGTGAAGCCCAACACAAATTGGAGGAACAGCACCTCACCCTCCGATTAGGCATTTTGCAGCCTTCTGGACTTACATCGAGTTCAACAACTTCAGACCATAAAGTCTCTTCTCCATCTTTACTCCTTTTTTAATCAAATGTTTACATTTTTATTTATATTAATTTATTTTTAAAAACCTTCCTTTTATCCTTTTTCCTCCCCACAGGACAATCTGTCACTTGTGCTTTCACAGAGTGCTGACCTTTGTTCTGCTATTAACACATTCTGCTATCCTATCTTTTTGCCACTATTTTTCCCTTCTTTAATCTTTAACACTACCATTAACATCCCCTTTATCTTGTGTACATCTTTGTCGATCTCTCCTGAGCACCCCCATCCCTGACCTTCTATTTCTCTCCACCTGTTCCACCCCCTCTTAAACAGTATAAAATCCCTTCCTATTTCTACTCATTAGCTCTGAAGAAGAGTCATATGGACTCGAGCTGTTAACTCTGTTTCTCTCTCCACAGATGCTGCCAGAACTGCTGAATTTTTCCAGCGTTTTCTGTTTTTATTATAAACTAATGTAATATATATATGTGTGCATGTTATTTCATTTTAAAATATTCTTTGAGTTGAAGTATTGAAGTGTAGAATTTTGCGATATAAAAGGAGGCTCTTTTAGTCCACGGGGCCTGTGCTGATTCTCTGAAAGAGCTATCCGCTTAATGCAAGGCCTGTGCTCTTGTCTCATAGACTTTTGATTTTTATTCTTTTTCAAAATATTACATGCATGTTCTTTCCTTCAACAATTCATCTGTCTCCCTTTTAAGAATTGTGGATTTTGCTTCTACCATTGTCTCTGGTAAGGTATTTCATGTTTATTGATCCTCTACGTAAAGAATTCCATACATCCAAAATTTTCTACTGAAGCTAAAACCCCCCCCTTAACTTTTAAGAGGTTTGATAAAAGTTTTTATTGTACATCAGAAGTTTGACATTGACTTGTGGAGCGAACAAATGAGAGGTGCCACTCAGGATTGGAACCTCTCCTACCTTGCTACTTGTCCTTTGTAGATGTTTCTAGTTGTGTTTAGGGTCTAGCATAGTCTGCCTTACAGTGACATAGTTGACCATATTAGCAAGAGATGTATCTTGTACAGCAATCTGAAATTTCTTTTAGCTAATGTGGAGCTGTATTGCTGGCAGGAACATGTTCTCCGTACTAAAGGAAGGCATAGAAAGGGCATGAGCATGGAATTAAAATACAGGGAATAGTATAATTCCAAAGGTTTTTTTCCCCCAAAAAATGTATTTCAATTTGACATTTGAATTTATCGAAGGTTTCAGATTTCTTCCTGAGTCCATTTAAGAAATTTCGGTAAGGAGTATGGTCTTAAAACTTTGTGTGTTACACAAATCAGCCGGATTATAATAACGTTTGTGACCATAGAAGGTGGATTAGACAGGGTTAATAGTATATTGTGTAATACTGTGTTGCTAATTTAAAAAATAACTTCTGTGGGAATGGAATAAGGAAAGAAAATAGAGCAATAAATTCTTTGTTTTGCAATTTTTCCCCCTTTTAAATAAATACTGGTCCGGTTTATGTTTGAAGACAATAGAAAATGTGTATATATAGCTGTAAGGTATGCAGTTTGCAGTATTTATGACTGTAATACCAAGGTGTCACAACTGTAATTTCATGCCCCGGTGAGAAGAACAAGGTCACAGAATACCTCAATTCTGCATCTGGTGATACAGACGACCATAAACAGAGCCTTTAACATATCAGCAGCTAAAATAATGCAGTATAATGAAGTGCAGAATTGCTTTGTATTAAAGAGATGGCATCCATTTTGTTAGAATGTATTGGTTAGATTTAATACCTACAGTGAAATTATCTTTTTATGTCTTGGCCTTGAATCAAAGCCCAACTTGTTCTCGTCTCTTCTCGTGGTGACCTCCCCGACACTTATACTTCTGTGCTAATGTTTAGTAAAGTTTTGTTTGTGTGTTTATAGTCATGGGATGAGGCTTTTTACTCAAAGGGTTGTGGGTCTTTGGAATCCTCTACCCCAGAGGGCTGTGAATTTTTAGTTGTTAAGTATATTGAAGGCAGGGATTGATTTTTGAAAACTAAGGGAAATATGGGGATAGTGTTGGTAGATAGATTTGTGATAGAAGCTCAGCCTTGATCGTGTTGAATTTTGGAGCAGGCTTGAAGGGCCAAATGGCCTATTCCTGCTCCTATTTCATATGTTCTTGTGTTAATCAAATATATCGATAAAGTAGATCAAGATGTTTTATTATGGAAAAGTACATGTGAACAAAAAATCTATTTTGTTTTGTGCAACCTTGTTTGAAATGAATTCATCCACAGAGTCATCTTTTAGTAGTTCTGTGGAGTAAAGCTTCCAATTCTGAACTTTTGTCCTTTGAATGTTTTTTGTGTCATTGTTGGGAAATGCCGCTTACACTGGGCCCTGTCCTTTGCAGACAGAAGGTGCTTGTCCACATATTTTGCCTTTTTCAACCAAACAGAAGCGTGGGGGGAGGGGGGAACCATTCCGTAGTTCGTTCCCCATAGCAAAACCTTGACCAATCAGAGTCAAACTGCCTGGTTTGAATTTGAACAAAAGCTTGGCAGCTAATGGTTCTCTGGTGCATTCTCCATGACAATGCCTCTACCAATCAGGGTCCACTTGCCAACCACTAACCTCTCTCCTCTTATGCAGTGTAAATTGGTGTTCAATTTGCTATTGGTATTCTTGCAAACTGCCCTGATGAGTGCAAGACAAAAAGCTTTGACAGCATGTCTTCTTTTTTCAGAAATACTCAAGGTCTGTACTATTAAATGACTAAAATGGTGCTTGTTTGTCAGTGATTGTGTTTTTTCCAATCTGCTCTCCTTTAGACCTGTGTAACTAACAGGATGTGGAATGATCAATATCTTTGTGATATTTACTTTCAAGACCTTCTGAAGCGGTAACTTAATTATAACGTACTGACTGTGGAGCTTCCTAACAATTTTCAGTGGATTATTTCCCAGTTTAAGATTCCCCCTCCCGCCCCCCCATGTCATATGAGCATATTTTGTCAGAGTTCCTCCAGCCAAGTGGAGGGAAAGATTTGAGTGAACATGTAAACTTGGACCCAAACTGCTGAAGCAACAGAGAGAATGTTCCTTGCTGCAACATGCATGAAGCGTTTGCACTTATACAGCACTTTATCATGCCCTCAAAGTCCTTCACGTTGAGTGAATTACCGATTGAGCTTTAGTCATTCTGATGTAGGTGAGCGTGGTAACCATTTTATGCAGTCTGGATCCTACAAACGGCAAATGAGACGAATGACTGTTAATGTTTTACTGAAATCAGAAATGACGGGAAAATGTATGTTGTATAGAATGAATAGCAGGGGTTCCTGGTTTGGGTTTCTGATTAGTTTAATTTCATCAGGGCCCTCAAGTATGTCACAGCCTGCCAGCAGACTCTCACTAAGGTTTAAATCTATATTGTACATTACTGGACGTGTGGTGCTAAATTATTCCGTTGAAGGAATCAGGTTGTAGTGGTTAGAGGACTATCGTCATGCTCTCTAAATCCTAGCTAATGGGCACTTTCACTTAGATAACCTTGTGTGTGATTTTTCCATCAGTCTTTAGCTAGACTGCTCTGAAGAATGCCTTGTGGAACAGATTCTCCCCCATAGGGGGAAAATGTGACCTCTTTGTTCTTGCCCTGCAGCAAGGGTTTCTTCTGTTAGCTGAGCTATAGAATGAGCTGCTTTTGGATTTGTTATGCATGCCAGACTAACCCCTTGAGTATTAACTGTATTTAAGGGAGTGTTTTAACTAACAGGATAGTTAATGTGCAGTTTTCTAAGGAAGATATTCGAGGCACTGATGGGGGAGGGGGAATTTCCAGTTCTATTTATTTTTCTTTTAGTTGGTTCTGGGTGCAGATGCTGAAAACCATAAACTAAAAACATGGCTGCACTATCTTGATGGTTTGGCATCTTCAAATCGTATCCCTACATCTTTTCATAGAATGTAAAATAACTTTTACTTGCTTGTGTCAGCCATGATTCAGTTGGACTCACTCTTGCCTCAAAGTCAATAAGTAGTAGGTCCAAGTCTAATTCCAAATTTTGAGCATAAAATCAAAGCTGACACTCCAGAGCAGTACTGAGGAAGTGCTGCACTGTTGATGGTGATGCCTTTTGGATGAGACGTTAAACTGAGATCCTGCCTGCTGTTTCAGATGGATGTAAAAGATCCCATGGCACAGGTGTCCTGGCCAATATTAATCCACCCATTAACACAAAAAGCTGATTATCTGGTCATCATTTCATTACTGTTGTGCGCAAATTTGCTGCAACGTTTTCTACAAACAGTGACCACACTTCAAAAAGCACTTCATGGCTGAAAATGCTTTGGGACATTCCGTGGTCACAAAATATGCTATAAAAATGCAAGTCTTTCTTTCTTGAACCTCTGGAATGTGCCAAATGGTATAAATAGCTAACTATTAGTTGGTGCAAGCTTGCAAATATATGTGTTTGTTTGTGTCCATGTCAGTATATTTGTGGAGTATAATAATGTATTTGTACTACTTAAAATGGAGTTGAAATCCCATATTATGTTCTGTTGTGTAGGAACTGAAAATAACAAAGCACAAAATGTATTCATTATGATGCTATATGGAATGCTTTTGAGGCCATTTTTAAACACATTAAAAAATTGCTTGTTTTGGACTCAGGTTCAAATTGCCACCTGACTAGGTGGTATCATGCAAATTAAAACGTTTCTTGTACCTTTGTTGTGTTAGTTTGGAGTTATTTATACCTGTTTATTTGGTGGTGATTTGCACTAATTGCTTTTTTAAATAAAAATTTCTTATTGTAGGAATCTACTATCTAACTGACATAATAAAGTCTGAATGAACTGGCTGAATCAAGCAGCTTAAACCCGAACTGAGCTTCGAACCTCAATTCAGCCCTTCATCAAGATGAGCTATTTCCTTTTCCATAATACTGTCTGGCTCCACCTCTATTTCATTCTTAACCTTGACCCAACTCTCAACCACCCATCCCCACCATTCCTTTAAAGTGCTTTTGGGAGCTTTAATACAAAGAAGATGTTAGGCAAGTGCAAGTTGTCATTGAGTCTGAACTAATCCAATTTGATTGAGAAGGAAAGAAGGATATGGAAAGAAACAGTTTTGAAGAAGACTTCAGGAGCAGATTTGAGACTGCAAAGAAGTTGCTGTGATTTTCTAGGAATAGAGAAGGGGGAAAACCACCATCGAATTATCAATATTAGTATCTTTAGTACTTTATCATTTTAGAGGCATTAAATCTGGAAATTATAGTAGCTTGTTCAGTTCCGGTTAACACTGCCTGAAAGGTGGATTTTGTCATATCTATTTAAATGAATTGTAAAGTGAAATGAGAAAGTCAATTTTCCGAGTGGTGCAGTGCCTTAGTGCTTCAGGTTGAAGTTTTAATGGATGCTATTGAGTGAATTTGTGAGAGTTAAGTGTTTATAGTGCATTATAAATATTTTCAGAATAAATAGGCGATACATGATAGGTAGCAATGGGATACAGAGTTTATACCACAAAGACCGGCAAAGAGCAAAGACCCTATTAGCTTGAGAGTGATGAAGTTCATGCCCATTATTTCTACCTTAATGTAAGTGCTTAATGGATATACTAAATACTAGCCTACCTCACTTACTTCAAGGTCCTTTGACCTGCTACCATGAATACTCTATCAAGCCCTGATAAATACAATGAAAAGCAGGTTTTATTTTAAAGAATATTTTCATTTTCTTCTAGGTTTTTGACTTCCTGTTATCTCCATTGGCCAAGGGGATAACGACCAGGAACTAATTTAAGACATCTGGTAATCAAAGGGATGGGTTTTCCTTGAGTAAGCTTCAGGCAAGTCCGTGCAGACTCGATGGGCCGAAGGGCCTCTTCTGCACCATGAGAATCTGTGAATGGGGTTTTGCTTTATTTTAACAATGTGTTTTCCTCATTCCAGCATTTGTCATATTTGGTTGTCATTAATATGTCAGAGTAATGAAGAATATTCCTATCAGCTGTTATTCTGCTCTTTAATTTCCAATGGGGAAGTGGTGGTAAAACCTAAACACTAATGGTCTAATGTTGGACAAGTAAATGTTTACTGACATGAATAACAGTCTGAGCTGTCGACCACTAATTCTTTTGGAGGGAGGGAAAATAATTTTCATGTACTAGTTCAACTCAGATTTGGGATACTTTTCTATTCACCTGTCCCACCCAATAGATAAAAATAAGGATTCCTACGGTGGTGTGAGAAAGTTTGAAAAGGTTTGCATATCTTGAAAAGCTTAAATTAAATTAGACCTCAGTTGGTTTGCTGATCCTTGTTTTTCAAAATACAAAAGAGAGACACATTGGATTTTGCAGTCAGTGGCAATCATAGGTACCTGTGTTAACCTCGAATAGTATATTGTGTAGCCTATAGCGGAGCAGTGAATGGCCAATTGCAACTTAAGGATTTCCATGTTCATCTGTGCTTGTACTAATCTGAAGTGGTGGTAATGGTGACCACTAATAGTTCATGTAAAACCCTGCAAATTGCAGGCCGCAGCCTTGGTATCTTAAATGACCAAGATTGTACTGAAGCTTCCGTTGTTTCTTCTTTGTTGCAGGAGTTAAACCGTTTACTTAATTGAAATTTCAAAATTTGAATGTCATAAAAATGTAGAATTAATAAAACAAATGTGAAATATTTCCTTTTTGTAATATGTGCTAGAAATGTATTTAAGTTAGTGGATAATGAAAATTGTAAGGAAACATATTTATCCAGTTCTAATAAACTATCAATTCTATATTAATGCATATAAATTCGTAATTTAAAATGAATATATTTTAAAATATTTGGAACCTGAACATTGAGTTTTGGCAAACCATATTGGGTGGGGAGGAGGAGTTTTCAATCCACCAAATGGAATTTTCAGCTAGTCTTATTTCTTGCTTTTTGATCTCTTATTTTCCTATGCAGTTTTCCCCTGAGTTTGTCCTGTCATATAATAGCGATAACTTTGTGCTAAATAAGAGATGGATAAATTATAATTCAATATATTCTTTCAGATCCTGTTGCGCATAGTCATTTTGTAATGTGAATACAGTTATTTCCCAGTAATCGGTTCAACTATCAGTCTCTACATTCATAATGGTTATGCCTCAATTGTTGTTCCTTCAGTATGGATGTTCATCATGGATCACAGGGCACGCTGACTGTTGTTGATTGATACTATGGCAGACGCAGAGAAACTTGAACCGAGGGAGGGAAGGGAAGAAACAGCTCCATTCTGCAAATTGCATAAAATAAAACAAAATGCTTTTAAGGCAGTGATACTATCTTGGGTATCTGAGAAATATTTGATTTCTGAAAATAATTAGGAAGGGCTACTCTTGTTCTCATGTATAGCTGTATGTATAATATAAATTCCTATCACAGCTGTTGTGGTTTCTGCAGTCATTGACGAGATTGCAGTCCTATAATCACTCCAAGGTATCTATTATTTCTGTTAAAGGATTTGGGTACATTCTCATTTATTCTAATAATCTTATATGCATTTTAATCCTGAACTTTATTTATGCAAATTGCCAGTTGAGGTTGAGATATGTGAAATACAATGTGCTATGTTTATATTAATGCTGCGCTGATTGAGACTACACACACTCGAAAACTCCAGAGTTTGGGTGGCCAATTCAGAGTCTTGGGTCCTGATCTCGTCTCAGGGGTGGGGTGGGTAATTTTTGCAGTTGGGACACCTGGAAGAATGTAATGTCAGGATCTGAGTACCATTTATTTTGCCTCGATTTCCTGGCCATAGCCAGTCAGATTGAAAAACTGGTTATTGGTAGAATGTGTCTTTGACAGTAAACTGCAGTCAGGGAGTGGAGAGGAGAGAAGAGAAGGATCAAAGGCCGGAGGGGAGATTGGAGATGCGGGGAAAATTGGAAGGGTCTAAGCTGTGCGACTCTGTGGCCATGTGGTAATTGGGAATGTGCCAGAAGCGGAACAAGAAGGTCACGCACAAGCAACGTTTCCTTTATGGTGCATGCATCAATCTTAAAGGGACCATGTAGTGCAACAAGCTGGCTGCACACACAGAGCTGGCTCAGCACACCGCAAACAGAAGTCAGAGGGACTGTTGTTCATGGGTGAGAAGGCTGAGGTTAGCAGGGGGCAAGCTGAGGGTCTGGGGAAGATCAGAATGGTTGGTGTAGAGTGTTCGGTCGTGGTGAGTGGGCAAAGCAGGTAAGTGGATTTGTCACCTGCCAGCATCCTCACCTCCCTTTACCTGCTGGATTTCCTGAGGCCAGCCAGGATTAACTTTAAAACGATGGTTAATTCTAAGGCACACAGCCTCGTTATAATTAAATGGCCAGTGCGCATCCAGTGAGTGATATTTGGTTCCCCGCCTCCATTAAAATTGGAAGTGGGCAGGTTGGGTTTTAGGTTTTGGCATTTTTAAATCCCACCCAACCGAAACCTACCTATTTTTGGGATTAAGATTCCCTCTGTTGTCCTTAGTGTCAGCTTGCTCTACATTGTGACTCTGCTAGTTGTAGCCCTGTTATATTAGGTAAGGTATTAAAAAAATTGTTGGGGCGGGATCCATTCTTGTATCAATTTGATTTCCTGCTGCTTGCCTGTATCTCAAAGGATGAAATGATACAACTAATTTAAATATTGGTAGGAAGTATGGAACAAATTAGCTGAAATATTAAAATGAATATTTAATAATTAAACTTGTTTTGGTTTTTGAATACTTAAAAGAGGTTGGATATTAAAAACATTGAAAACTTCTCACTCTTTACCTGAGTGCTGTAGCAATGAATATAATGTCCAGTTTTACATTATTTAAATCGAAGTTTACAATATTGCTTTTATGATGAGAATCCTGCATCTAACAATCATTCACTGCATTGGCATAAAATTGAAATATTTTGTCTTTCTAAAAATAATTAAGACAATTTTTTTTGTTCTCATTTATAGTTGTGTGTGCAGCATCGGTTTTTGTCTTATCCTTATGCAGATTCACTATTATTTTAAGTTTTTACATATATTTTCTCCATAGGTCTAACAGATGAAGAAGTTGAGATAGCTCTACAGCAGTCGAACACCGCCGCTGATGAAGTACTTGGACCTGTCACCCAACAGCACTTGGTGCAATCTTCACACCTTGCTGCAGTGCCATACAGTATGTATTCTTGGATATATTGATGATTGAGTGGTCCACCAGGGTGTTGAGTGGAACATGCATTTGATGAGTAGGAAGTGTGCCCATTTTAACACTATCAGTATAGGATTTAATTGTAGTCCTGTTATGGATGTATATATTATAATCCAGAGTGTGTTTCCCTGTCCGCTATCTCTCAGTCCAATTTAATTTCTGGTTGGAGTCATACCTAGCACAAAGGAAGATGGTTGTGGTTGTTGGAGGTCAGTAATTTCAGCTTCAGGATATCACTGCAGGAGTTCCTCAGGGCAGTGTCCTAGGCCCAACCATCTTCAGCTGCTTCATCAATGACCTTCCTTCCATCATAAGGTCAGAAGCGGGGATGTTCACTGATGACTGCACAATGTTCACCATTCCCGACGACTCAAAAACTGAAGCAATCCATGTCCAAATGCATCAGGACCTGGACAACATCCAGGCTTGGGCTGACAAGTGGCAAGTAACATTCGCACCATACAAATGCCAGGCAAACACCACCTGGAAGTTCTCCTCCAAGATGCTCATCACCCTGACTTGGAAATATATCACCGTTCCTTTACTGTCGCTGGGTCAAAATCCTGGAACTCCCTCCCTAACAACACTGTGGGCGTACCTACACCACATGGACTGCAGTGGTTCAACAAGGCAATTTTTCAAGAGCAGTTAGGGATGGGCAATAAATGCTAGCCTGTCCAGAGATGCCCACATCCCTTGAATGAATAAAAAAAACTTATATTTACATAACGATGTGTGAGCAGGATATGGGAAAAAGTATAATAAATTAAGGAAATCCAGGTAATTTGTAGAGAATAAATCATACTAGATGACACAGAACAGTTTTTCTTACCATTGGTATTACAGGAATTCATGACCTAAATAGTGATATTAGGAATTGTTTCAGCATTATGTGCAAGCTGAAAACTTAATTGTCTAATGCGCAGATAGACTGAAATTTCCTTGATTTGCCAACAGTCTTGCGTTTGCTGATCTACATTGAATCCTGGTTAAGCATTGCCTCAATATTAAAATTCTCATACTCGTTTTCAGATCCCTCCCCAGCTTGCCTCTTTCTACCTTTGTAACCTCTTCCAGTTGTACAACCCTTTGAGATATCTACGCTGCACTAATTCTAGCCCCCCTAAGCCTCCTCAGGTTTAATCACCCTGCCATTGGTTCAGCTGCCTAGGCCTAAGCTCTGGAATTCCCTCCCAAAACATGTCCACCTCTTTACTCTCTCACGTGAAGCTCCTAGGGATGTTTTATTACTTTAAAGGCGCTATTATAAATACAAGTCATTGCTGTTGAATACTTAAAGCATAAAGTTATAGGGCATTAAGAACAGCATGCTTTAGAGTTTCATGGTAAAGGTTTCTCATTTTAAGATGTGATAGACTACACTTGGCACAAAACAAATAAGAAACTATAGTAAATAAACTTTTCTTGTTCCATCTTCTCATTTCTCTTTATTTTCTCTTCTTCCCTTCGTACTCTTATATTTAATTTTATTTCCAGTTAATGCTGAAGCATAATTTTAAAAAATATATATTTTCAGACTTTCCTCCTTCTCTGTCCTGAATCAAACCATCTGCTTTGGAAGTGGGCTGCGCAAATTAAAAGTGAGACTTGGACTGGATCTCTCAAAATCTTCAAATTCATTAGATTCTAGAAGGGTCCCAGAGGATCAGAAAATAGCTAATCTGACACCTTTATTCAAAAAAGGAAGGAGACAGAAAGTTGGAAACTACAGGCTAGTTAGCCTAATATCTGTCTTAGGGAAATTGCTAGAATCCATTATTAGGGAGGTTCGAGCAGGATACTTAGGAGATCACCATGTGATTAGGCAAAGTCCACATGGCTTTGTGAAAGGAAAATTGTGTTTAACTAATCTATGAGAGCTTTTTGCGGAAGTAACAAGCAAGGTGGACAAAGAGGAACCTTTGGATGTGGTATACTTGGATTTCCAAAAGGCATTTGATAAGGTGCCACATCAAAGATTACTACACAAGATGAGAGCATGTGGTGTAGGGGTAACATTAGCATGGATAAAGGATTGGTTAGCTAACAGGAAGCAGAGAGTAAGGATAAATGTGCCCCTTTTCAGATTGGCAAGCTGTAACTAGTGGAGTGCCACAGGAATCAGTGCTGGAGCCTCAACTATTGACAATCTATGTCAATGATTTGGATGAAGGGACCGAATGTATGGTGGTTAAATTTGCCGATGATGCCAAGATAGGTAGAAAAGTAAGTTGTCAAGAAGAGGTAGGGAGTTTGCAAAGGGATATAGATAGTTTAAAATGAGTGGGCAAAAAATTGGCCGATGGAGTATAACGTGGGTAAATGTGAACTTGACTGCTTTGGCAGAAAAAATGGAAAAGTGGCATACGATTTAAATGGAGAGAGATTGCAGAACTTGGTGTTACAGAGGAATCTGGATGTCCTGGCCCATGAGTCACAAAAAGTTGGTATGCAGGTACAGCAAGTGATTAGGAATGTGCATTGAATGTTGGCGTTTATTGCGAGGTGTCAAGAAGCTATTAATGTATATGATATTGGAAATTATTTTTTAAAAATAGAGGTTTAGTCTGTGGGTTTATCTGCGTGTCTTAATTGGATTAAAGCCAGCTAGCCTGGGTGCTTTGATGTAGTTTTGAGATGCAGACAAAGAGGTAAAGGTACATTTGCATTTTGTTGAATAGAGCATTCAAGAGTGGAAATGAAATCTTGCACCTAGCTAGGAGTCACCAATCAATGTTTATATTACTAATCAAATCTGTACAATGAAGGGGGTTTTACTGTTAGAAGAGGTGAAGTTCAAAGGGCCTGATGATACAATGCAAATTTACATTCAAAGAGAAGTTCTGGATATAACAGAGGGGAATTTTATGTGTGCAGGGCAGAGACAAGTAGCATCAAAGCAGTTGTAAACCTACAACTGTCTGCAAAGGAACCAAAGTGAAAGGAACCTCATTTTGAACTTGTAAGGTGAAAATACTTTGCCTGATGTCTGCTGAAAGTCAATGGGTTGCTGTTGCCTTAGTGGAGATTAGTTTGGGAATTTGTTAAAAAGTTATGATAGTAGTAATTTGTAGCCATGTGTATATGGTTAACTTGTGTAAATTAATAAATGTCTCATGTAGTTTGATATAAAAACCTCTTTCCCTCTGGGATTTTAAATAATTCAGCCTTTAAAACCTGCTGTTTCATAACACAGAGGGAATGGAATATAAAAGCAGGGAAGTTTTACTGCAGCTGCACTGGGCCTTGGTGAGACCACATCTAGAAAACTGTGTACAGCTTTGGTCTCCTTATTTGAAGAAGGACATAATTGCATTAGAGGCAATTCAAAGAAGGTTCACTGGACTCATTCCTCGGATGAAAAGCTTATCCTATGAAGAAAGATTGAACATGTTGAGCCTATACCCATTGGAGTTTTGAAGAATGAGAGGTGATCTTATTGAAACGTATAAGATCCTGAGAGGATTTGACAGGGGTACATATCAAGAGGATGTTTCTATTCATGAGGAAGACTAGAACCAGGAGACAGTTTCGGAATGAGAGGTCACCCTTTTAAGACTGAGATGAGGAGAATTTTTTTCTGAGTTGTTAGTATATGGAATTCTCTTCCCCGGAGAGTGGCGGAGGCTGGGTCATTGAATTTATTCAAGGCACAGAGTTATACAGATTTTGGTAGACAAGAGAGTCAAGGGTTATGGGGGGCAGATGGCAAAGTGGAGTTGAGATCATAACCAGATCAGCCATGATCTTATTGAATGATGGAGCAGGCTGGAAGGACCAAAGGCCCACTCTTCCTAAGTCCTATGTTCCTATGGATAAAATGCCTGTATTTCAGCCAAGCCTACCCTGAATTTTAATGACATGGTCATGCTTATATTACATCAGGTCAGCTTTTTGTGCTTTTTTTATTACAACAAAATAGAAAGCACTACTCAATGAAGGAACTTATCTTGTTGGCAGGCTGAATTAATTTATAAAATTATATGGAATATACAGCACCATAACAGGTTATTCAGTGCAACTAGTCTATCTCAACATTTATTCTCCACTCAGCCTCCCCCCATTCTTCCTCAGCTAACTATCAGCATAAACCCCTATTCCATTCTTCCTAGCTAGCTTTTGTTAAATGCTTTTGAGCTACTGGCCTCAGATCCCTTCTTGTTATTTTTTTTTAATTCATTATTATCTGGGCAATAAGACCTTTCTCAAAAATGCCTTAATGATGCCTGTAGTATCTACTTGCTTTTAACAGTAGAAGCACATAAGCTACTAAATGTTGGTTATATGGAAACCACTGCAACAGTTAAGATTTCCTTTTGCCTGATGAGGCTCTTGTGGACCTGAGATGTTCTTTTGGCAACCTACAACAAGTTATTTAACAGATGTTCCACTGAAGTGGAACAACAAAATGTTATTCAGAGGTTTGTATTACTGCACCTGTTCTATAATATCATATTGGGACTGAGTGCTGTATAAGACCAAATAGGATTGAAAAATAAAACAGTTTTCAGTTGCTCTGATTTAATCCTAACTGTCAAATGGTTTGGTCCATCTCTTTCTATTAAAGCCATAGTGCTCCACAGTTGTCCAACAATTTAATTTTTCAGATGTACAGTTAAGAACTACTGGTACCACTCATAATGAAACTACTAAACTTTGTACAGCTGTGGCCAGTTTTAAGAATGTTCAATTTGTAAACATCAATGTCAGAAGCATTTAATATTGGATAAGCTGCTAAACACTGTAGCATTGTATTGATAAAATATAGGATGAGATGCGGTATCTCTTTCTGATTACTTGGATAAATGGGTCATCTCAAATTCCAACAGTTTCAAATTGAGTTATCATCTGCTCTTCAATCACCCACTTAGTAACATAGGTAAGTGAGAAAAATGGCTGTTAACAAAATTCTATAATTATGGTAACCGTCATGTTTATATCATTCTCAGTGCAGCTGTTTATTGATTTAGTGTACTCAAACAAAATGAAATAGAAATTCTTGTTAACTCGGCATCTAAATCTAGGGCTTTGTTTACCCTGGCTACGCTCCCAATCTTCACTAACACTTTATTTAGAAATACTCAGGTGTGTGTACACCTCACACCTGATGCTGACAGAATTTCCCAAACATCCTTTTCACAAGTGATGTTAGCTCTCTCTCAATGAAATCAAAGTGCACCTCATACTTTGTTATCAAAACAATTGCAAACAAGATCTCATTGACCAAATCAGAAGACTCTGGATGATGCTCATCCTGACTTTAAGCCACACCAAAGTCTTGATGTGTTTTACTTTGCAGCCGCTTTATGAATCCCTGCTCCTTTTCTTGTTCAAACTGCACATACGACTAGAAATTTCCTCTATCCCAGGAGAGGAGAGGCAAACCATCCTCCAGGGCACATGAGTTTAGATTTTCACATTAGCTGAGTTTCCCTTAGTTTAGTCTCATTAGAAGTGAATTTCATAGAATGCACAGCACAGAAGGAGGCCATTTGACCTTGCTGGTCCATGCATGTTTGTTCCATTTGAGCCTCCTCCCATCTTTGCTCATCTAAATCTACCATCGTAACCATTTATTTCCTTCTCCCTTTCATGCTTAGCTAGCTTCCCCTTAAATGCTTCAACCAATCCCTGCGGTAGCAAGTTCCACATTCTTACCATTCTTTGGGTAAAGGAGTTTCTTCTGAATTCCCTATTGGGTTTCTTGATGACTATCTTCTGTTGATGGCCTCTTGTTATGCCCTTTCCCACAAGAGGAAGCAGTCACTCTGTATCCACCCTATAAGCCCCTCATAATTTTAAAGACCTCTATTAGGCTGCTTCTCAGCCTTGTTTTTTCAAGAGAAGAGATATCTTCCTTTCTTTGTTGATAGAGAACAGAGTACTTGTGTCAGTCACTATTGCAGAGATGCCTTTCTTATATTGGAGATGAGTAATTCATTACTCTAGTGCCTTCTGTCCACCTGCTATTTCAGAAAATCAGGCCCGTCAAAGCCTTATCCAGGGCTCTTGGAGATTAAAGCTTCATGAGTATATATACACACCACAAGGACTGCAGCGGTTCAAGAAGGTGGTCCTCAAGAGTACTTAAGGGTAGGCTATAAATGTTGGCCTAGCCAGTGACACACACATTTCAAATATATATAGTAAAAAAAAATCCCTAAATATCTGGAGAGAAATCCTGAGAGAAACTGACCAGAATGCCAAATGCTTTTGACCCAGCCCACTGCAAAATTGGGATTCGGTCTGTTAAGAGCAACTTCAGAACTCTCCAGGTTAGAGAAAGTCTAGGGATATTTGGGCCACCTCCTTTTGCCTGCATGGAAAAGGTTGTAGCACAGACACGGGTAGCCCTCCAGCCTGGCATTCATTGGTTAGTATGCCTGCCACATGGCCAACATCCATCATTGAGTGCTGGCTGAATGAGTAACTCAGCAAAAATAGAATATTACTTTGCCTTCACTGTGTAACTCAATTTTGGTCAAGGTAGCCTATCCATCTTTGGAATCTGTATGGTACCCTTGGACAGTGAATGCAACTTTTTATCTGCCCTGGGGAAGCGATGCCAGCATGTGTCCGATTATATACAAGACTCGGACATAGTAATTGACCCAAAAACCATCAATAAAAGA